>NC_136486.1:84016136-84378636 GCF_053919585.1 Euprymna scolopes
ACTATGGGGCAAAAAGTGGCCATTTTGGGGCATTTTTTACCTTTTTTGAGCCCCTGAAGATGCCGAATCACAGTGTAAATGGATAACGGTGCAGTTTCAGGCCTTAACATATGTATATTTGAGTTGACCATCGTGAAAAACCACTATATAGTCAGACATATCAAGTTTTTGTTGAGAAATATGAAAAAAGGGGTGATTTTAGCACTAAAAGTCCCCGGAGACACAAACCAGAATTTTGCAAAGGTCACCCATACTGGATTTATATTAAGAACAATAGGCTCCACATTTTGGCCAAGTTTCAGGAAAATCTAATAAATGGATCAAACACTATGGGGCAAAAAGTGTCATTTTTGGCCATTTTGGGGTATTTTTTACTTTTAAGCCGCTGGGGACGCAAGGGGAATTTTCACAAAAATAATTTTTTTACTGTGCACATCTATTTAATGAAATACCATTTGTGGCAAAATTTCAGGAAAAACTAATGGACGGTTATCTGGCAATCATTCGGAATAACGGATGCATGCACGGACACCACTGAAAACATAGGTCCCTCTCCGATAAATCAGGGGACTAAAAACAAACAGGATAAACGTAAAAAATAAGGTAAAGTGAAATAAAAAATAGAATTTGTAGGCGAGAGATGAAAAGTAGAAGAGTTTGTTAAGATGGTGTTATATGGTTACAGGATAATCGGGCAAATTTGATACAGGTGGGATACATTCTAGTAAAGGCAGAAAAATATGAATAGGGGTGAGGGTAAAAGCATAATAAAATACAAAAGAATATACTGATAGGAAAATAAAGTATAACAATGATAATAGTAATAATAATTATAGCAAGAATCTTAATAAAAATATTATTAATAAAAGTAAGGAGTAGTGATAATAGTAACTAGCAGAACCCGTAGAAATTCCACAGTAGTTGAAAATTAAAAAAAAAACTTACACATTAGTAAGAAACATCACATAATCAAACAATTACATTGAGGTTGCACCATGAACCATTAAAGACTTTAACACTGTTCAAGCCTCCATGAAGAGTTTTTTTTCCTGTCCGGCCCAATTCAGGTCATTTTTGAAAGTAGGATTATATAGCTTGTTATACCATTTTTCTGGGTCAAAATTTAATGGGGAATTCAAAAAAACCTGTCTACAAATATGGCATAGTTTCAGAGATATGATAGCTTTTTCAAAGCGCGGTGTAATATCCCTGAATTGGAGACTAGTTTCCTGAACACGATAATAGCTTCGCCCTTTTAACTTATATTTCACAAAAATTGAATTTTAAAATATTTTGCTTCTTTATTTCAAAAAGACAAGAATTATTGACCAATTTTCAATGCTTATGAAAGATTTTGGGAATATAAGGTCTTCAGAAACGTCAAGTAAGATAGAAAATATTCCAATGATTTGTCTAACACCAAAAATAATTAAAACGAATAATTCAAGAAATCAGAAACTTGTTTAGGTTAGTTAAGTCAGAAATAATACAAATCATTGCAAACAAAAGAAGTCACTTTACAAAGAAAAATCGTTTTAATTACGCACTGTACGACAATCTCATTCCTAAGGCAATGTTATACTGCTGCATGATATACTTAGATTTGGAAACCAGAGCAGCATCATTTGAATTTTCACGAAGAACAGGTTTCTGGTTGTAATTGTCCTTACCAACCGATTTCACTTTCAGTTTATCTCTCTGCCCGGAGAAGTGATGAGTTAAGTGTGGAGGGAAGGTTGTTCTGGGGTTAGAGATAGTGGTTGAGGAGCTTTAGAACGACTCTCACGCATCTTGGCTAGATGGTATTCAGCTTTCTCTTCCCTTAACCTGCTGCTGTAGCCACTCTCTGCACTTAGTCTACCCTTCTTAGCTTGGTTTTCCTTTTTGAATGGCAATTTGCTAATCTAAAATGAAAAGGTTAAAATTCAAGTAATAAGTGGTTATATTCAAGATTTATTTGAATATGTTAGCTCTCTCCTGAACCTATAAACACTAAACATAACAGATATGATAAAGAATATGACTTAGTAGCACTAAGGGAATTTACCAGGGCGTCCATCCCTCTATTTTGTACTTTGGGTATTTCCCTTCAACCCTATAAAAGGAAAATATCAGAGGAATTTATTGAAATCTCCCCAAATTATGATATGAACTCATGAATGGAAGAGTTAATGATTGTTCAGCATTAGAAACATCATTTTACACATAATTTGTTTTTTTGTTTTTTTGCATTTTCCTAGCATGTAGAAAAATGCACTTTTTCGGGAAATTTTAAAATTTGAGCTGGATGATAAAATAATGTGTTGTCTAAATTTGGATAAAAATCAAGAAACTGTCTCATGCATATTTTCAACAACATCATTAAAAAAACTTTTCCATGAAATGGATTTTTTATTTGGACCTTTTTAAAGCCTATGATTTAGTTTATCAGAAAAAATATTTTTGGCTTCAGAGGCCAAGTTTCTTTACAAAATGAGGTGTATCTTTACCTGTATGCATCAGATTTTGTTGAATATGGCGTTTTCAGATCAGTTAATTATATACTGTGTTGGAATTAAGGAGTTTCCACATTTCATTATTGCATTGGCGACCCTGTGGGCCTCTAAAGTTAAAAATTCTCAAATTTTTGTAAAAATGAAAAAAAATTGTCACAGACATAAATCCGCAATTTAGCTTTTTTTTAAAAAAAAAAAAAAAAGGCATCGTTTTTTGAAGAAGTATATCTACACATGGTACTTCCTTGCCTATGGCCTTTCTTTTGGGTGCCTTGAAATTTTTTGTCACGATTTTTAGGCCATTTTCGGCTAATTTTTCCCACAAATGCTGCCGTAGTTCTAAAATTAAAGGCCAGAACTCAATAAACCCTTTTTGATTTTGAATGCTTGACTTATTGCCTACAGATATGACCACATGCTGAGGTCTGAACTTGTGAGGGCTGGCTGAAAATAATTTTGGCTTCACGTGAGGAAAAAAACTCTTCATGGAGGCTTGAATAGTGTCTTAATTAAATCACACACCTCTGGATCTTCAGGTCCTGGTATCTCTGCTGAGAATAGCATCAATTTGAGGAATTGTTCTGATCTTATCCTGATCTCACAACATTATGACCGTGTGGCAGTGTGGTAGACCTCTTTTTTGAAATTCAATAACATAAACATTTGCAAATAGATTTCCCAGTACATGTCTGTCTTTAATGTATTTCAAAAGTTCAGCTAGATGTGCATGATACACACGTGATATTAAGTCGATTTCGTGTAAGTTCTGATGGCCAAAGTTGTTTGTTATTTCAGGACATCTTGGATTTCACGTGTATGTAAGGAATAAGTCTGGTTTTCTGTATTTACGGAAAACTGATTCATACTAATTGCTTTGTAATAATTTCAATATGACATGTAAGTAGATTTCACCTGAAATGTACAGGTTTAAAAGAATCATAATCAAAAAAAACACCCTATGATTGTAAATATTTCGACATGAGACTTTAGTAGGTAATAATGTTTTCACCTGAAATGTGTAGATTTAAAAAATCCCTAATCACCAAAAGTACCTTATGATTTTACATATTTTGACATGACACTTGAGTAGGTAATGTTTTCACCTGAATTGCATTTGAATTTTTACTAATTTCAACATGACATGTAAGTAATTAATGTTTTCACCTGAAATGTGCAGATCTAAAAGATCAATGAAAGCGCTATATGGTTTTACTTATTTTGACATGACATTTAAGTAGGTAATGTTTTCACCTGGAATTTGTACTAATTTGAACATGACATGTAAGTAGGTAATAATGGTAATAAACATTTTTGAAAGGGAATGATTATTGATAAAGAGTGACTATAAAGTGAGGTAATTCGCTTCTCATTAATCAATGTTTGTGATGATAATGTTTTTTTGTTTTTTTTTAATTTTTGTGACACCGGACATACAGACAAGCGTATTAATATATAGATTACTATAATGACAATAATAAAATAATAATACTCAAGATAGTGAAGGTAAGTTTCCTTAGAATATAAAGAAAAATAGATGTAACCTGCAATCTTCTTCAGGCATACAGTTAAAAAATGTCCGACACACTGCTGCCAAAAATGCAAAATCTCAACATTCTGTCGCTCGAAGAATTACACCATGTGGACTAGGAAAAGAAGAAAAACAGACTCTTCATTCACAAGGATGTATAGCATCGAAATATATGCTTTAAACAAATAAATTTGTTTATATAAAAAAAATTAAAAATGCGTTGTTTTTAGCTGTCTGAACGTATTCATTTATATACGTAACTCTTATTTTCAATAGATTTTTATTATTTATACCTCAAAAGTTTTGATTTTTTTTTTTTTTTTTTTCGATTCCTGATTCTGATTAATGGGAAAGCTGCTAGTATTAAGCTACAAGGTGAAGTACTATAAGAATTCCTTAAAAGAAAGCATTTGCAAAGGAATAGACAAAATGGATTGTGAAGGATATTTTTATTAGCATCAAAGAATGAAGTGAAACAAGTGTTACCATTGATGGCAGCGATCTAAACTGAGGGGGGGGGGGTCCACCCCGGTTGAAAGCACGAGAGGGGTGACACAATGTTACCCCAACAAAATTTTTCAGCCAGACTAAGGTGCGAAAATCATCTGAAAGTAGGATTTATTTATCATATTATGTAAAGTTTTTAATATTTTCTAGAATATTTTGCATTTTTTTTTTTTTTTTAATTAGTAATTGAAGAATAATTTTGTCAATGATTATTGAAAACTCTAACCCTGCATTTTTTGTATTTTTTAATAGTACATTTGAAATCATTAGGTGACACCCATTTCATTTTTTGTAATTGTGAAAAATAATTGGAAAAAGGATTAAGTGGTTTTATAAGTGTCGTATCTAAGGGGGGGGGTCCGGGTGACAGCAAAGGAGGAGGTGACACAATGTCGGTGAGCAGACCACCCTGGGTGACGTTTACTCTAGCTATGCCACTGTTCATTGATGCAGAAAAGGTATCCAAATAGTTATCATACCAGATCATAGATCAAAAATAAATACCATAATCCTGCTGTCAGACCATTTTTTCTGCCAGTCTAAAATGAATCAAATCAAAATTAATGAGCAACGTGAACCACTTGACCATTTTAATTAGTTGCAACCAAATAAAATTGACTTGAATTTTTATAAATTTTTTCAAAGAGGAAATCTATAGTAAATAAAATTGGGTCAGGGTACTGTTTGTCCCCTGACTCCCACAGAACATACAGAAAGCCAAAGACGAATGTGCCAAGGGCTACAGGTTTTCAACAAACACTGGTTATTTTAACAGAGAGAGCAAGCTTACAATGGAAAACAACCAAAACTGAGCAACAGTCTAATATTTAAACTGAACCAAATACGCTTGCTTATAATGAGTCCAAAATGTCATTGATTAGTCAGCAAAATGAATCATTGTTCCGGATGTCTGTCTATAACCACTTCTTTGGGATAGACACAGACAGCCAGTTATGATCAAGGACAGTGAGCTGTTTAATTGTTTATATCAGCTTCACTAGAAGAAGACGCAGTTCATAAAATAAATCATACTACCGAAGGTAGTTTGCACAGTTTTGTCATGAAAAATCTCTTGCTAACCAATGCAAATTAATCAATAGAAGTTGTTTGCAATCAAATAAAGAAGCCATCAGAAAATACTCAATATTATAAAACTTTATCTCGTTTTTTATGGCTTTTTTTTTATGTTACTTAATGTCAAAACACTATAAAAAGCTCATCCCATCTGTTTTATAGCACAATAAACACTTTTTTTTATTGTTTTAATGCAGAAATATAATACCTGTTGTAATACTGTTGCTTTATGTAATAGATTTATTGAATACAAGTAATCATTTTATTCGGAGAGGGAGGGGGAAATTATGAATTCATATGATTTCCATCAGGATTAGTATCTAAAAGACCATATTAGTTGGGTTAGGATTCTATAGTTTGTGATTGGATTCATTGTCCAATCATGCAGCCCTCTTCTACCACCACCACCACCACCACCGTCTTCACTCAGTGAGAGAGTATAACTATAATCCTTAAAATTATATCAAATTTAATTTTCTTTTACTAGTTTTAAAGAAAATAATTTATTAAAAATAAATGTATCACCCCCCCCCCCACACACACACACACCTAAAAAGTAAGCCTGCTTTAGATTCATTGAGCACCAACATTTAGTAACGGATTTAGTAAACATCCACAAAATTATTGACCTTTTTTTCCCCAACAGCAACTCGGACCACCTTTCTGATCTTCATGTCACACACATGCCTTCAAAATTGAAAACAAAAAAACCAGCTTCCATGACTTTCCAGAAACATTTTTTTCACATTCATCAAATGAAAGTGAGATGCATTGTATGTTACATTTATCAGCAAGAGTTCAAGAAAGATGAGGATAGAATGATGAAGATGGGTCAAATACTTATCTGGGAATTTATCAAATAAAGATAAATTATTTTTTTGTCATTAAAAAGCAATCCTATTTTCAAATCATTAGAAATTCAAGGACTTCATCCTGTTGGTAAATCAATCTCATAATAGCAATATTAATGACTGGCCAATAATCTAGAATGAATGCTTTATTTCATTATGGTTGTGTTTCCAAAACAATCCTGGTTGTCATTTATCATGTCTTATGTAAATTCACTAATAAGATAATGATAAAGCCCCTAATGTTATTACACAATATCTTTTTATTAAAACCTTTATTTTTCAATCATATGATCACAAAGAAAACGTTTATTCAAATCACATGATCAAGAGGGAAAAAGAAAGCGTTCAACAAACAGAGCTGCAATATGTATCTATTTTATCTGGTTTATATCCTGTCTCTCCAATCCAGTATAATGGGCATAAACTTGAAGAGAAGAAAAACAAATATATTCTTGTTTTGGACTTAGTTCCTAGATCAATTATCTTTCCATCTCGTTTTTATAATTATTAACAGTTGTAAAAAATTTTTTACACTTTTAAAACCTCTGTTAGATATTCAGCGAAATATTTGAGCCATTTTTCTTTTCTAGAACATTCTATTATTCTTTTCTAAAGTCGAATAGCATTTTTTCTTTTTCATTATTTCAAAATTTTAAAACTTCATATTTGTTAGAAATAACAACTGTGAAAAGCTGAAATTTTGACAACTGGTAGTCGTTATCATCCATAATAACATACTAAAATTTGAATCATTTGCAAAGGATAGAAAAAGAATTATAACAATTATTTATTTTCAAAATAGGAATGTCCAAAAGTAAGGGACAAAATTGAGAAAAACAATGAAAAAAGCAATAAAAAAAAAAATAAAAATACATGTACAATCAATATTTAGTAAATGAGCCGTTGCTCTCATTGACAGCTGCACATCTTCGGCTACAAGAACGAATAAGTTCTTTACAATCCTCGACACTAATTTTAGACCATTCTTCTTGAAGCTTCACCCACAAATCCTTTGTGTAATTTCTTTTCATAATTTTCACTCCTAAGGCCTTCCAAAGATTTTCGATTTGATTTAATTCAGGACTTTGCGGTGGACAATCCGTAATTTCGAAATCTTGCTCGCTAAGGTAACTCATTACCACCTTTGCCTTGTGACATGAGGCATTATCTTGCATAAAGGTAGCCCTATCGAAACCTGAATTCTGTATGATTTTTATAGATCCACGTATTTACACGAGTTTGTAACCGGACAAGAAGCATTGTACCTTGGATAGAAAACATTCCAAATACCATGACGCTTCCGCCCCCAAATTTGACAATTTTCTTAGTACACTTTACACTTAATCTTTCACCAATACGTCTCTTTACATTGTTTTTCTATCATTTCCAAATAAATTAAACTTGCTTTCATCACTGAAAAATACTTTTGCTCAATTTTCATTCTATGTCCAAATTACATACCTGTTTGCAAACTCTAATCTCTTCTTATTCTTTGAACTAAGTGGTTTCTTCGCTGGGGTTCGATTAAACAGCCCTATTTCTTGCAGTCGTCTAGAAACAGTCTGTCTTGTCACATTAACACATATGGCCTCGGGTATTTATGAGAAGGAGGATTAGAGGTGGTTAAGGATGCCATAGAGGCTACAACAAAAGATACATGAAATGAATAACGTTGGAAGTGTGTAGATTCTGACTCCATATAATTAAAGACAGACGAATATTGAAGGTTGAGAACCGACTTTATTTATTACCAACAATTTGTATTAGGAGAGGCAAAGTGTTTGTAGGATGGAATGTGATTTAACAAAAGGAGATGAATGTTCGTAAAATGTTTGTAGGTATGTATGAATTGACAAGGAATGAATGTTCGTAAAATGTAACTTATCTTTTTGGACGATGGAGAGGGTTAGGGTAGGCCGGTCATCCTGCTGTCGGTGATGTGTGTCCTGGCTTGTAACTGGAAAGCGAGTCTCTTCTTTCATCAGCGCTAGCAGCCCAGCGTCTTCATCTTTCTCCTCCTCCCTTCTTTGGTTTGTGTGAATTAGGCATTGTTTAGAATTGAAGGCATTTGGCCCATAACATGAGAGCGTAGTCGGCTTCAGTTCACTGGTGCCTTATTTCTTTTTCTTCATCTCTTTAGGTCGGGTGGGAGAATCCGTCCGTGTGTTCACTGACGCAACAGGGCGAATCTCCTTTTCCCTCCTTTAGATCGTCTCATTTTATAGTGGCAAACCGGCTCCCAGCGACTGTGATATTTGAGGTGTTTATTTTAGGCGCAGAGCTCAGCCATTGGTCGATAATTATTTTGTGGTTATCTTATTTTTTTCTTCCCAAGCAGAAGCGATGCGTGGAGCCATGTGCAAAAGACGATTTTTCATTTTGTCTCTCATGGTGGATGCATTAACATCCGGTTGGCTGCCAATTCTCATCATGTTCCCACACACATGAGGTATTATTCATAACCCTTTTCATTTCTGTGCAAGACTTAAAATGGTCCTTTAATTACATATGCTGCATTATCCGATCTTCTCTTGCCAAAGTTTGCAGGGTCTGCCGGTTTTAAAAGCACTATTTTCCCAGTATCATTGTAGGATTTAACAACCCTACCTGCAACACTCTTGGAACGTTTCACTTTCTCTGAAATCTCTCTAATGGTGTGCTTTTCCTTGTGTAGCTTCACAATAGCTTGCTCACAGATTAATCAAGATTTTGGCGTTTCGCCATTATGCCGGCTGATGCAACATTTACAAATGACTAAGTAAGACTTATTCTTTAGAGGAAATCAAAACATTATAATATAGCGTACTGTTTACATTGTTTTTCTCAATTTTGTCCTTTATTTTTGGACATTCCTATTTTGAAAATAAATAAATGTTATAATTCTTTTTCTATCCTTTGAAAATGATTCAAATTTTAGTATGTTATTATGGATGATAACGACTACCAGTTATCAAAATGTCAGCTTTTCACAGTTGTTATCTTTAACAAATATTAGGTTTTAACATTTTGTCCCTTAGTTTTGGACGCTACCGTATGTGCCATAACGGCACTAAAATGGAAGTCTTACATCAAAGGTTGCCGGAAAAAATGGTTGGATCAGTTTAACGCTCCAGAAAGTACTTCATTCCTGACATAATCCTGTATATATATAAGAGTTAGACACATTCCAAGGTGGAGGATTGTTGTCATTTCAAAGCTCTCTTTTTTTTTTTATAAAACTGCCTTAGCAATCTAGTGGGAAATGATCTCCTCTGTTCTCTATAGTCTCTTTCTTGCAAAAAAGATGTTGCTAGTTTTCTACACTCTATTTTTATTTTCATCGTAGGTGCTCAACGAAACTATAATTCTCTCCTGTATAACTTCCATGGTAAGTAATTGTTTGGCTATGACTGCTGCAAAGAACCTCTCATTTTTTCTCTAAAGAGCTTCTTTCCAAGAACTTCTCATCTATGGAGCGCAATACCACTGGACTGCTGACTACACTATAGTCATTTTCAACAAATACAGATTATATTACTCTTAGTAGTTTGACTAGATACATCTTAAGTAATAAAATCCTCCTCTTTTCACTCATAATTTCCAATCTTCTCATAATATTGTTCACCATTCAATTGACAATCTCTTAACCTTCATCTTCAAGTGGCATTTGGTTATTGATAAGTGGTGATGACCCATTCATATACAAGAAGAAAAATAACTTCTCCCATTGACTTTCTCAGTGATTTCTGCATCCCACAATTTTCTGGAAACCAAAACAACTCCTACTCATACATTTTCGTTTGTCCTCTAGTTTAGGAAGGTGACTTCTACCACTCCTGATTACATGCTATTTTTCTGCTTAATTTTATGAGGTTTTGTCTGAAAGCATAGCAAGAAAGGTTAACAACCTGATATGGATGAATGAGTAAAAAAAAAAAAAGGTAATATTTTTAGCACTAAAAAAGTAAAATAAATAAAAAAAACTGTTTAGAAACATAGTCATCATTTGACTTAAACAGATAATGTTATTACATATTTACAGCTTGTTTTATTTATATTCACATCTTTTAATATTACGATAGTCTCGTCAAAAAGGAAAAATAACTAAAACGTTAAAAAATCTGAAAATCGATTCTGCATTGTAAAAATCATTTAAAAATCCGTACTTTTCAATTCTAACAAATTAATAAAATAGTAGAAAAATTATGAATTATCAACAGCAATTAGTTACAAAATTAAGTCAGAAAGATTATAAATTTTTGGAGAAAGAGATAATTTTAAAATATAATACAAATTTTACAATTATATATGCATCATTGATTAAATTCAATGGTTTTGTATATTTAACAAAAATGTTATTTTTTTTTAAATATTTATATTTATTTGTTGTGCATTTAAAATAAAATATAATTTATTTTGCAACTATTGTGTTGTTAAAATAAAATTTATAAAATAATCCGATTTTTTAAAATTACCAACAGATCTAATTATGCCAATTTAACAGGGGATTATGGGAGTTGAGTAGCGCAATGTCTGTTCACATTACATTTAAAATTCTGTCTGCCAGTACAGTAAAGGAAGAAGGAAACAGGGAGAGAATTCCAAAGTCTGGCAGTCCAAGCAAAGAAACTATTAGAGTAGAAGGCTTTCTGGTATCTAGGGATCTCAACAATGAAAGGGGTGTGATTTTGCTACTTGCTAGATTAGTCAGGAGTCAGTACGTCGAGGGGAAACAAGTGTGATGAGTTCATCAGAGCACATTCCATTAAATTGTAAAACAGGCACAGGGACACAACATTACAGAGATGGGAGAGGTTGGAGCTTGATTAGTAGTGTAGGATTAAAGATTCTCTATTGGGTCCTGTTTAAGAGGGAGAGAATAAAGTAGAAGCACCAACACAGATGTGGCAACAATACTCCATGCATGAGCCAATGGGAGTTTTATATAGATATAGGATACTCTCAGGTGTGAATAATTTTCTAGCATGATAGAGGGATCCCACCTTTTTTGTGGTAGCCTTGGTTCCCAACATATTTGTTTCAACTCATATTGCTTGTGAATGTCAGGCTGAAGAGTTTGAATCATAAGCTTTCAAGCAGTTATTTGTCATAGCAATCGGTGGTTGAGAATGTTTTTTGTAATTGTTAAAGGAAAGAAACTGACTCTAAGTGGGGACATCAGGGAATAAGTTACTGTAGTTCCAAATGAGGAAGGTAGCATCATCCTTTCATTATTGGTCAAATTAGCTCTTGTAGATGCAAGATTGGCTAAGATTTCTCATTTTTTTTCTGTGATCTCCTAACGATTATCCATGTGTTCAGTCATGTGAATCATTTGCGGCTACAACAGGATTTAATTTATCCTTCTTGAAATATGATTTAGCAAGTTCATGTGGCCCATCTCTATTACCTTCCTGTAATCAAGGGTATTAGCTATATAGTTAATGTCGTTAGCTTTCTGGGATGTTGTATAAGGGCCATACAATTGGGCCTTAAGAGGGTGGCCAGATAAGGGTAAAAAAACAAGCACCTTATCTCTAACTTCAAAGCTCATAGAAACTGTGTTTTGGTAATAGTGTATTCACCATAGCTTGAATATTTGAAGTTTTCAAGTGATAGTTTAATGGTTTCATTTAGTCAAGTTTGAAACTGCAACATGTACTCTAACATGGGTTGACTGATCAGGTCTTCCTGAAGCTATTCTTCTTTCAACAGTGTACCAAGTGACCAAATACTAGTTTAAAATGAACTGAACTTTAAAGATATCTATATAACAGCTTGTGTTGCGGACATCAGGAATGGAATGTGTTCACATCAATCTTTCTGGTGATCAAAGCAGTACGCCTAAATCATTGTTTTAACTAGGGGGTGAAATTGCTCCAAAACTCCCTAGGACTTAGTGCTTAACTTAACCAATTTATGTTCAGCATATTCATGGATTGTTGAAACATCTTGAACATGACATTTGATTCTTGAACAGATTATATTACTCTTAGTAGTTTGACTAGATACATCTACACATATTCCTGACCAGTAAAAATATTTGACAATCCTCTCATAGACCCCGGTGTGATCACCCAGGAGAATCTTGTGAGTTGCTTCCAATAATTCAGTCCACTGTATCCTTGGTGTGTCACTCATCAATCTTTTGATGTTGAAGTGTGTAAAGATATTAATTTATTCATTAGCATGCTATTCCTGACGAAGTATGCAAACTGTACTTTTTCTAATTCTTCCTCAGATAATACTTCTCTAAAGAGTGACGTGATTTTGTCATCTTCTCACTGTTCACTCATGATTGGTTTCCATCAAGTGGAAATACCAGTGATGGGTTTATCACAGTTTTGGGTATTTTGTGCTTTTTTGAGAAAAGAATCTAATTCTACTTTGGAATTCAGAAATTATTTGAATAGGTTGATCACCTCATCCCTTTCAAACCTGTCTTTCATTGTGGCACTTTTCTTTATGGCCTTCTTTATGGATCACGACACCCAAGAGAAATATTCTGAAGTCTTTCTCTCCATCCTTTCAGTGTTTTCTGAGATACTTGACTATCATCACTTGTATGACTTTCCACTGGTCAAATCGTTTCCAAGCAACACTGAGATCCCTTTCATTGAAAAAACTAACAATCACTCTTAACTCTAGCGAGCAGTATACTATATTCAAGTCAAGAGATATGTGGTGGAGTGAGACACTGATAAAATTACTGCCTTCCTGACATTATCAGTATCCTCTTTTGCAGGAAGTTTATGCAAAGTGACAAACCAAACGATTTAATAATTTCCAATATGCAGAGTATTTGCATGTCATTCTCAGACTTTCACTTCTCTATTCATTTTGGGGAGTGAAAGGTTCCTGCTCTATCGGCCTCAGCAGAGATTATGTTCATAGAAGTTTCCTTTGTTTTTTATTTTTTGGGGAGTGGCAAAAGAAATCTCACTGACCTTTGTATCAATTCAAGCGAGAAGAGGCATGTTACGTGTATTCCCATAACTTTTCAAAGTGAAATGGTTAATTAGTTTTCTCAATCATACTTTCAAGTGTGTGAAGATTTGAAAAGAGGGAAGGGCGAAGTCAGGTTCGACTCGATATAATCTTTACAAGTTGAGGAACAAATAAAATTATCGTTACTCATTCAAACCAGGAATCCATTTGAACAAGCACAAAAATGAATTTAGCACTTCCTAAATGATGTCGTCGTCATCATTGTCATCAATAAACCAACAAACCAACCATTTTAACGGTATGATGTTAAACTCGTCCCTTTCAGATGTAGAAATAAAGTGAGAATTGCAGATGTGGTACACTTTTTTTTTTTTTTTTTTTAAGTCAATTCTGCCGTTTAATCTAAAATAATTTAATTGTATTTAAGTACAAATACTTTTTCTAATCACTCCTGAGTACAAAAAAAAAAAACAAATGGAAAGGCTACGGCCTAGTATTGTATTAAGTTGCCATTCTTGAAAATATTTGTAATAAATATAAACTTTCTACCTGAATCCAACTTTTTCCTTGGCTAATTAAAAGTTAGGCTAGTTGTAAGAAATGGTTATCCGGAGGATATGAATGCTTACTCAGTCAGTGCTGCTGCTGCTGCTGAGTACTAACGGAGAATCAGTCCTGGAAATAACCGAAGCAATTTTTTTATTTGAAAAGCTACTTCCCTTTTTCAGAAATTTTTTCATTTTTTTTTTAATACTAAATCAAATTCTTCGCAAGCTTAGTAGTATCTGCCCTTGTACATTTTTTTTTTGTGGCTTGCAAACCGCAGACTGTTTCGACCATTTCCGGGACCGACTCGCAATTTTCCGTCAATACTGGAAACTGATTGAGTAAATATTGAAATCCTCTGAATACCCATTAATTACAAACACCGATCTCATTTTTTTTTTTTAATATTTGTAATAAAAAAATAAAATACAAATCTAACTTTTAAAATAAAAATAACTAAATGAGTTCAGTCTATTTTTGTCACCGTTCCAAATATTATCTGACATCAGTTATAGTCATTAAGGTTTAATCTTTCCATTTCAGGAGAAATGCATTTTACAAACATAAAATAAATAAGTAACTAATAGCATGCAAGAAAAGTCCATTGTTAAAACAGAAACGATAAAGAGGAAATATTTGTTTGTTTGACGCCTGCCTTTTACAATTAATTTCGCACTTGCTTTCCTTTTCCTCTAAACACATTCCATGCGTAACTTAGAGAAATGTTTTACAAAAAGAAAAAGAAGAAAAAAGAAAGGAGGAAATAACAAAGCATTAAAGTTATTTCTTTACGGAAATTATAGTTGTCTGTGTCACAGGTAAACTTTTTTTTTACCTTGGCACTTTTTGCTGTTGACAATCATTCGTGGTTTTTTTACCTGTTGAAATTGACTCATCTATATTTCCAGATCTTTCTCTCTCTTTTTTTTTTTTTTTTTTTTTGCATTTATAGCAAAACTTATGTAAAGGTAAGTTAAAATTTTAAAATGAATACATTTTATTTCAAATGTTCTTTTTCTTTTTATCTGTGTAGCAGCAAGGTAAGTTTCAACAAGTTTTTAGCGCGTTTCTCATCAGTTTCATTCTTGTCAATATGCCAAGTTCATGTCAAAACGAATAACGAAACATTTTGCGTTATTTTTAATCAGTTAAAAATACTCAATTACGAAAACTTTTTCTTAGAAATGATTGAAAAAATGTCTCTGTTCAATGTATTTTTTTTTTTTAAATTTCAATATATATTTTCTCTCGGTTAAAACTGACAATTGGAACGAAAATTGAAGTACCTGACGAAAACAGGTGCTCCTCCGCACTATTTTTTAAATCGTATTTCCAAGTTTAATTAAAGTTTTATGTTTTTTTATTCAATTGTAAATTTAAAGTACAGAGTAGGTACAAAACACCCTCCCATCCCCATGTTAAGAATGGCTTTTTAAATAATAACGTTATTATTTCAGCACGGATCAATAAGTGCATTTGCATTAGTACCCAAAAACAAAAATAAAAAATAACCAAATTTAAGAAAAAAAAAATCTCATAAAAAATTAAACAAATTCATGAAACTTTCAATTGGATTTTTTTCTACAAACACGCCGTTGTGGTTAGATTTCTTTTTTCTGCACTAAATTTTTGCTGATTAAATCTAGTTTTGACGAGATAAAAATGAGTTCTTTTATTAAAAACTAACAATGTTACCCGACGTTACCCTGAGATGTATGTGGTAGTAAGTAATTTATATTTTATCAATTACAATTGGTTTTCTATGTTGTCATATGCAAGATAATGCAAAAAAACAAAAAAAAAAAAACAAAAAAAAAAAACGAAACAACTAATCGATGGAAAAGTAAGATAAGTTCAAAATATAAACTTATCAGCTCTTTCTCGCCTGAATCTATAAATAAATAATCTGTATGCCTGTAAATTAGATTATTTTATTCACACAATTAACAACACAGGGGAATATTTTTTTGTGTTTATTAAAAGTGAAAGGTGTTCTTTCCTTTATTAGTATTAAAGAGTGCCAGTCCAGAATTCAACCTAAAAAAAAAAAAAAAAAAAAATACATACAGAAAAATGTTTATTATGTACATACCCGTCAAGGAGTGAAAATGTCAGATTCCAAAAATCACGTAAATTGATAAAATAGTTTTTTTTTTTTTTTTTTTTTAACTAATGAAATTAAATTTTATAAGGAAGCGAGGACAGTGTGTCTTGATCTGCCATATTTAATAAATAAAAGGAGATAACTCACTTCTAACTACCGACACTATTAAAAAATGATTTTATATATAACTTGCAAAAGTGCAGACTCACTCCTGGCTAAGTGTTCGCATACTAAGTCGAGAAGGTTTGGCTCAGAACACACAAAGAATTGTCAGCTGCTGTGCACGTATGTGAAAAGTAACGTTATCCTTAGTCCACATGCTTACTTGACATATGTAGAGACAGAGACAACTATCAGAGGACGGTGTATACAGATTTTTAAAAAAAATTTTTTACCAAAGCCCCGATAGCTGGATTGTGGCCCTAATACCATTGAACCGGAGATTCGGAGTTCTAGATAGCATAGCTCTGACATTACCATGTTGCCACTACTCCATCCTAGTAAAAAAACAAAACAAAACAAAACAAAAAAATGGTTGGACGAGGGGAAGGAATGCTTCTACCGAAATTCCGGCAACTATGAGACAATTCCTCATGCAGTTTGCCAAGCTGACCTCCAACAACAGTGCAATAGAACCATTTTTTCTTTAGTGTGATGGGATAATTTCGCCTTTAGTCCATTGTGCTGTCCTTTAAATGCAGTGCAATAACACTTCCATCATCATCATTCCTGTGATGCCGTCAACTGATCTTACCATTTGCAAACGTACCTCTTAGTGAAATTCCAGCAGCAGAAGAGAAGCAATCTCTGAAATATTCAATGTTAACATGGTTGAAATACTTAATACTGATTCGATCAAAATACTTAATCCTGATTGGTTGTCTATAACAGATTTCAACGAATCAGAAAGAGTTGCCTTCTGGAGCCGTACACCTGTTCATGTTATCTATATAATATATAGATATATGTTATCTATATCTATATTCATGTTATTTATATAAATGCTGTTGTAAGGAGATGCAGTAAAGCTCTCAACTTGCCACAGGAATCTTTGTTAGTCATAACACTAGTGCACATACTCTTGGTGGACAAATGAACTCTAGCCATGGCCCTTGGCTACTACTATCTTGGCAAATAGCACAAGTTACAGTGATAGCCATGGACTTCTAAAAATAGTGATAACTTTTCAGTTTTACACTTACAAGTTTATGTACTTATAAACATGACAACACTCTCTTCGTCTAGGCCTGTGAATATTTCTTTAATCTTTTCTTTTGATTGTTCAACAAAATGTAACGTTAAATGTATAGACGTTGTCATCACTTTTGATGCTTTTTCTATTCCATATCTGTGTTCGTCTATTGCAACCATGATAGTTGTGATTTAATACTGAAAATACTGACAATTTTTCTTTCATTTAAACAATATGGATTTGTTTAAAGAAAATCACCCTCATAGGATCTAAAAGAAAAATGATATAAAGACGAATGGGTACTTATTGTAAATTGGACATGATGGAGAGGTATTTTTACTTTGACTTTAGTTTGTTAAACATGTGAAAATTTAAGATAATTTATATGATTTGTGTAAGAATTTTTCATTGTCAAAAAAGAAAGGAAAGAAAAAAAAGGAAATAACATGATTAATGTAACATTATCTTGCAAAAGATATTAATGTTATTGGAAGACAAACCAATAAAATCTTGCGTCCTTATCGAGCCTGGGAAACAACAGTAACTAAACCTGGGAACTGGAATATGATGTTAAAATTAGAACACATATAAAGTTGTGCTGTGAACACTAATCAGAATCGAGAATCATAAAAATCAGAACTTTTAGGGATATCAGAAACAGTAAAGTTTTAGTCTAATTTCCGATTCCAAAAACGATTCTTTTGATTTTTTTTTTAGCATAATTTTCCATTGCTGGTACTAATGATAAATATTTGATTTTAAACTATCAGTAAAATTAAAATTCATAGATTATAATGAATTTAGGTAAAAATGTATAAATAATAAAAAATGGTACAAGATCTCTCACTGCCGATGCAATTCTTTACCTGTATAAGAGCCAAGTATGTCCTAGGATGGATTACTGTTGACACATCTAGGCAGGAGCTGCTCAGAGCATTCTATCCTGCCTTGACAGAGTTCAAAACCGACTTTATAATCTAGTAAGTGATGCCCTTTTGCAACCTCTTTCTCACAGAAGAGACTTATTTCTGCTCTATCACTATTTTCATGGCAAGTGTTCGGTTGAGCTTCAATCTATGGTCCCCCTCACCAATCTTTCACAAAAAACAATCGTCCAGCCAAAATTACTATCAATAATTCTCCCACTCTCTATCGGTGCCTAAACCTAAAAATGGGTTCCATGAACAAAGCTTCTTTCCTAGAACTGCCTGCCTGTGAAACTCTGTTCCACTTGTCTGCTTTCCAGTTGACTACAATATTATCATTTTCAAGTCCAATGTAAATAAGTTCTTATTGTATTCTTTGTAAATAATCTAATTATACCAAATTTCTACCACAAACGATTACTACGCTACTGTCCCACTGACTACCACACTCATATTAACCCTTATCCTCAAGTGGCTTCTGGGCCTTGATATGTAGTAATCCCTTTGTTAAAAAAAAAGTGAAAAATATAGATAAAAATCTCACAATAAGTTTATCAAAATCGTGGATAAAATGCATAAAAGGAAAACGTTAAAAAGTTGGTCAACTTAAAAAAAAATTATATCTACATTTAAAAGTAGATGAGGACTTTCCGCTAAATCCCCTGTTCTTCCTGTTATATTATGAATAAGCACATGGTGGCGAGAAGGAACCAGACAAACAATATGTATTTAAATTTTAAATGATTGATTTGTCAATCGTTTATTTATAAAAATTAAACTTAATTGAGAAAGTAAAATAAACAAAGTGTTCAAAGTTCGTAAGGATGATGCACGTGAGAGTGGATCTAACGTCAGAAAAGGATCCGACGGAGTCGATGATTATCCCATGCTGTAGATTTGCTGTGACTCTGGACGACTAGCCTTTTGTCACAACGGCTACTGTTTTTATAGTGGTGTGGCGGACGTAGTTGAAGACAAAGGGCAAATTGGTAATTAGCTTATATTTTGCTATTTTAATTGTGTTTGCTTATTGTGTCTTAATGCGTTGTAGGGAATCGTCTGTTTGGGGTATATGTATGCATGTGTTATATCAATTTAAAGCTGAAAAAGTTGTGAATGTAACCTAGTCGGTGTTGAATTGTTGCAATGTTTTGTGTAATACTTATTTGCATTAATATGCTGTCTAAGTTGCGTTTACTGCGATGCTTGTGTTTTTACATTTTGGTTTTCTCTTTTGTTGTGCAGGCTTATCTGGCGATTTTCTTGGTTGAAGTGATGTGCGAGCTATTCTATCGATGTGTGTATGTGAGAGAATGGTCTTTGGAATTGTTGTGTGTATTTATGGAGTTCATTTGTATTAACTCAACGAACATCTTTGTCTTAGCGTCGCCATTATTGACTGTCGCAGCTGGTGCTGCTTTTCTGATTTATCATGTAAATATAGAGGGACATGCGAATATAACATTCCCAAAAATGAAATTCTATCTTTTTAGGTGATGAAGCGATTTTAGAATCTGAATCAGTTTATTGTATTGCAATCAGGGAAAAATATTGAAATCATCTCATTACTAATATAAGGACAAGTAACTGAACTAATAAAAGAAATAAAGCATAGGTGTGTCAGAAACTTCGTGAAAAATATTGAATAATTCGACCCCCTGTCTTTCCAAGCTTATAACTACTCGAAAAATGTAATTCAAACCCTAATTTTTTTTTTCAATTAAAGGGGCAAGGATCAAGGTTTCATTTAAAAAATAAAAAAATACAAACAACGTAGTTAAAAAAAAAAAAAGGTTTTAAACTTCAGACTTTACAGGTAAATATCCCAAAAACTGTTAATTTGTTTCGTTTTAAATTAGAATATCTTATTTATTGATTTTTTATCTTCAATTTGTGATAAATAAAACTTTGGCACATAAATTATTTACTTTTTAATAGACATTTCAAAATAGGGGGGGGTGAATTTAAAAAAAAAAGTTTGTCTAAAATATTATATTCGATTTATTGGAAAGAGCATAAAATTTCACATTGACCCTGAAAATATCGTAAAAATAGAATCAATAGAAAAATTTTAATAGATTTTTAAAGTTTAAAAATTGAAAAATACTGAACTCGTAAAATTCAATTAATTTCATTACTGTTTTTTAAAAAATAAAAAAATAATATTTCTATTACTTTTTATACAACTTTAATAATTTATTTTGGAAGTATAATCCATAAAGAAAATAAACAATCCACTTTTAAAAGAGAAATTACGTGTTTTTTTTATATTTTATTCACAGTTTTGTGTTAGGGGTGTCAAAAAGTTTTACAAATATTCTGATACACCTAAAGCATCACATAACTTTAATTTGGAAAAAGTAAAATGCTGGAAGGAGAAATTACAAATGTAATACAAAATATAAACAATAGGAAAAATATTTCTTCCAAGAAAAGCAAGTCAAAAGATATATAGGTAATACAATTGATATATACATTTAGATAATGATAATTTTCTTTGATGTGGTATTAATAGTTCATGTGTATTTGAAGTCGGTTATCATTTTGTAGAGATTATGTAGATAGAAGAAGGAGTAAGAAATCAGATGAAACAATTGTAACTTATGTCAAAGTATCTGTTCTGATACTACACTTTGATTAATAAAAAAAAAAAAATCCTTTCAGATTGAGGGAAATTTAATTGTTGTCTCAACCCAGAATGCCTCATTATGTGGATATTAAAAAAAAAAACGGTAGTTCATATTTAACTCTGTTCCCTCGTGAGGAGGAGGGGGAAGTACAAGTAAATAGGTAATCTTCTAATTTTAGTGAAAATGTTATTGTGACGCTTTTGAATGTTACATTGTGGTCACTAACAGCATGATGACTGTTGCCTGATTCCTCTTGATTATGTAGCAGAAACAAATAGAACTCTTTTCTTGCGCGTCAGTGCCTCCCCTGACTGTGTGATATGGCACATACTGACCAATCAGAGGCATAGCACAGGGATCTTCCTTACCCCTTAAGGAACTATAACTGCTTCCGTCCCGGACGAGAAAAACTCTTCCCTTTCCAGCGAGACGTCAAAGGGAGCGGACCTGTTTCCTCACTCTCTCTATCTGCCTACACCGGTATCGATGATTCCTACTTGGGAATAACTACCGGGCAAAGGCAGACGAGTTCTATCCTAGTTATATCTTTTTGGCATCTTACCCTGACTCGCTTCAATAAACCTTTTCCTTGTGAATTTTTACGAAGTTGTTTGCTCGTTTATTCAGTGGTTTGTGTTGAAATATTTATTTTATTAGGGAGTGCCCGAAAAGCATTAACTCAACTCCCTAAAATGGTGACCCGATGTGTACACAAGTTTACTGAATGGCGAGCTGGACTTCTAGGAAAGGGCGAACAGAAATTCCTGAAATAGTTTCCTCAAGAAAAGTAATACTATACGAACAAACTTCACACCTCTGAGAAGGATATACACAAGAAAAAAAAAAAAAAAAAATTCGTCACGGAAACATTTTTTTTCTTCGTCACCGTATAAAAAAACAAAAAAAGAAGACATTATTTCCTGCACGGTGGATATCCTAGGAAAAAGAACGCAAGAGACACGGATAGCAGTTCGTCGTAAACCAAAGTGACTAAAAGTTGTTTTTTTTCCCCCTCTTCTTGAGGAAAACGACACCAGAACGCACACTCAAGTGAACAGGAGACAAGTAATTCGAGGGACAGTTAATTCCGTGAAACAAAAGAGAGAACTTTTATTAAAAAAAAAAACAAAAAAAAACTTGCTTTCACGTATCGGCCAAAACATAAGTACCTGTTTAAAGAATTCATTTACTTCCAGGTTATAGGTTATACACACAGACACACACAAAAAAAACAAACAAAAAAAAACAACCCACACACACATATTGTCCATTTTTTTTTTACCACTGCTCTTTTAAACCATTTTTCTAGTTTATTTTCTTGTAAAATTTTTTTCTTCTCTCTCTTTTTAGCCTGTTAAATATTTTTTTTATTTTTGCCTCTGTCTAAATATTTTCCCTTTTTCTCACGTGGTCCATTGATAATGTCCTTCTAGTATCTGTATAGTTTATTTATTTATTTATTTTTTTGTCTATTTTCCTCTTAAAATGATAACATTGCCCGCCTTTGCCTGTGACGTTCGAGTTTGGTTTGCTCAACTCGAATCATATTTTGCTGCGAACAACGTTTCGGAGCAAACACAATTACATGTTTTATTTAGTGCTTTCCCCGCGTCTTTGATTCCTGTTCACTTAATAACTGACACCCCTCTTAACACTACATATGACAGCATAAAGCGGGAGGTACTGCTCCGGACGTCAGCCTCGACGGAAAAACGTTTTGGAAACGTTGGTCCATGACGAACATTTAGGGGACCGCAGGTCAACAGAGTTACTCCGCAGAATGAGGGAGCTGGCAGAAGATGTCCCCCCTGACAGTACCCTAATTAAGTAGCTTTTCTTCTCAAGGCTGCCGGCGCAAATAAAGCTAATACTAGCCCCGATGCTACTACAACAGCCGTTCGCCATCCCCACATCACCGCCGTCACTTTAGCAAGCCAGGACTATGCTTTTATCATAGTCGTTTTGGCAAGGACGTACAGCGCTGTAAAATGCCCTGTTCGTATTTGAACCAGGAAAAC
Source organism: Euprymna scolopes (assembly GCF_053919585.1). NCBI lineage: Eukaryota > Metazoa > Mollusca > Cephalopoda > Sepiida > Sepiolidae > Euprymna > Euprymna scolopes. The sequence goes on from NC_136486.1 coordinate 84,038,935, forward strand.
GATTGTTGGGAGAACTGAGCATGGCACATTCTCCACAGACCACCCACAACCATGCCTATTTTATCACTGACTTCTTATCCCAAGCGCATTGCTTGGCTGATACAGGAGCAGCTTGCAGCATTTGGCCTCTGAAACTCCACACAGAGAAGCTGTCAGTTTCACCCATCACACTGCAAGCAGTAAATCACTCCCCCATCCCCACGTATGGTTAAATTTCACGTTCTCTGGACTTGGAATTACGGAGAGACTTTACATGGGTTTTTACCATAGCAGATTTACCTTACCCCATCCTAGGCGTGGACTTCCTGCATCATTTTAATTTAATGGTAGACATGCGCAGACGCCGGCTGATAGACGCTAGTACGGAACTTTCCATCCCTGGCATAATGCGAAATATCCTATCTATCAGCCCAGTATTTTTCATTGCCGCTTCAAATGATCCTTACCACAAGTTGCTACACTCCTACCCGGAGTTAACAAACTTAAACTTCATGGTGAGCAAACCCACGCACACCACAAAACACCACATCGAGACCACAGGTGCTCCTGTGTTCTCACGCCCTCGTCGCCTCCCTGCTAATAAACTTAAAGCAGCGAAGGCTGAATTCAATCATATGCTACAGTTGGGAATAATACGCCCCTCGTCCAGTCCATGGGCTTCCCCTTTGCATATGGTCCCAAAACGTGACAGACATTGGCGTCCGACTGGGGACTACCGACGACTCAATGCCATGATGGTACCTGATCATTACCCAATCCCACACATACAGAATTTTGCTTCCTCGTTGCATGGTTGTAAGACCTTTTCCAAACTAGATTTGGTCAAGGCCTACCATCAAATTCCAGTAAATACGGCCGACATACCAAAGACGGCAGTAACAAATCCATTCGGAGCGTTTGAATATTTAACTATGCCTTTCGGTTTACATAATGCCGCTAGTACTTTTCAGCGCTTCATGGACGAAGTAGTGCGTGATTTGGACTTTGTCTATAACTATATAGACGACATTCTTGTGGCAAGTGCCTCACCTGAAGAACACGTCACTCACCTTCGCCTACTGTTCGAACGGTTTCAGCAATACCAGGTGAGGATTAACCCTGGTAAATGCGTTTTCGGTGCGTCGTCACTAGTTTTCCTGGGCCATATTATCAGCCAGACGGTATATCTCCATTACTGGAAAAGGTGAAGGCTCTACAAGACCTTCAACCACCTACTTCACTTCGCTAACTAAGCACTTCCTCGGTCTGTTGAACTACTACAGACGCTTTATCCCACACTGTGCGAACCTTCTAGCTCCTCTTTCCAACCTGTTATGTAACAGGAAGAAGAAAAATGAGCAAATCTCACTTAATGAGGTCCAGCTAAAAGCTTTCAATGAAGTGAAAACAAAACTAGTGACAACATCTCTACTTGTTCACCCTGTATCCGATGCCCAGTTTCCACTGGTCGTTGACGCATCAGGCACAGCTGTAGGTGCAGTGTTGCAACAGCAGCACCAACAACAGTTACAACCTCTCGCATACTTTTCGCGACAACTGAAACCGGCAGAACAACGTTACAGCACGTTTGGCCGTGAACTGCTGGCAATGTACCTCACAGTGAAACATTTCCAACATTCGCTCGAGGGTCGTCAATTTTTAATCTACACTGATCACCGTCTGCTTACATATGCACTTCGTTCTAAGCCGGACAAATATTCTCCCCGCAAAACACGCCACTTGGATTTTGTTTCGCAATTTACCAGCAATATCCGACATATCTTGAGTGAGCAGAACGCAGTGGCAGACGCCTTGTCTCGCGTTCCCATTAATTCTCTGTCCTCACCATCGGATATCGATTTACAGCAGATGGCCTTAGACCAGCCTAGTCTGGACACGTTGGATCCATCGTCACCTGAATTTGCGACTTGCAAATTTGCATACCTGCCCGTACCTACCTCGGACATGCAGATCAAATGTGACACCTCAATGGATTTACCTTGACCATTTGTTCGAAAGACTCACCGTAGAGTTGTTTTTGACAATTTACACAACCTGGCACACCCCGGATGCAAAGCCACAGTGAAGCTAATTACAGTTAGATTTTTCTGGCCAAATATGAGGCGTGATATCACTGCCTGGACACGTTCCTGTGTATCCTGCCAAAGGTAAAAGATACACGAACATATCCGTGCACCCCTTGGAACATTCAGCACCCCAGACGCTCGGTTTAGCCATGTTTACATAGACCTGGTTGGACCTTGGCCGGTCAGTCAGGGATTTACGTATCTCCTGACCTGTATAGACCATTTCACACGGTGGCCTGAAGCCATTCCCCTCACAGACATTTCGGCTGAGTCTGTAGCGCGAGCCCTTATATCAGGCTGGATATCGCGTTACGGAGTTCTCACCACCATCAACACTGATTGATGATTCGAATCCCACCTATTCCGGGAACTGTCCAGGATCCTAGGGATCACACGCATTCGGACAACGAGCTATCAGCCAGCTTCTAACGGGATGATAGAACGCTTCCATTGCCAATTAAAAGCAGCATTACACGCTTACCCTGACCAACAGCGATGGAGCGAGTACTTACCAGTCGTCCTTCTTGGCTGTCGTGCCTCAATCAAAGAGGACTTGAGATATTCTGCTGCCGAACTAGTCTATGGAGCACCTCTATCGTTGCCAGGTCAGATGCTGACCCCGATAGAGGATACAACAACTGACTCAGCTCTGTATGTCAACAAACTACGAGCCTATCTCAGTAAGCTATCACCGATGCACCCTAGGGAACAGACCATAAAATCTTTGGTTCCAAAGGACATATCAACATGCACTCACGTGTTCCTTAGAAAGGACACAATAAAAGCTCTCCTAACTCCACCCTACACTGGCCCTTATGCATGTTTTCATGCACTGATAAAACTTTTATCCTCAACATTAGTGCTAAGAAAGAGACAGTTTCCATAGATAGGGTAAAAAGAGTCTTTCTGGACACATTAATACATGAGCCACACATTCCTCCAACATACACACAGCATCATCATACACCTGAGGTAAATGCTCCACGTGAGAACAGTTATGTGACCACTACACATAGTGGCCAACGGGTACATTGGCCAAAGAAACTATGTAAAACTGTATATTTCTGTTAAAAAAGAAACTTTTCTTTCTCTCCTTTCTACAAAAAAGAACGTTTTATATAAAAAAAAAAAATAACGCATATATTCCCCAACTTTTTACAGAAAACTAAGAACATTTTTTTTTCTTTGTAAAAACAAAAATAACGTGAATAAATTGACATTTTTATTTAATTTTTTTCACTATTTGCCTGCTACCTTTTTCTCTGTCGGCTTTCAGCCTAAGCAGGGGGTTATGTAGCAGAAACAAATAGAACTCTTTTCTTGTGCGTCAGTGCCTCCCCCGACTGTACGATATGGCACATACTGACCAATCAGAGGCATAGCACAGGGATCTTCCTTACCCCTTAAGGAACTATAACTGCTTCCGTCCCGGACGAGAAAAACTCTTCCCTTTTCCAGTGAGACGTCAAAGAGAGCGGACATGTTTCCTCACTCTCTTTCTCTGCCTACACCGGTATCGACGATTCCGATTTGGGAATAACTACCGGACAAAGGCAGACGAGTTCTATCCTAGATATACCTTTTGGCATCTTACCCTGACTTGCTTCAATAAACCTTTTCCTTGTGAAGTTTTACGAAGTTGTTTGCTCGTTTATTCAGTAGCTTGTGTTGAAATATTTATTTTATTAGGGAGTGCCCGAAAAGCATTAACTCAACTCCCTAAAATTCCCTCCCTTCGTCCAATTATTTGCAAAATCATTTAGAGTTCACCTTAGATATCAGCCCAATCGGTCATATCACCTGTCTCATGTAATTAGTTTCAGAATTCTCTCATTTTCTCTAGTATAATTATTTTAAAAAAAGCTTTCATTTTTTACTCATTAACAAAGCAATTTATCATAATGTGCCTTTTGTTTATTACATTTTTTTTAAGTTGAGTTGCAAATAAATAATCACTCAAATATAAATGTAATAAAATTTGATAGGGAATCCATTTCTAATGGTTTCCAATTTCAAATTTGTTTGCTAATTTTCTTTCATTTAAGTGAATAATAAAAACCAAAACATAAGTAATGTTCAGTTTTCAAGAGGACATAATAATATAGGCACACCCTTCCATTTAAAAATTCAAATATGCATTAAATTTGATCCATAGTCATCCAACACTAATTAAGCAAGATTTCTTGAATTTTGATTTCTTCTTTAGTCTTAAATTTGAGACATTTTCTAGCCTCAAAGTAATGTAATAGGTTTTGATCAAATTGGAATAAGGATTCTAGACATAAGGTTTAATATCATTATATGTTAATCTTAATCTGTAAGGGGGCATAAAAGTGGCACAAAACTGTTCTGTTTGGAAATACACCTTTCTCTGGGATTGGTATTCTAGTTTAGTAGAGCTATATATTTATTTAGTATAAATGTTTATTTATCATTTCTGGCTACATATGTGCATACATGTTGCAACTACAGTATAAAGAAGACTGTAGCTTCATCAGGTCAAATCTTAAAAGGAAACTATGTAAATGCGAAGAAAATCGCATGTTTATCACCTAATCAGAATATCAGCAGTTATTATGGGCTCAAATTATTTTAGCTGTTATTTTAAAAATCATTTTTTATTATTTTTCAATACTATCACATTTTCGTCACTAAATGAACAGATTAAATGGAAATATGTTTTTGAGCATTGGTTTGTCACACTTTAGTTTGAAATAGCATTTTCATATATGTATATTGTTGAATGAATGCACATGATATTAACAGGAAGACTAGATGTTGCTCCCGATTTAATCACTACTTTGTACTTTTTCACTCATGACACCACCTTTCTTTCCTTTTTTACTGCCATCCTCTCATGTTTTGCTCTTCTAACATAGTAAAAAGAAACTGAAATTTTGATAAATTCTATTATACATATGGTTTAAATTTCATTAAACTTTGATATATGCAAATAAAGTTATAAGTCAGTTTTGACCTCCCACCCCACTTCTCTTAAAGGGGAACATAGAAATTTGGAATCACCCCCATCATCTTCCTCTGAACAGTTTATACATATGATTTAAATTTCATCGAAATAAGATATATTTGAAGTTTTAAGTTCGTTCTTAATGAGGTATTTATAGATTTGAGACCACATCCATTGTCTTCTCAAGAACATTTTTGATAAGAATACACTTTTAGTTTTGTGTAGATTTTCCAACCTTTCTATAGAGAGCACACATTGACATTTATCTATATGATATTATAATAGTAAGGTATTAAGTTGTAATCTTTTTTATGCAATTTGGTTTTAACGCTATGAATGTTTATCACCCGAACGCCTGTTGAATAATGGAGAAAAACACATTTCAACAAATTAATGGAGAAGAACAAGAAAAACCAAGGCCAAAAATAGATTTTATGTTGTTTTTTCTTCATTACACAAATGAATTCCATGCTTTTTGGATATGTATTTTCAGAATAATATTCACAGTTCTTCATCTGTGTAATCATTTTACTAATTTATTTACTCATGTATATTATCAAGAAGAGATAGATGATAGATATATCTATAAAGTATGACTTATATTCAATTTTTCCATTTTGAATTGCACGTAAAAATAAGTAGAAATGAGTTCTAAACAAAGTCCCATGAAAATGCATGTTGTTAAAAGAAAAAATGAGAATGTACAAATACATACAGAATAGGCAAATTTTAGGGTATTGGATCAACCACCCATCTTTGATACAGACATCAAGCTCTTGTTCATAGACAACCCTAACGTTTTAGATTATAGCGTACTCTGTGACTCCATTCCATAGTTTGGTTGGTATTTTGTTATCCATTTGTTTCCATGATGCAATCCAGATGTTTCAGCACTTTGCAGCTGGGACTTTGCAGCTGGGACTTTGCAGCTAATTCTACCCTATATGACGAAGGCCATCAACTCCCGATATTTCCTCCTATAACACAGAACACACTAGGTAACATACAAATATCCGTGTATGAGGTCGCCAAGTTAATCAAGAACCTTAATTCCAGTAAAGCAACTGGCCCTGACGGCATCCCAATTATAGTGTTAAAAAAGCTTCAACCAAAACTTGCTCCCATACTTACGAAACTGTTTAAGCGCTGCCTTAAGGAGAAGTGCTTTCCGACTCCCTGGAAGACCTCATCAGTTTGCCCTGTATTTAAGAATTTAAGTGATAAGTCATCTCCCTCTCAGTACAGACCAATAAGTCTGCTGTGTGTTATGAGTAAGTTGCTGGAATCCATATTAAATAGAGAAATAGTCAACCACCTCAGCAGAAACAACCTTCTTAGTGACACACAATATGGTTTCCGCTCTGCAAGATCTACCGCAGATGTGCTGACGGTTATATCTCACAGAATTAGTGAATCTCTTGATAAAGGCTTCCTTTCTAGGGCAATTGCTCTTGACATATCAAAGGCCTTCGACAAGGTATGGCATAAGGGTCTACTTCACAAAATTTCCAGCTATGGTATAACTGGAAATGTTTTCTCAATCATTAAATCATTTCTCTCCGATAGGCTCATAAGAGTAGTGGTTGATGGACAAAAATCAGAGGCCTGCAGTATTAATGCTGGAGTCCCTCAGGGGTCAATCCTGGGCCCAACTCTTTTCCTGATCTACATCAATGATCTCCCTAAACACATACTTAAATCATTCATTGACATCTATGCTGATGACACGACCATCTACGGCAACACGTCAAAGGCTGTAAATGACAAAGTTCTCTCTGATTCTCTCTCCTCTGATCTCGAGCGCGTGGTTCAGTGGGTGAAGACATGGCTGGTTACCTTTAATGCATCTAAAACCAAACTCCTATCCTTACATCATCAACGCTCTGATCCCCATCTGGCATCAATTGTGATGGATGGCTCTCGTCTGGGAGAGGCCCTGTGTTTTGACAAGCTTCTGGGTTTGACCTTTACTCCTGATCTGAAATGGAACATGTACATCAAGTCTGTTGCCAAGGTCGCTAGAAAGATGGTAGGATCCTTCTACCGCTCCAGAAGTATCTTACTACTGATGCAATTCTCTATCTATATAAAAGCCAAGTATGTCCAAGGATGGAATACTGCTGCCATATCCACTATGAAAAATTTCCCCCACTCTTTATCTCTGCCTAAATCAAAACGTGGATTCCATGAACAAAGCTTCTTTCTTAGAACTGCATGCCTGTGGAACTCTGTTCCGTCTGCCTGCTTCCCACCTGACTACAACTTGGATGTGTTCAAGTCCAACGTTAACAAATTCCTAATGAACCGCTTCCTTAAGTAAACACTTCATCAAATCTCCACACTAACGTAATGTACTTGCAATAACCCTTATCCCTGAGTGACTTCCGGGCCTTGATAAGTGGTGACCACTGTGTAAAAAAAAAAAAAAATTAATCGAACGCTACCTTGAACACTGGCCAATTAATGTAAAGTGTGGCACACACAATAGTGCTTTAGGGAATTTCAAAGTCTTAGCTGGTGTAATGAGAACATCACTGATAGCGTTATATCTGAGCAATAGGTTAAAGTCCAGTATGTCTTTCTGCCTCACCAGGCGATTGACCTCAGCAAATACACCAGATCTTTATTAATACAGCACATTCAAGTCTTGCCGTTTATCATGGTAATATAAATGTTCTTCTTCGACCAAGTATAGCATAACATTGTGTTTACTATGGTACGAGATCAACCTTAATCAAGAAGTGTTCAGAAAGGTATTTGATTAACATTAACTCAGGTTATTGGTTGCACTTTGTTTATATTTTGTTCAAGGAGCAGAGCAGCATTAACATCTTATCCTCTAACTTTTTTCTTGGAAAGCTTGAGGCCATGTGACCAATCCTGCCATACTGGAAGCACTGTATGTATCCTCATCTTGTGCCTATGCAATCTTTTGCAATGTAGACCCCCTCCATCCACAGCAAAAGCAATTCTCTTTGGCATGTGGGTCCAGTTTCTGTGGATTTTGAAGTTTACTCTGAGCTGACTGCTCAGCCATTACAATATGTTCCCTAAGTTCTGCTGCATCCCTGATAATGACTTGGGCATGTTCAAGTAACTCTTCAATCGGTGTCATCTGCTTATGAATGCCTTCAGGAGTTGCTTCACTTGAACTAAGAGTCCGGCCACAAATGCATATACAAATGTCTGTTCAGGCAACCCTCCAAGCAAAATGGCTAGCTTCTTTAATGACAAAAAGAAAATCATTTACAGTGGTTGTAGCTAGACAAGTTTTTCCTATGAATATTTTACAGGGAGGAACCAAAGATTCGAATTCATTTGAGCACCTGCAATGAAAATAATGATGGAGTAGAGAAAAGCTAGCAATGTCACTTCTGTGAGAAAGAGGCTGTAGAGAAGAAAACATTCCCCACTAGATTTTGAAGTCGATTTGATACTCTGTCAAGTTAGGAAAGTGTTCTAAGCAGCACCTTCTCAGATATGGCAACAATACTCCATCTTAGATTGTATTTAACGCTTATATAAGTAGAGGATTGTCTCAGAACCAAAATACTTTCTGGAGCGATAGAATGATGTAACCTTTTTTCCAGTGACAGATTTGATGTAAGTCTCCCATTTCATGTCTGGAGTGAAAATCACACCGAGAAACTTATTGAAGCAGAAGGCTTCCTCAAGGAGAGAGTCATTCATTTCAATCAGGGCAAAGTGAATATCCAAGCATTAGTGGTAAAAAGAGAAAAGCTTAGTTTTAGATGTATTAAAAATAACCAGGCACATTTTTCCCTATTCGAGTGGCACCAGAAAGATCACATTTATTATCACTTGCTCTGAGAAAAGCTTCTCTTCAAGTGCAAGTTGACAAGACTTTATAGCCATTCCAGACGGTGGTATTTCATGGCAAGAGATACTGTCTAACCAGGCTAGATTTTGAATTGAATGTGGTGTCACAGGTCATGAAGGCCATTGTTGTGTTATCCCATAAGAAGACCATTGAAAAGGCAACATTAACATGCCTTGACGACATTTACATCAATGAAAGTGTCCAGTTAGTGACACATATCAAAGTAAAATTAGCGGAGTGTAGCCTGCTTGAAGTACAAGAACCCAGAGAGGTTTGGAGGCGGAGCATGTATGCTAGACCTAAATGTTAGGGAAGAGGATGGTATCCTGCGATGGAGATGAAGAAATGTGATTTCCAGCATTCCTGAAATCTCACAAGGCGTACCATTTTTTTCATTGTGCAGAAAACTTGTTTGACACCTGCCATTGTGTGGCTGACTTTGTATAATAGCATGATAAAGTGCAGAGCAGTGTAATGACTAGAGAGTGGAACGATGAAACAAGTGATACTTTTCTGATGGTCAAAAGTGTTAAGAGAGCAACACATGACATGAGGATTTCGCCCGAGGAGAGTAGTGTATCAATCAAGAATAAATGAATATATAAGTCAATGCCAATTATTAGCATTGGGAGTGCTGTTGGAGAAAGATGAAACCCTGTTGGTTGCAATCTGTGAACAACAAAGTCGCATCTGTATACTAATTTCGCATTTATCACTGGGTGTCTGGCACGCTGACCGGGAAAGCAAGAATGCACACTAATACAGCAAGTGAGATGCCAATAAGATGAAGGATAGGCATCTTCAAGAGTCTCTTCAAAAATCTCTGAGTATAACCTTGTAATCAGCATATTATTTATCATATCACATCCTTTCTTACCAGTTGACAATAGTGCCTCGCAAATGATGGATGCCAACCTAATTTGTCAAACGTGCTGCTACAATGAGCACAATGAGCCAGCAACTGATAGAATGCATTCACATGCACAATGGACATTCAGGCATCAAGAAGACTGTATTACATGAGACACTTGAACCCAGCATTGGCCAAATAAAAGTCAAACAAGTCATCAATCACTATGAGATGTGCAAATCAATTAATCCACCACCAATATCGTGGTGAAAAGGACAACTGGAAACAAGTGGTGCATGGCAAAGGATGGGAATGAATATCTCCTTTGATAACCACTTTCTTACTCTAATCATGTGGGAAACCACTCGTTTTGCGATTTGACAGCCAATTGCATGGCAAGACTCGACAAGCATTATTCAACAACTATTGTCCCTTTTACTAAAGCGAGGCACCACATGAAATTTGGGCTGATAACCACCCAGCCTTTCACAGATAGCAAATCAAAGTTTTTGTGTGAATATTGAGTTAGACAGCATAAAGATGTTTGCTGCAAGGAAGAAATGCTTCATTAGGGAAGCAACATACTGGTACAATGTATTGCTAAAAAATTGCATATCCCTGGCAACTTGTGAATGCCATTTACATATACTAGGGTTGGGTAAAAAGAATTGACTTTGTGCAGTCACTTGACGACGGGAAGATGAAAAAGCCAAATAATGTAAGAGATCATATCTAGATGAAACCACCAAATTCAAACAGGGTGAATAACTGGCATGATCAGTCAACAATATGTCCAGGTTCATGGAATCTCAAATCACATATGCGATCTCCACCCTGCTTTTGAGACAAATTATTTAATGACTGGGGAAAATGATGAGGAAAGTAATGAGTCAACTGGCGTTTAACTATTAATGGGCATCGCTAGTCATCCTCACAAGAATGGAGCCGCAAATTAGGAAGCAGAAATTCTTGAACAGTATAGAAAACAGTCTTTAACCTACACTGTATACTAAGCTCCAGCCCTATTCCATCATTGCAATGTTGCATCCCAGTGTTTTTTTTATGAGTACTTCTACAGAAGTTGCTCTAATGAACTTGAACCCCCCCCCTCAACATCAGTATCCTCGACAAAACTGACTAGTAGCAAAATTCTACCTCTTCATTGCAGAGGTCCTCAGATGCAGAAAGCATTACTACTCTAATAGCTTCCTTCTTTGGACCGCTTACCTTTGGAATTCTCTCTCTCTCTCTGCTCCTTGTTTTCCCCAACTGTATCAACATGCAGAAATTTAAATGTAATGTGAAAAAAAACCCACCTTACTTTAGAACTCCTCACTTAGTATGCCTCATATAAACCTAATCACAGTAGTCCTATATTGCTATATATATTGCTGAGTAGCAATATGCCTTGTTTATAAAGTTTAAAAAAAACATCAGCTATTTTTCCAAAGAAATGGTTGTTTTACAACCAGATTATCTCCCCATATATATGTTACTGTATATTAGCAGAAATTTATCTTTTATTATCTACTAAATGGTACTTAAAAGTCAGAAATTATAAGAGATACACTCACAAAGCTATTATATTGTATTGGTTTGGACAGATTATTGACACATGCTTTTGTAATATTTATTTTTTTTTGGGGGGGGAGGGGGGTAAATAGGAGCCAATTATTCAGAAAACATTGAACATTTATTGTGATTTTTTTTCTATAGACCTTTGGTATGAAATTGTAAAATGGAAATGCCCAATGCAATGCAAAAAGTAGTTATGCTAGTATTAAAATTGTAGAATATTGCTAGGGTGAGCCAGCTAATCCAATGAAGATGTTGTGCTGAATGGATGCGATAAATGACAGAGTGTAGTTCCTGGCAGAAGTCTAGAACAGTAAAACCCCTGAATGCGAGAGCAGCTGGCATTTGTAGAGTGGCACCTGCCCCTCCTGGCATGTTTAGCCAATCAGGCGCCTCAAAATAGAACAATTCACCATCCCTGACTAATTGTAGGCTGGTCCAATGGCAATTAGCACACCACTAATTGCTACTGAATAAATATGTTGAAATTAGTTAAATGGTCCATAATGGTGGAGAGGGAAGGTAAGCGCATTCTTGATTCTACATCTCCCCTCCCCCATCACGTGGGGGTAACGGCCTCCGAGGAGGAATGAGCTCCTCACGGCCAGGTTGATTATATGGGAATAGCCTTGCAAGTGCCCGCGCCGACTTGGCTGGCATTGGTCTAGGAGGTTCAGTTACTTCTTCTGGAGTGATGTTCCTGCTGGGTTGCTGTGTCTGAAGGTCAAATTGAGGGTCTGGTACGACAAGGCTGTTTGTCTCTGTCACTTGGGGTATTTGAGGTGGGGCCCCTGGTAGCACGCTTGGAATGGGCTTTGGAGATGTGGGAGTCTCAAGTTTTCTGAGGAACCGCCGATTCCGCAAGGTGATTCTACCAGAGCCATCAACTCTGATACGGTACTGCCGATTGGGGAGGGCTTCAATCACCCAAACAATGATGTCCCAGAGACGGTTGTTTCTTTGTAGACAGGGCGATCCATTCCAGATGTGGCTTGTAAAGGGTCGAGTGAGAGGGGAGGTAGTCTCGAAGTCGCTTGTGGAGCAGAAGCTGTGCTCAGGATAGGCCGATACCCTGTATAGGGGTATTTCTGTATTGTAGGATGGCCCTGGCAGTCTTGTCGTTATCTAAGGACCCTTGTGGTCCTGTGTTGCCATCTACAACCCTCTTGGCTGTTTTGACAGCTAGCTCCGCTCGACCATTGGATTGTGGATGATAACCTGTGCTTTACAGACCATTTCTCAAGAAACTGCTTGAATGGGAGGGATGTGAACGGCGGGCCACCATCACTGCTGAGTTCTTCTGGGGAACCATATGCTTGAAATATCTCCCGACAGATTGAGATGAGGCGAGAGGCGGTTGCCTGCTCTTGGCTTAGGTGGTACAAGATGAGCCAGCCAGTTAATCTATCAGTGCAAGCAAGGTATCTGTGGTCACCAACGTGGAACAGATCCATGACACTCTGCTGGAACGGCCACTCTGGGGACTGTGTCAATGTAATTGGTTCCCGGGGCTGGCTCAGTGCGATCCTTGTACAAGTCATGCAGTTCTCCCTGGTATTGCGGATGGAGTCATTCATTCCAGGCCAATATATGGATTTGTTTGCTCGGGCTTTCATTCCAGTTATGCCCTGATGTGCTGAATGCAGGCAGCGCAGTATATTTCCTCATTGACCTTTTGGAACGACTATTCTTCTGTCTAAGAGCATCAGGTCATCATGGGTGCTGAGGCGGTGCCATACTTCCCAGTACTCACGGACTTCGGGTGAAGTGAGAGTTCATGTTTCAGGAAAACCTTGCTGTACTGTACTTATCCACTTTTGGTACTGTGAGTCATGACGTCCTGCTGCCTTGATGGTGCCTGGTGATGTGATCGCTACGTTGTCATCGTACCCAAATGTTGATATGAGAGCAGTAGATTCAACTATGCTATTGAGGTTCTCGGATTCTGAAGTGTCTGATTTGGAAGGCTGGAAGGGAAATACATCAAGGAGGGCGTTCATCACGGCCGTTGGGTTACGGGAGAAAGCGTCGGGCCCCCTATGCCATTTCCCAGGACAATGTTGTATGTTGAAGTGGTATCTCAGGGTTTTTTCCTTCAATCTAAACAATCGGGTGTTCTGGATCTTGCTTAGATCTCTATCACCAAACAGGCCCTTCAGTGGCTCGTGATCCGTCACCACTATGAGATTAGGGCAACCCATAACAAACACACAGCATTTTTCTAACGATCATGCAATTGCTGCTGCTTGCCTTCTATCGGCGCGTACCTGCGCTCTGCGTCAGTGCAAAATCTGCTACCAATGAATACCAGGTGCCAACCTTCTGGGCAGCACACGGGGGCCTTTTCCATGGTACACGAACAGTGTTTCTGAAGGAGCAGGAAGCCCATTCCTTCTTTGCTCCAATCAGGGGCTAGGCAAGTGGTTCTATTCTTGTCAAATGTTGCGACACCCTTACAAACAAGGTTGACAATGTCTTGTTTCGACTGCTTGAATGCATTCTCAAGGTCCTGGTTCCACGTGAAATGCGAGTCCTTTTTCACAAGATCGCGGAATGGTAACATTACTGGTCCTAGCGAGTATGCCCAAGCTACCTGATTGACAAGCCCAAACCATTGCGTCAGTGATGTTTTTTGGTACTGGGAAGTTGGATATTTCGTCTAATATTGGTTCCGAGGGAGTTATCCCAGAGGGTGTAATTTGGAGGCCGCCAAATTGCACAACGTCTTGGCAAAATTGAAGCTTGTCTTTGTTCAAGACGATTCCATTCTTTGCACAATGTAGCAAGAAATCGAATGTGTGTAGAAATGATTCCTTGATATCCGAGTCGTAAAGTAGAGTGTCGTCGACGATCTTTATTTTGCGGGGGATATCCTCAATTATTTCGTCAAATCTACGTGTGTAGGCATCTCCAGACGCTAGATACCCCTGGGGGGTTCGGAGATACATGAACCTCCCCCATTCCGTGATGAAAGTTGTCAGTGGCTGAGATTCTTTGTCCAACAAGATTGAGTGATATCCATCAACGGCGTCCAATACCGTTTTTTTTTTCTTGGGCGGTACCTGCGATGCCAATCGAAAGGGTAATTCGGTATGATGTGTTTCCCGTTTGCACTGTGTGTTAAGGTACTGATAGTCGATGGTTCGTCTCAGCTTGCCATTATTTTTCACAGTGATCACCATGGTACTGCACCAGTCAGTCGGTGTGCCGACGGGCACTGGAGTAATGATGCCCCTCCCCATGTCGTTCCAGAGGTCTTGCTTGACCTGTTCTTTCAAATGGTAAGGCACTGGGATTGGGTTATGTCTCACTTTTGGAATAGCCCCTTCCTTCAGGTGAATGTGTGCTGGAGGTCCAGTCATGGAGGAAAAACCCCGTCGTTCTTGAATGCAGTGTCCAAAAAAACATTCTAACAGCCAGTCTTTTAATTTGCCGATGTTGGCAAAGGGAAAGGGAGGCTGTCTGGATGCGTCGGTAGGGGTTTGACCCTGTTTTCTGTATCCTGCACTTTATTTTTGACTTCTAACGACTGCGAGACGAACCAGGTACTGCTGGATTGATTCACTCTCAGTCTGGGACATTGATGCAAATGTGATACGGTGTACCATTGGGTTCGCTTTCTGGGTTACCAGGGTCTCGATCGTGTTCAATAATCTGTCTGGATCAGTGGTAAAAAATTTTGGGTAAGTGTTTATGATTGCATTTTGGACCGATTCATCTGCACAATTGTACAATTGAATATTGGCCTGGTGTTTTGGCATGTCAGTAATTTTAGTAAATACCTCCCAATCGATTCGGAATTTCCTAAACTGTTGGGGTGTCATGTTGGAATGGAGCTGAGGGAGTTTGGCGGTTGGTGCCTTAGCATAGGCAGTCTGTGAGGGGGGGGGGTCTTTGGCTTTTTTGAGGATTCGCATTGCTTCACCCATAGTAGTGATGCCTAATTCCTTTAACAGGGATCTGTCCATCATATGTAGGTGATCTGTGGTGAGTCTTTCTCTGGCAAATGTGGTGGCATAGATTTTGGCAGACTCAGCTGTAATCCCAGCTTTGAGAAAGAAGTTTTTCCAATCCTCAGGTTCCATTGTTCGTAGCGCCATGTAGAATATTGCTAGGGTGAGCCAGCTAATCCAATGAAGATGTTGTGCTGAATGGATGCGATAATTGACAGAGTGTAGTTCCTGGCAGAAGTTTAGAACAGTAAAAACCCCTTAATGCGAGAGCAGCTGGCATTTGTAGAGTGGCACCTGCCCCTCCTGGCATGTTTAGCCAATCAGGCGCCTCAAAATAGAACAATCCACCATCCCTGACTAATTGTAGGCTGGTCCAATGGCAATTAGCATACCACTAATTGCTACTGAATAAATATGTTGAAATTAGTTAAATGGTCCATAATGGTGGAGAGGGAAGGTAAGCGCATTCTTGATTCTTGATTCTACAAAAATAAATTTGTAATTTTCCAGAATATGATCTTTTTCAATATGAGTTATTATACTAAAATTAAGTTTGGATTTCTAATTTTATTTAATAACTGAAATTAGATTTATTGGGTAAGTTTCTATTAGAATTTTGTTTAATTTTCGATTTTTAGCAATTATCGATACTCGAAAAATGATCATTTTTTTCTTGTTCTAATGCAACACTCGACACTACTTGTGTTCATTCTTAAATAAATGCTTTAAAATAAATTAAAACACCAAAAACATATCCAAGTAGATAGAAAAGTAGCTTATCTTGCCTTTGGTAACATTTATCTCTTTGGTAACATGATAAAATAGAAACGATTATTGGCGTCTACAAAACGACATTATAGTTTTGCAAATGCATGTGCCACATGTCAATTCAATATGGTCTCACTACTAGTTAATATCTGATGTAGGTTTTGCAATTATTACCATTTGCTTTCATTTATCACAATTCCTAGAAGAATCACTTTCATAAACATGTCATTTTCACAGGTGGGAGCACGATAATTCTCATTATTTTCTCTTCCTCTCCACAACGAGACAGGGAACATTAATACATTTGCCATGTCTTTTCCCAACAGCACTGCCTCGTGTTTGCTTCTTCTGCAAATACATGTAACATTAGGTCTTTCGTTTTCATTTCTGAAAATAATGATCATTCCCTCCACAAATTCTAGCCAATTTCATTGCATTTCTCAAATTACGGGAATATCGGTTTACAATATTTCTGAATAGTTAAAAACTAAACAAAATGGTGTCAGCCAACAAACCAAACAAATTTGGCTGTTTCTTTCCTGCTGAATAACGAGGCTATTATTGTGCCAGCTTCATCTAAGACAATCAATGCCCAGTCACACAGAGGTAAACACCTGTAATATTTGCTGTTATCTCATTTGAATAAGACACAACACAAATACTAATTTGAAGGATTATTTTATTTTCTGTTAACACTGTGAACATGGTAAGATAACATGAGTACAGCAGTCATCAAAACACGTGTGTACTGGACGTCGACTCAGTGAACTCTGCCTCTTTCTTGTTGAAAAGGCACCAGCGTGCTCTACTTGGATGGTAGCAGCTGGCTGATAGGGGAGGAGTCAGTAAGCAGGATGCCTAGGTGTAAGGAAGGGTTAAGGAGTGAGAATTGTCTTTTACACTGTAGGGAAGAGGAAGGTTTAATATAGTGCTGAAGAGGATGGTAGTAGTGGTTTTGGTTTTGTGACCTAAATCTTTGGTCAGTACAGAGAGGTACCCTGCCAGTAGACGGAGTGCTCATATATATGTATATTTTTTTTTTTAATTTTTTTTTTTAAATAATAAATGTATTCATTGTCTTTTTTCCATGTAACTCTCCTACTTGAAGTTCTTGTTTTTATCTTATGTTCCTGCACTTTTTCAGGGAGTAAAATGTTGGGGTTTTTTATTTTTGTTGGTAGTTGTATTTTGCATACACTTTTGCTTGTTTTCAATGTAAGGTTTCGAACGGTCTATTGAAACTTTTGTATGCATGTTTGGGTTCGTTTCTATTAGGAAATATTTCGGTGTTCATTCGAGTACAATGTAAGGACCTGAACAGGTTGCTTCTAATGGTTTTCGAACGCTGTCTATTCTAATCCAAACTTTATCACAGGTTTGATGTTGATTTGGTACGTATGCTTTCTTTGTTGATTTTTCTCTGTTTGAAAAGTCTGTCAGATCAAATTTTGCCATAGTTTTGTGTAGTTCTTTTGTAAAATTTTGTGTAATTGTTTCTGTATTTTTTGTACCAATCATTAATTGTGGTAATAACATTTGTGTACCTGTGACCGCATAAAATGGGGAAAAATGGAGCAGTTGGGCATACTTCGAATTCCCAAGAGGACTATTGATAGAGCTGAAATCCAAGATTCTTTTGCTTTAATAGTTTTGTGGGCTCTTTCTATAAGTCCGTTGCATTATGGATGATAAGCTGTTGTACATAGTCTATAGAATCCAATAATTTTTGACAATTCAAGGAATAGTTCACTTTCAAATTGTGTGCCTCTGTTAGTTATTACATGTAGTGGGACACCAAAGCTAGTAATCCACGTGTTAACAAAAGATTCTGCTACAGTTTGTGCTGTAATATCTGCTATGGGTTGTGCTTCTATCCATCGACTGGTTTGATCTATAAATATTAAAACATACCGACATGGATTTGTATAAGGATTGTTGGCACATTTTGCTGGGGGTAATGGTCCAATTATATCAATGTGTACGGTATGGAATCTTGATGATGGTATTTCCAACATTTGAATTGGTGATTTGGTATGTCTGTATATTTTTGCTTGTTGGCAAGATGTGCATGATGCACATAATTCTTTAATTGTTTTATCCATATGTGGCCAGTAAAATCTAGCCTTAATCATTTTGATAGATGATTTTATTCCAGGATGTGATACTGAGCTGTCGAAGATAGATTTTCGTAGTGTACATGGTACAAAAGGTCTAGGGTATGACATCGATGTATTACATAACACAAATTGATCTTTTCCAGATAATGTGAATTTCTTTAAGTCTGGATAGGACTGTATTTCGGTGTCTGTTTTCTATGCATCTGCAAGTGCTGGGAGGTCGTACATATCTATTTGTACAGCAAATATTGGGCGAGATAAACAATCTGCAACTATATTTTGGTCACCCTTCACATGGGCAATATCTGAGATTAATTCTGTGATAATGGCTAGTTGTCTTTGTTGCCTATCTGATTTTGTAGGTTTTAGACTGTGAAATGCACCGCATATTGGTTTATGGTCTGTCAGAAGCCATACTTCGCGACTTTCTATTATGTGGCAAAATATGCTGCTAAAAGTTCACAGTCAAAAGTGGAATATCTCATCTGTGTTGCTGTGAGTTTTTTTCGAGAAAAACCCTATTGATACTGGGGTTCCATCTATGACTTGATGTAAAGCAACACCTACTGCATATTTGCTGCTGTCCGTGACCAGTTGATACTGAGTACAAGTTGGTTGAGGGTGAGGTAATTCTGTTAGGTTACCCAGTATTTTTGTCATAGTAGAGAAGGCTTCTTTTTCCGAGGTATTTAAGGTGATTAAACCTTTCAGTGTTAGTCTCATTCTCTCAGATAAGAGTAAGACTAATTTCGCAAATCCTGGTATTAATTTTCTATAAAATCCTACCATACCAAGAAATCTGCCTAGGCTTTTTGCATCTTTAGGGCACAAAAAAAATTCTATTTCTTTAACTTTATTTGCAGTTGGTGTGATTCCTTTTGAGTTGATTCTAAATCCTAGGAAGTCAAGAGCTGTCACATTGAAGATGGATTTGGAAAGTGATATTTTTAGGCTGTTGTTTTCTAAGATTTGAAAAACTGTGTCGATATCTTGTTTGTGAGATTGTTCGTTGTCACTGAAGATCAATATGTCGAACACAGTCAATATCTCAGAAAATTTTGTCCATATACCTTTGAAATGTAGCCGTTGAGTTTTTTAGTCAAAACGGTATGTATTCGTATTGATAGAGTCCCATCGGCGAGATTACGGCAGTTTTTGGAATATCATCGGGTGCATCTTAATCTGGTGATTTGCCGAAATCAAGTCAATTTTCAAAAATCGCTGTTTATCAGCAAGTTTAGCCGTAAAGGAGTTTATGTTGGGGATGGGGTATCTGTCACTTTTAGTGATGCTGCTTAAGGCATGGTAGTCTCCACAGCAGCGGTAACCTCCACTTTGTTTGGGTACCAGATGTAGTGGGTTTGACCGCTCACTGTCTGAAGGGGTTATTACACCTTCGTTTATTAAACGTTTAAAATCCTCTTTCATCGCCGCCAGCCTTTCAGCAGACAGTTGTCTGGATTTAGCGAAGACTGGGGAGTGGCTGCCTGTGTCGATTCTGTGATTAACACCACAGTACTCACTACTTTTGTTGGTGTGCGGAGAGATAATTTCTGGGTGTTTATCCAGGCTTTTTCTAATGAGTACAGGCAGTTCTATTTCATTTACGACCACATTTACTGGTGCTGCAGCATTTAATAGTAACTTTTTTGGTGTTAGTAACTGGGTCGTAAATTATTCTATTTTTGCAATCTATTGTAAGGCCACATTTATTTAAGAAATCAAGTCCGAGGAGGGGATTGGTGACGTTTGCGATAACAAATGTCCAGGAAAATGACCTTCTCAAACTTGGTATCCCAATTTCAAGGTTAGCTTGGCCGTGGCATTCTATTTTCTCACCGTTGGCAGTGGTTAGTGATACTGGTGTTGGGTGTAATGTGACACCGTTTATCATGACTGCTGGTATTATCGAGATACTTGCTCCTGTATCTACAATAAATGTCAATGTTTTTGTCCCTAACCTTGCTTTAACTTGTAGTAGTGGCGAACTCAAGGGGACAGATATGGCTTGCGCTACTAGTTTTCCGAGTCACTTGGTGTTGGTGGGCGTGAGCTTGGTAGTATTTTTATGTTTCGCTTCCCTGGCCATTTGCATCAGGGTTTGCAGGTTCTGGCTTTCTCTGCGAAGTAAATATGTGCTTTGCATATCTTTGTTTTTTGTTCAGGGAAAAATGGTTTAACACCTATCGGTATCCGAACGTTGCTCTTGTTTTTGTCAGTATGCTGTGCGGTAAACGCTGTTGCATTTATATTATTCAACAAAGGCATTAGTTTGTCCGCTAGTTTTCCTAGTTGAGATGCGTTTAGCTCTTTCTGTGAGGCAATGACCGAGGAAATTGTTGCGGATAAGGCTTGCAAAAATTTATGTAGAACAATCTCTTCGCCAATACCTATCCTTTTTGCAATAGACAGTATCTCTTGAAGATATGCGGAAGGACAGCCAGTTATATTGTTAGTTGACATTAGTTTGTTGAGCAATTCCGGCTTGGTCCTTTCGTGGAACTCAATCAAGGAGCATTTTATTTCCTCATATTTCCTGCCTTCTAAAATATTTATCGGTATTTTAGCTACCACCTCTGCAGGCAGGGATGATATGACAGCGTAAAATTTGGTTGTTGACACTGTTATGTTGCGCAGGTGGAATTGGGCTTCCAGAATGGAAAACCAGCGAACATGGTAAGATGACATGAGTTTAGCAGTCATCAAAACACGTGTGTACTATACGTCGACTCAGTGAACTCTGCCTCTTTCTCGTTGAAAAGGCACCAGCGTGCTCTACTTGGATGGTAGCAGCAGGCTGGTAGGGGAGGAGTCAGTAAGCAGGATGACTAGGTGTAAGGAAGGGTTAAGGAGTGAGAATTGTCTTTTACACTGTAGGGAAGAGAAAGGTTTAATATAGTGCTGAAGAGGATGGTAGTAGTGGTTTTAGTTTTGTGACCTAAATCTTTGGTCAGTACATACCTGATGACTTATTCTTTCATACACTTTCATTCTATACATAGCCTTTGTTTACACGCGTAAATAGAGAGTGAGATACAAACACAAATCAATCGTTCATTTTTGCTACTTTCTACTCATGGAGACCCAGACTAACATGAATATACCGCTTTTTCTATTTTGATTTGCTTGATTATAAAATGTCATAAAAGTCATTTTTTGTCAATTATTGCCTATCGTATAAATTTGCTTTGGTGACTCAGGCAGTGATTTGCTTCAAACACATTAACAACATGTAAGAAACTTTTAGGATTTTCCCAATTAAATTCACTTTTCACATTATCTTTTCCTTAAACACTTTTTGGTCAAAAGTACAGAATACTTTTCCTCTTTCAACTTTGCTTTACCATATTAGGTTATCGTTATTGTTTCACCATGGCCTGTACTTTGCAGGAGTATGCAATAAAATGCTCAAATTAGGAAACTTTACTTTGGCAATTACATTTAGCTTGGCAGTTTAAAGGCTTCAAAACTAAAAACTAAAAACATGAAGACCGGTTTCGGCAATTTTTTTTTCTCAATACAATTTCTTTTTTTATCTTTATTGTCGTTGTGGTGATTTCCACTTAACATGCTGAACAGAAAGTGAGTTTAAAGCCTTCTAACTGTTGACTCAAAAGTAACTTCTGTCTGAAATAAAAAGTCCTCATTTACGCATTTCATTTATTTCATTTTTCCTAATCTAACATTTGGGTGGAGTTTCACTTTCCCAATTTTTTTTATTCTTAATTGGTTGTATTTGTAGTAGTAGTGGTAGTCTTAACAGTATACTTATTAGTATTCTTTTTATTCCATTATTACTATTATTATTATCTTTACTCTTCTGAAAATTACAGTTATACTTATTCTAATTACGATTATTTGCCTTACAGTTTTTACTGTTGTTTACATTTCATTTTATTAGTGGGCCTTAATTTCTTAACTTGTAGACTACTGCATAGAAAAAAAAATTCTGTCTTGAAGGATTTCACAATCAGAACCATTGTTTTTGTAAGATTGATTAACATGCTTTTTATGCTTTTTTTCCATTTCTATTTATTTGCTGGCATCATTTCTTAACTTATCAACCAATAAAAACATAACAAAAGAAAAAACTCGATCTACAAGGATTTCTCCTTCATTAAATTACACCAGAACCAATGTTTTTAGGATTGATTGTAATATTACTTCATCAACATTTTGACAAGCTTCTGGGCTTGACCTTCACTCCTGATCTGAAATGGAACACGTACATCAAGTCTGTTGCCAAGGTCGCTGGAAAGATGGTGGGATCCTTCTACCGCCCCAGAAGATATCTCACTACTGATGAAATTCTCTATCTATATAAAAGCCAAGTACGTACAAGGATGGAATACTGCTGCCATATCTGGGCAGGAGCTGCTAAAAACAGCCTATCCTGCCTTGACAGAGTACAAAATAGACTTCGTGGCTTAGTGGGGGGATGCCCTTTTCTCTTCCCTGCAACCTCTCTCCCACAGAAGAGAGGTTGCAAGCCTATCTTTGTTTTATCGTTATTTCCATGGTAGGTGCTCCTCTGAACTCCAATCTCTGGTCCCCCCCTCGCCAATCTTTTACAAAAAACACCCATCTTTCTATTGGTGTGGATCTCAATTATCACTTCAGAAAACAAAAGAAAACAAAATTAGCTCAGTCTATAATAATGTGTTACATAATTATAGTTTCATTTGTTTTTGACAGGTTGGAGTTCTATAGAATAAAGAGACAAACGAAATGAAGTTTCATTCTATATTCAAAAGCAACTTTATTTGTCATCTTCGTTAGTAGCATGTTCAAGAGATAAACGGGTTTGTAGCTGGAAGTGTTCTTGTGTGGAAATGTAGATTGAATATTATGCCAGCTTAGTGAAGGAGGAAATTCCTGATGAACCGCCTCCTTAAGTAAGACACTTTATCAGATCTCAGAACTAACATACTGTACACACAATAACCCTTATCCTCGAGTGACTTCCGGGCCTTGATAAGTGGTGACTACCTTGTAAAAAAAAAAAATAGTTCAGTTTACACGTGTTTCTAGTCAGTAGTAGTCAGAATAAAGAATTAGACAGTTCTGCGACATAGATAAGCTAAGCCAGTTAATGAAGAAAGAAAGGGAAAAGTATTCAGTGTGCGCCTAGTCTATGTATTGGCACGGGTAGTCCTGTAGCTTGTAAAGAAAGTTCATGCGTGTATCAAATGTTGTGAACAAAGGATTAAAGAGTCCTGTGACGTAGATTAGATATCCGACAAGCCTATAGAAAGAGAGAAAAGTGTTCAGCGTATACGTGTTGTAGGAGCGTGCGTCCAGTAGTAGAGATGGGGCAAAGAGTTAGTGTCTCATGGTGGGAAAGAATATGTGCATGAAGCACATGTGGAAGCAAGTTTTGACGATAGCCATGTTGGCTTGTGGTACTCACGTTAGCCTGAGGCCAAAACCCGGAGGCGGTGTTTGCTGCCAGCCAGCAGGAAGAAAAAGAGAAGAAAGAGTTGCAAATTCCACCTTTTATGTACTCGGTCACGTGATTGAGAGCTCGCTTGTGATTGGACAAGCCAGGGAGATGGTTGATTTAAATCTCGAGCCACAAGATTTCGCCCCTGCCTGCTATTGTAGCAAGTTTCGACTACTACAGTTCTTTCACAGAATCTTTCTGGCCTTGTGCCATCTTTCCACTAGGCAACGCCAGTACATGGGTCCTGCTAGATTGTTATATATTTGTTTTTTGACTAGTTATTTGTTTTGTTATCTCTACTGCAAAATGCCCACATGAACAGATTTAAATACAAAGTTTGTTTTTAATATGGAGAAAATCCAGCTTTCTCAAAAAGGGCACTCTGGATTGGGACAAAAATTAACAATTACCTTAGTCTAAAAGGATTCCTCATTCACTGACTGAGGACATAAAAGATGAATTGTAGTATCAGAATAGATATTACAATTTCACTCTAACCAAATAAAAAACAACGGGTTGAGTCATAGTATAATCAGTTATGGGTCTTATTTGTAGAATAGTCAGATGCTGTAAAGTTATAGGAATAATTTGCGTACAAGCAAATACAAAATTTAAATTAAGTGAAGGAATGAAGGTGAAAACAATTAATGTCTGTCATACACATCACTGTTGCCGTTTCTATATTTTATGCAGCATAGAAAACCAATAAATACAAATGTAGAATCTAGCAATTTCTAAACTTCATTGGATTTATGGTTTACTAGCAGTTCAGCTCGGCTTTGCTCGGACCCTATGTTCTGTTCATAACTTTATTTGCATATGTATATATATATTAAAAAGTTTGACTTATGTCTAGGTAACCTACATCTAAAATTTCAAGGGTTTAGACCCAAAATTGGTGAAAGAGTTTGGTAGAGTCTGCAAAGGTCAATTCTTTCAACTTTGACCTCTTGGCAGCGAAATTTTCACCCAAAAACTGATTAAAAAGCTTGCTGCATGTATGAATACCCTTCATGTAGAATTTCAAATGTTTAGACAAAAAAAATTGGCTGAGCAATTTTGTAGAAACCGCAGAGGTGAATTTTTTTTTTAACTTTGACCCCAATTTTGACCCCTTTATTGTTTTGGGCTCAAATCAAATTAAAAAATTTGATCCATGTCCAAGTAACCTACATCTAAAATTTCAAGTGTTTAGACCAAAATTTGGTGGAGGAGTTTGAAAGGTCAAATCGTTGAACTTTGAACCCTTGACAATCAAATTTCTGGCCGAAAACCGATTAAAAAGATTTTCCCAAATCTCAATACCCCTTCTGTCTGTAGACTGAAAATTCACAGAGTAGTTTGATAGGGAAACACACACACACACACACACACACACACACACACACACACACACACACACACACACACACACACACACACACACACTATTTCACTTTTATAGATATATAGATTTGAAAATATACTTATATATAATTAAGTAAAAACGTATTTTATTGAAAAATTAAATAAAGTAAATATCTGTTTTATTCCGAGGATGGGAGGGTTGTGAAAAAATATTCATTATCACGGCCATTTGAACAGATGATTTGATTATTTCATATCTAAGAATTTAAAATGGTAATTCAAAATAAATTTTTTAAATAATAAATTTTAAGTAAAAATTTTATAATTGATTTATTGAATTTTTAAACTATGGCATTTCTGAATGTTGAATGCAGTTTAAGTATTGCAAGTTATTGTTGATAGGATAATAATTTTATATTTTTATTGAAAAGATTCATTTCATTTAATGAATAAATAAAAAAAGGGAATTTGCAAATTATAGAAAAATAAAATTATTCTAGTTGTGTCGGCATCATAATTAAATTGGCTGTAGGAAGGCGATTGTTTCATGACATTCACAAATAATTTTAGATTTTTTAAAATTTTATTTTTTTAATAATCTTGTAAAATAACATTTGCTTCAAATAATAATAATAAAATAAAAACAACAAAGCTAGTTATCAATTAAATTTAAACAAGTTAAAAACTACAAAAATAAAACAGCAGTTTCTTGTAACAGATGGCCGGAAGCACAATAAATGTTTATGCAAATTGAATATTTTCTGAAGTAGTTTATATGTGTTTAAAAATAAATCCACATGATAGCACAAGAAAAGATAAAACACAAAAAAAGAAGATAAAAATAAAAACAAATTTGAAAAATAAATTTATGAAAAAGTTAAAATAAAAATTGCTATATTTTACAGTTATTAACTTGTGAAAGAAAAAATACTTTATTCTCTACTTTAAAAATGTATTATACACTCTTATAAGACCAAATGTTTTAATATAATCAATATAAAAACAATGAGATGTACATTAATAAAATCAAAAACTTTTGTTTGCTCAGGAGAATCAATTTTGTGCAAAGTGAAAGAGAAGTTATTTCCCTTTGTATATAAGTTTCCTTTGTTCTTTAAAATTTAATTTGGTGGTTTAAAATGTATATAAATTGAATATTAGGAGGCATTTCCATCAACGAAGCCCATTTTACTTTAATAATTACAAGAATACAATCAAAGTTTAAATAGTAGATATTTGTATCTTGTAGGAGGGCTATTAATTTCTTTTTAGGGCACAAACTATTTTCGTCAAGAAAAGTAAAGTTGATGTGACCATGTTGAGAGTCAGACTATTTGAGAGTTAAAATTGTCATGTTATGAAGAAAGTTTTACTACAATTCAGGAGTTCAAATTTTTCAGAGTTAATGTCAGTATGTTTTGGAAAATTGTTTATACAAAAAAGACTAACACGTAACATATACATTTTTAATAATAGATATTAAAAATTGAAGTTTCCATCTTCCTCTCTTACTGTGTAGCTACAATTTTGGTCAAGATCAAAGTGTAGTATCTGTTCCGGCAGATACTGCAAGCAAAGACCATATGTGGAGGCTACCCCGCATATAAGACCTTGGTTAATGTAGGGGCAACCCTTCATACCAATTGTCACTATCCAGCTCCCCTACTCCCCGGGGAGTTGGTCCCCATTTCCCCTTCACTCCTCACATTAAAAATCGGCCTTGTGCCTAATTTGCTCGGTGGGGGAGCAAATAAATACCATCTGTTCTTCAGATGCTGCACTTCATTTTCTTGTTCTCTTTCGGTGGAGGAGAAATCCTTCACGACTGAGACAATTTTTATTTTTGTACCTTTTCTCCACGTTAAAAAACGACCCTGGTGTCTAACACTGTCCCGTGGGGAGGCATAGTAAATAGGTACAATTATGTAAAACATCAAAGAAAAAAGCTCTAACAATTTTGTTATTCAATGGTTTTATGTTCCTTGTTTATTAACTGCAAGGTTAATAAACTTCACATTATCCACCATTTGTAGAGGAGAGGGTAAACAAAGACAGTGCTTCGAGAACTACAACAGAACGATCAGCTCATCTGCTAAAGAAAAAGATTTTTCTCTTTTTCTCTCTACATATCACTTCAAACCTTTTCCCATCATTCAACTCCCTGTACCTGTTGCTCTCATTCTACTGAAATTTTCTATTGATTTGATTTTAAACATGTGGAAATTTTCCAATTTTAACTTTAATATTAAACACTTGCATCTAAATATTGCTACAATTTTGGTCACTGTTATTTTAAGAGTAAATAAAAAGTTTACTTTATCTGTTATTTCATTATCTGCCAAATCTGTTCATTTATTTTATTATTTTATGATTTTTAAAAATCATTTTCATCTCAAAAAAGGCATATTGTCACTTGGACATAAAAGCTACTATTTGGGATCTTATTTTGCATGGATGAACAGTGTCTTTGTAGAGGTATAGGATACTTGCCGGTGTGAGTAATTTTCTAGCATTATAAAGGGAACCCACCTTCTTTGCAGCAGTCTTGGCAATATTCTCAATATATCTGTTCCAATTCATGTTGCCTGTGAATGTTAAGCCACAGAGTTTGAATAAGGTGTTATTTGTCCTGGCAATTGGTGGCTAAGAAAGATTTTTTTATAGTTAAAGGAAAGAAGTTTAGTCTTAGTAGCATTAAATGTTACCATCCATTTACAGCCCTATTCCACTATTTTTTTCTAAGGTTTCTGCTATTACCTTGGATGTGTGTACTTTCGTCTTTCTCTCATGTCTATTATCAAGTGTGGTGACATTAGCAAATATACCCATTTCGGACACACTTTTATCAGGGAGAAACGTAATGGCATCTCTATGTATAAAAATTGTTAAAACCTAAATGCATATTTGTTGAATTTGTAATTAAATGATTCCTGTAGATAATATTTAACAAAATATAATTTTTGTTTGCACTATTGCACTTGGGATTAAAAAAAATAATTTTTTTTAAGGCATGCTAATACATTTGAATAAAAATATGTCTGACAAATAATGTAAAAAATATCTCTGACAAATAATTGTCCACCAAGGAAAAAGAAAGGAAAGAATTTGCTATGCATTTTATTTATTTATTTTTTGTGTGTGTGTGGGGGGGGGAGAAGTTCCATATGAAGTGTTTTCATTCTATCACATACTACATAAATGCTACATTACATTAAAGTATTGTTTAGTAAAACTATGATGTCTATGGTAATTTTAGACACTGACAAATGCTCTGATAAAGGTCAGTACCATTAGTGCAAGTCTTTGTATGGAAGAGAAAAATTGCCAGAAACATAAGTCGAAAAATATAGTCCATTAGATTGAATTCACATATTAGTATATTTATAATATACTAGCACTTCAGCCTGGCGTTGTCCGGGTGTTTGGAGGTATGTTTTGAGCAAAAAAACAAAAGTGGTAGTAGGAAGGCAGGCTCGAACCTGTACCGCGAAGGAGGAAAAGAATGGGGAAAAAACGTGACGTCTTTACTGTTACGACCACCACCAAACCAGAAGTGACATAGGTTTAAATTAAGGCTAGACAATCAAAAAGAGGGGATGACTTTCGACAATATCGTCGGAAAAAGCGACCCCTCCCTGTAGAAAAGTGCTCAGTTGAAGGTGAAGAAATTAATGTTTTTTAGCCAATTTTCCGATATTTGTCATTTGAAATGTTGAGCTTAAAAACAATACTGATCTTATGAAAATCCGTCGCCTCTGTCAAAAGTTTTAGGCAGACATGCAAACATACATACATATATTTATATATTCGTAGCTCAAATTTTTGACCCAAACCGATTAAAAAGCTTGCCCTATCATGAATAGTCTTTATGTAAAATTTCAAATATTTAAACCAGAAATTGTCTGAGTAATTTGGTAGAGATCGCAGCAATCAATTTTTTTTTACTTTGGCGCCTATTATGACCCCTTAACATTTATTGTTTTGGACTCAAATCAAGTTATTAAGTTTGATCCATGTCCAAGGAATCTATATCTAAAATTTCAATTGTTTATACTGAAAATTTTCGGAGGAGTTTGGTAGAGTTCTCAAAGGTAACATCGTTGAATTTTGATCCGTCAACAGCCAAATTTCTGGCCGAAAACGGATTACAAACATTTTCCCAAATCTCAGTACCCTGTATATCAAATTTCGAGTCTGTAGACTTAAAATTGACAAAGTTATTGCATAGGAAAATGTACACACACAGACAAACAGACACACATATACACAGACACGTTCACTTTTATAGATATACTAGCATTTCGGCTCGGCGTTGCCCAGGTGTTTTTTAGGTGTATGCTGAGCAAAAAAAAAACAAAAAAACGGTCAATTTTTTTAACTTTGACCCCTATTATGACCCCTTAACATTTATTGTTTTGGGCTCAAATCAAGTTATGAAGTTAGATCCATGTCCAAGGAACCTATATCTAAAATTTCAAGTGCTTAGACCCAAAATTGTCGGAGGAGTTTAGTAGAGTTCTCAAAGGTCAAACAAATCATTGAATTTTGACCCCTTAACAGCGAAATTTCTAGCCGAAAATGGATCATGTAGATTTTTCCAAATCTCAGTACCCTGTATATCGAATTTCGAGTCAGTAGACTGAAAAATAATAGTTATTGCGAATGAAAATGTACACAGACACACACACACACACACAAACACATTCACTTTTATAGATATATAGATAGACTAGCATTTCAGCCCGGCTATGCCCAGGTGTTTGGTCAAATCATTGAATTTTGACCCCTTAACAGCCAAATTTCTGGCCAAAAACCGATCACATAGATTTTCCCAAATTTCAGTATCCTGTATATCAAATGTCGAGTCTGTAGACTAAAAATTGACAGAGTTATTGCGTAGGGAAATGTACACACACAGATAGACACACAGACACTTTCACTTTTATGGATATACTAGCATTTCAGCCCGGCGTTGCCCGGGTGTTTTTTAGGTGTATGCTGAGCAAAAAAAAAAAAAAGAAAAATGGTAAAGTTTTTAAACTTTGACCCCTATTATGACCCCTTAAAATTTATTGTTTTGGGCTCAAATCGAGCTATTAAGTTAGATCCAATTCAAAGGAATATATATCTAAAATTTCAAGCGTTTAGACCCAAAATTGTCGGAGGAGTTTGGTAGAGTTCTCAAAGGTCAAATCATTGAACTTTGACCCCTTAACAGCAACATTTCTGGCTGAAAACCGATCACATAGATTTTCCCAAATCTCAGTACCCTGTATATCAAATTTCGAGACTGTAGACTGAAAATTGACAATTATTGCGAAGGTAAATGTACACAGACACACAGACAGACACACACAGACACACAGGCACGTTCACTTTTATAGATATATAGATATAGATAGATTATACTCAACTATAAGTATTGTATTCATGGTATTAATTGTTTTTTGTTATAGCACCTATATTGCATCAGTTATGGTATTTTTAGTTTTTGAAATGTTATTGTAAAACAAAGAGAAACTGAT
This sequence comes from Euprymna scolopes, assembly GCF_053919585.1. Classification (NCBI taxonomy): domain Eukaryota; kingdom Metazoa; phylum Mollusca; class Cephalopoda; order Sepiida; family Sepiolidae; genus Euprymna; species Euprymna scolopes. The sequence continues at coordinate 84,069,388 of NC_136486.1, forward strand.
GCTTACCAAGTTATGAATCCTATTAAATTTTGCACACAGATGATTGGTGTGGGAGAGAGTAAAGTATCCCCCAACTTCTTGTAAATTGGATGAATGAAAAAGATGTCAGACAAGATTAGATATAAGATTTTTTTAAATAATTGTAAATTAAAAGTTTTCTTTAGAACATGAATTGATAGATGGCCGAAACGAACGACAAAAGAATTTTTTAATATATTTTGCAGTCCGAAAGCTATACTGGTCAATCATACAGGGGAAAATCTCACTCTACTTTTACAATTATTTTATTGCTATAAATATCTATCTCTACAAAAATTGTATTCAATGAAAGTGGATTAAATGTTAACCGATACCAATTTAATATTGAATTATATTTATTTAATTTTGAATTCATTATAATATATATATATATATATATATATATATATATAAAGTCAAGCAATAACTGCTCGACAAACAAAATATTACTTGCAGACTACTATTTAGTAATGACGCCATAGGTACTGCTTGAAAAAACAATTTTTTAATTTCCTCACCAAATATTTAATGAATTCCTTTAGAACAGTAATGATAATAATCTCCATGTTCTTCTGTTTCATTTCAGATATCTATATATATATATATATATAAAGTAGTAGCGTTTGTGTGTGTTTGTCTCTGTGTACACCCCTCCCCCATGTTCAAAGAAATATAAAGGCGATATGTGTGTACACCTCTCTTGGTCAAGAAATATTAATGCCCATGATGGGATACTTCTGTCAAAGGAGACATTATGTTTTATGCATAATTTCTATATATAGCATTCTTCAAACCACATCTACATTGATTGAGTTACGGTCATTATCATATCACATTAAATTAAATCTATTTAAATAATTAGCTTGATGATATTACTTATTCGACATGATAGCCTCGTTTCAACTGTACTATTTAAAAATATAATTTAAAATTTAGTTTATATTCATTTCAATTTAGATTTGATTTAACTTGTGGGTGATGTGGAGTGTTACGGAAAAATGTTAAATTAAACTGCAGAAGCACCTGTTAAATGTTGTACAAGTTCTATAATTGAATAACCCCCCACTCCAAAAAAAAAAAAACGAAAAATAAAAATGTTTTTGTAAACCGCTTGTGAAAACTTATTTTTTTAGATCAATTAAAAAGCATCAAAAACTACGTAACAGAGAAAAATGAACCACATATTTTTGTTTTTAAAAACTTTCTTGTTATTTCAAATGTCTACTAAAAAATTCTTCCGCGATGTGACAAGCCACTTTACTACACGTGTGCATGCATCATGTAAGAATAGCATAAACGAAGGCAGTGATATGGCACAAAATAGTGCGAGGGTTTAGAGGTTAATACCATGCAAACGGTAAATTTGCGAAGGGTTTGAATATCAGATTCGTTGTCAGCGACACCAAAAACCTATAAAAAAACCAAATTTTATTGGTCGATGTTCTGTTGTAAAAGTAAACATTTACCAAACTTTTTTTTAAAGAAATTTCAATAAATAATTAAACAAACCGAAAGAAAAATTTTAGAAAAACAATGTGTTTCCAAAAAGATGTCTGCTTGTGAATCTGTCTCCTACATATTAAATAAACATGAATCTACCGTAAGTGTATTGAATAAGTAAGAGGGGGTATGGAGGCAGGGTCTTACTAAACGATCTCTAGAACTTTGAAGAATATTCTTGGCTGGCACCATTCACCATAATACCGCATTCACACTGTGGAATTAAACCTACTTACAAAAACCATACATTAACTCCTCTGTTTCTCTCTCTCACTCCCTCTCATCCTGTTGCAAATTTAGTTGCTTCCACTGCATTAATTCCTACGTATCGCCTCTTCCATTAACAATGAAAGCATAGCAATGTCCTTTTTAATCACTTCAAGGAGTGTAACTTTCCAGTAAATATATAACCTACTAAGTAACTAATTAGCATTAACTACCCATGCGGGGTCGCAGAAATACCTGGTTTATAACTCAGGCATTGGGTAAACCCTCTCGGTGCTGATGGACCCGTAGATCTTCCTAGGTCTAGAAGGAAAACTATGAAGCTAAACCTAGGGGAAGGAGGCCTCCTCAGTCCTGAATGTCAACCATCCTGGAGCTGGTGACTCAAACAAATTACCAGTTGGCAAACCTAAACTGCTTAAGGAGGAGATAGGCTCTGTCTATCGTCCAGCTTTCATACTCCTTCTTTGCCTATTAGCCAGGCATAGAGGTGCTATCACAGAGACTCTACAGAATCACCCAGTGGTCGACCTTGTTTCCTGACTAGGGCAACGAACGTCGTTTTCCTCACTCCCACCACATCCCATCCCCCTAAACTGGATACTGGGGGTGCTTCAGTACCATAAATGCCGGTACAATTGGACTGAGCTGACTTTTGTCTGATGGGTTGTGCGTACTGGATTGACAGTTCCTGACTGCTGTTTCCAACTGATAGTACAGGACCCTAACTCTTTGGTAGTGCTTAGAGCAGCTGCTCCATCAACAGTTGTACAAATTGGGATGTTTGTAGTGCCATCTCGCACATGGAAAGGGATCCTGCACTCATCCCCGGTGGGCTTTCCTGAGGCCACAATCCTGTAGGCAAAGACAGCTGATGGTCTACTTGTATTGCATGTCTAATATTCTGCACAACCACTCGTCCAGCACCCCTCACTCAACCTGACTAAAACTTTTAAATTAAATAAAATGGAATGACAGTTCAATCATAAATTATGTTTAAACTAGGACCAAACTCAAAAAAAACAAAACAACCAGCTTCCTCCCTTGAGGCTTGCATTTACGAATATCCGCGGGCTTAGAACTAACTTAGATGATGTTGAATCATTTCTCCTAGTAAACACCCCAGATATCTTAGCATTAAGTGAAACTAACCTATACTCCTCCATTCCCTCTAACCATTTTAACATGCCTGGTTATCTCCCACTCTGCTGCAAGGACTCGGACAGACATATGCACAGACTTGGAGTCTATATAAGTAACACCCTCTAGAGAAACTAAATTAGAATCAGACGACCAGGCCTTTATGTGCTTCAGACTAAACATGCAACATAATATTAGCTACTTGTATTTTCTCTACCGCTCTCCCTCAACTCAAGACTGCATCCTAATAAACAAAGTCTCGATACTAGTGCACGAGTACATATATTTGGTGACCACAGTAATTGGCTTGGGTTCTCTACTTACACAGACGTAGCTGGAAGCACAACACATAGCTTCTCTATATCTCATTCCCTATCATAGACGGTTACATTTCTGACACGTTTCCCTGACCAGCAAGAACAACACGCATCACTTCTAGATTTATTTCTGACCACAATTCCCGATGATTGTACAATGAATGGCCACAGCCCACTCAGGAATGCTGATCATGGTGTGGTAATGGTAGAAATCACCCTTCTCGACCCAAAACTGAAGAGCTACTGCTCAAAATAATGAGGTATTATAAAAAGGCTGACTCGGAAGCCATCAGGGATCTCATTAGAGATGCCCCATGGGGAAATATCTTTTCTCTTCCAGCTGAACAGTGCGCAAACGAGACCACTGAATGGTTTAAAACAGCAATTCAAGCACATGTTCCCACACGAAAATTCTATAGAAAGCCCCACTCTCCCCAATGGTTTACTTCTACTTGTGCAGCTGCCATTGCTCAAAGGTAGCATGCGTACCGCAGATTCAACCAACATGTTCAGTTCAAACAGACAGAAGTATATAGAAGCTAGAAGTAATTGTAAGAGAGAAATAGCGAAAATGCATCAAAGCATAGAAATTAGGAACCCATGATTTTTGGAAAATCTACAACAGTGTAGTAAATAATGGGCAGCCGAACGATTTCTTCACTATCAAACAATCATGAGGTTGTTTGCACGACAACCGAGAAGGCTAGCCTGCTTACCAGTCGGTTTGCCTCTAACTCCACATTGGACCCGGCCACCATTCCCTCCCTGACTTTCCTTTGCAGACAAGACACCACACTAGATGATTTGAAAATCACTCCTTCTCAGGTACAAGGTATCATAACAAACCTAGACACCTCAAAAGCATGTGGACCCGATTTCATCCTGGCTGTGCTATTAAAATAATGCTCCGCTGAGGTTGCTTCAGTTCTCTCCAAACTTTACAACAAATGCCTCAACGAATCTTGCTTTCCTGACTGCTGGAAAACCGCTTCTGTGGTACTAGCTTTCAAGAATTTTGGCGAAAGAATTGACCCGTTAAATTATCGGCCGATTAGCCTTCTCCCACTTTTCGCCAAAATATTTGAGTCCTTAATTAATCAAGCTCTAGTCCATCACCTTACAGCTGCTAAACTCCTGACCAACAATATGAATTTAGGCAAGCCCGTTCCACAGCAGATATCCTAACTGTAATCTCTGAACATATATACCGTTCACTGGACAGAACAGGGGAGGGTAGAGTGGTAGCCCTCGATATATCTAAAGCTTTTGACAGGGTATGGCCTTTTAAGGCAAATTAGATCATATGGTATCACTGAAAGAATACATAATGTAATTAAATCCTTCTTAAGTTGGAGAAAAATCCAGGTTGTCCTTAATGGTCGTACATCTAAACAATATGATATAAATGCGGGAGTACCTCAATCGTCTATCCTTGGACCTTTATTATTCTTGATATTCATAAATGACCTCCTGATAAAATTGTTTCTGAGATGGGTATATTTGCTGATGACACCACACTTTATAGCAGGCATGAAGGGAAAATAAATGAACACATATCTAAGGAAATGGCAGAAACACCAGAGGATGACCTCCAATCTGTAGTGGACTGGGGACAAAAATGGAGGGTCACATGCAATGCTGCCAAGACTAAGTTTGTTTCCTTCAATAATTACAAGAAACCTTCTCTACCACCAATAGCAATGGCCAAGAACACATTACCCGAAAGTACTTTCTTTAAACTCCTCGGCCTAACAGGGAACATGAACTGGAATATATTCATTGAGAGCATTGCCAAGGCTGCTGCGAAGAAGGTGAGCTCTCTCTAATGCGCTAGAAAACTACTTATGCTTGAAAGTATCCTGTACCTTTATAAGGCCACCATTCGCCCATGTATGGAGTACTGTTGTCACATTTGAGCTGGTGCATCTACTGCTTGTCTCTCACTCCTGGACAGGGTTCAAAAGAAAGTTGCTAACCTGATAGGTCCTGAACTGTCATCTAGGCTTCAGCCTCTGTCCCATTGACGAAATGTTGCATCCCTCTGCCAGTTCTACAAGTACTTTAATGGTGAATGCTCTGATGAACTACAAGCACTTGTACCCCCTCGATGTCAACACCCCGACAAACCCGACAAGCAGCTAAATCCCACCCCTCATAGTACAGATCCCTAGATGTAAGAAAGCCTTCTACTCCAATAGTTTCTTCCCCAGAAATGCTAAACTTTGGAACTCGTTTCTGTGATTCTGCTTTCCCAACTGTACTGACATGCAGAAGTTCAAGTGTAATGTGAACAGACATCTTGTCACTCATCTCCCTTCATAATACTCCTGCAACTTATGTCCCTGATAGTAGCCCCCTACTTCAAAGTGACACTGTGCCTTATTTGGGGCAAAAATTTGATTAAAAAAATATTTGGGGCACAAATTTCAAAGTAAAATCAGCTATTCTGCACACTTTGAATAAAATTGATTTTGGGCATTATACTTGCATTGTTAGAAATAATAACAACAAGTGGAATATTGTCAGTCACACCAACATTTCTAATGTCAATTTTCCTTCCGAAATTTCTAACATTGTTGTCATTTTTTTTTTTTTTTTTTTTTTAAATGTGAAGGAAATAAAAATTTGACAAAAAAACAGGTCATATATCCAATCTAAATAGAAAAAAAATTAGTGGTGGCTTTCTTCTGTAAAATTCAACCATCACCTCGGCGTGGCATGGGGTTGTAACTGCATCCCCGCAGGCAAACAATGGCACTGTTATAAATCATTATAACTGATTTGGAAAAAAGATTTCTGCTTCAACAGATTAATGTACAATAAAATGTTTAACTGGAAAATTATTTTACTGAAAACTATTGATCAATATTACACTTTAAAAAGGAAGATACTAGGGTTTTAAAAAAAATTATTTTATTTACACTCAAACAATTCAAATGTTTGCTCAAAACTGACTCTTCAATCAATGCTCAAACATTGTAATGAATGTCAATAAAATACTGAGCACTTGGAAAAAGTCACTAGAACTTTTCCTACTACAATGAAATATTTGTGTGTTCAATTAAATAGATTTATACTTGAAAATTACAATCCTTAGTGAATTAATTCTGAAATTATGAATTTCAATACAAAAAAAAATTTTTTTGCACAAATTTCAATGTAAAATCAGGTATTGTGCACACTTTTATTAAAGTTTATTTTGGACATTATACTTGAATTGTTAGGAATAATGATAAAAAGTGGAATATTATCAGTGGCATTAATATTTCTTATAATTGCAATTTTCATTCCAAAATGTCCAACAATATTGGTATTTCTTTTGAAAAATATAAAAGAAAAAAATAATTGAGAAAAATCAGGCCATATATCCAATAGAAATAGCAAAAACATTAGTGCTGGACTTCTCCCTTAAAATTTAACCACTACCTCAGCATAGTATGGTTTTGTAACTGCGTCCCTGCAGGTGAACGATGGCACTCCTATGAATCATTTAAACTCAGAAATGTTTAATATTTTTGTAAATATTGCATTATGTGATACTTTTTATGTGATCCTTAGCACGTTTTATTAATAAACATAATGCTATTATTTCTGTTGTTGTTAATGTTGTTGATGAATATAATTTTAAAAAGTTAGGTATTTTCTTGAAAAAGATTTCTGCCTTAACAGAAAAATGTTCAACTGGAAAATTATTTTACCGAAAACTATTAATATTAAACTATAAAAAGGAAGATACTAGAATTAAAAAAAAATAAACTATTTTATTTACACTCAATCAGATGTACCTTATGCACTAATAAAAATGTAATTGGCATTTTGTTGCACTTCTTAAGATTTTAAATATTTATAAATTTTCTCATTATAAAAAACGATTATAATTTTTTGACAGAAGAAATAAAATGAATTGCATATAAAACATTAGAAGAAAAATTTTGAATCATAAGAAAAATCCAAAATCAGTAAATTATCAATAAATGTTGTCATAACAAAAATACGTTTATTAGATTAATTTTAATTTGTAAAAGAAAAAACGACATTCAAAAAATCCAAAATCAGTGAATTTATTCAATTTTGTCATAAAAAACGACTGTTGCTAAGAAAACATGTTTTACTTCATTATAATCAATCATACATAAATTATGTCTGTAGTATGTAAATAAATATTTTATAATGACAAAATTTATTAATTATTTGCCGTTTTTTAATGTTTTCATCATCGTTTTTTGTTTTGCAATTTAAAAAGAATCCAATAATCCTTTTTTATATAAAAAATATATTGACAATTTACTGATCTTCTTCTCTTCTTCTCTATATAAATAAAATGAACTCATTTTTTCCCGTCTGATTTTGACATTAATAGGATTAAAAATCAAGATATTTCATGCAAATATAATATGCACAAACGGCAGAACAATATCTGAGGTGTGTTATAGGCTTATTATTTCTCAAATTCCTCGATAATCTTAGATTTCTATACTTTTTCTGCTGAGAAGTCACGGCCAAAATCGGTTAAGATCAATGGAAGTGGTAAAATATTTTCTCTCTAATAAATTCCTCCTCCCCCTGCCACCACTTAACACCGTTTGGGGATCGTTCACAAGGAACAGTTGAGAAGAGAACACCGGTTTGGCTTCGTAGTTCTTTCATGTGAAGTTATTTAAAATCACTAAACTAAGCTGCAGTGCTCTGTGGCGTAGTGGTTAGCGTGCTGGACAATTCACATTATATTTTCACGTTCGCGCCGACCTACCCTAGTCGTTTTTTTTTTTTTTTTTTCCTAAACAACTGGAATGGACTTTTCTTGGTGGCCGAACTGTTAACGTTGCAGATGTTTTTTTTTTTTGGTTTTTTTTCACACTTTATTTTCCTACTTTTACTCATGACTCCGGGTTTGATCCTTCCTACTTACCTACCATAACATTTTTTTAAACTCCCCCCCCCCCGTCCCGGAAACAAACACTCGGGCAACGCCGGGTACCCCCGCTAGTTTAAAATATTTCAATCGTTTTTTTTTAATTAAAATAAAATTAAAATAAATTTACTAAATAATCATTTTTTACAACATTTATTTACAAAATCTAACAATATTTATTGGTGTAATTGGATGATTTAAAATTTTTCTTCTAATGTTTTATATGCAATTCATTTTATTTCTTTTGTCAAAAAATTATAATCAATATAATAATCGTTTTTTATAATGAGAAAATTTATAAATATTTAAAATCTTAAAAAGTGCAACAAAATGCCAATTACATTTTCATTAGTGCATAAGGTACATCTGATTGAGTGTAAATAATTTTTTTTTCTTTAATTCTAGTATCTTCCTTTTCATAGTTTTTAATATTAATAGTTTTCGGTATTTTACAGTTAAACATTTTGTTGAATATTTTTCTGAGGCAGAGATCTTTTTCAAGAATATATATATATATATATATATATATATATATATATATATATATATATATATATATATATAATGAACATACATTACAATGCTGATACAATGCTGAACATGTTCTAATACTTATATGATATACAATACCAGAAATACAAGTCATAGGTATATTCAATTGCAAAGTGATAATTGCTGCTTAAAAAAAAAAAATGACCCATAGTTGTTTGGTTAGTTTAAGGGTTGACTATTAACAACTGCTCATCATATTACTTTAAGAGATGAATACTTTTTAAAATTAAATAACTTTGAAAAAAAACTTATTTCTTAGCATTAAATTTATTATGGAAAATCCCTGAAAACCTTGTGGTTAAAAAAAATTAATAAAAATGAATTTATTAAAATTGTAACATATACTTGATTGTAAAAAATGTTAAACTATTAAAAAAATTTTTTTTTTTATTTCACAAGATGGCACCAATCAAGACTCAATGATAAGGCTAGATCGATTTTTTTAAAATTTCACATGAAGGTACTTGATGTGTCTGGGCGTGTTCTTATGTAGGTTGTGTATTGGAATGCATCTGATAAGTATTGAAACTCAATTAATCGAAAACATCTGATTAAAGAAGGTAATGTAATTTTGACCAAAGTTAACACTTTTATACAAGTGCATTTGAGAAATTTTATCACCGCACAAGCAAAAGGGCCCAGCCTATAAAATCAACTGTAGATTCTTTTATAAAACCGGGACGTGTTTGAAATGAATGTTTGTTTTTAGAGCACGATTGAACCACAATACTTGATATTTGCACGTTTGATTCAAGTAATTATATAAAATTAATTTCATAAAATCAACAGTTTGTTCTTTGATAAGACAGGAATGCATTTCAAATGGAAGTTTCTGTTTAGAGCACAATTGAAGCATGATACTTGACTTTTGCATTTTAAACTTTATGTGGAGTCATTATTTACAGATAATTTTATAAAATCAACAATAGGTTCTCTACAGTGCAATGTAAACTACAATGTATTGTGGATTAATTCACTGCAGGGAGGCGTGTGAAGCTTCCTCTAAGTACACTGCAGTGGGGGAAGGGGCGTCTCTAACTAGAACAGACAATCGCTTTGATTATGCACTACATAATTATAGTTTCATTTGTTTTTGATAGGGTGGACTTTCAACAAACCTATTCTGGCTTTGTGCAACCCTGGTGCAGATGTCCTGCTAGTGTGTGTGTGGATCAGATTTTTTGACATCCGTTTTAGGTTTCTTGTTTTATTATTTATTTCAATAAACATTTCAATTAATAGTAAATAAAATGATAAACCAGTGTGTCTTTATCAAGTTTGCAATTAGCTAATAAAGTGATCTCTTACTATGTTTGTATCTATCACTTTCTCTTCACTTTCTCTCTCTCTCTCTCGCTCTCACACTTTGATGTTTTACCCCCTTTTCTTATTTTACAGTTCTCTCTCTGTCAAAGATAATAAAAAGAGGAGGCAATAAAAATATTGAAACAATCCATAGTAAACAAAAGGAAATATAACCACAAACAGAAATACTATTTAATCTGTAGTTAGAGAAGGCTAATTTTGGATTCTGTTTTATTATTTGCCAATTCTTTTTTTTGATTCAAATAATTTTAAACCCCTCCTCCGCTCAATGGGCGACACAACAAATTGAGAAATTATAGATTAGTCCCAAGATGAAAACCATCCAACCCCCAATGTTTCTAACACATGATATAAATTATATAATGTAATTTACCATATCATATGATAGCAAATGTAGGAAGGGTTAGTTATTTATCTGTAAGTTTGTAGGAATCAAATTAACATTGTTTTTCTTTTTGTAATTTTATTCTCTTGTTTTTATTTTAAAGTAGGATCTAAAGTGCTCTGAAATTAGATTTCACATGTTCAACAAAAGAAAATATCCCCTTACATTTGTAATTAGAATTTTAAAGTAAAACAAATTTATGCTATCTATCCAGCTGTCTATCTCCTTATATATATATATATATATATATATATATATATATATATATATATATATATACTAGCATGGGTACCCGGTGTTGCCCGTGTGTGCAGAGCAAAAAGAACAAATAAAAGTGGTAGTAGGAAGGCAAGCTCAAACCCGTACCACGAAGGAGGAAAAAAAAACGGGGGAAAAAATGTGACGTCTTTGCTGTTACGACCACCACCAAACCGGAAGTGACGTACTTTAAAATTAAGGCTGGAGAATCGAAAAGAGGGGATGCCTTTCAAAAAATATCGATGAAAAAACAACCCCTCCATGTAGAAAAGTGCCCAGTTGAGGGTGAAGATATTAATGTTTTTAGCCGATTTTTCGGTATTTTTCGTCTGAAGGGTCGAGCTTCAAAACGATACTGATCTTGTGAAAATCCGTCGCCTCTGTCAAAAGTTTTAGGCAGACATGCAAACATACATACATTGTCCAGGTGTGTTTCGAGCAAAAAAATAAAAGTGGTAGTAGGAAGGCAGGCTCGAACCTGTATCGCGAAGGAGGAAAAGAATGAGGAAAAAAACGTGACGTCTTTACTGTTACGACCACCGCCAAACCAGAAGTGACATAGGTTTAAATTAAGGCTAGACAATAAAAAAGAGGGAATGACTTTCGACAATATCAGCGAAGAAAGCGACCCCTCCCTGTAGAAAAGTGCTCAGTTGAAGGTGAAGAAATTAATGTTTTTTAGCCAATTTTCCGATATTTGTCATTTGAAATGTTGAGCTTAAAAACAATACTGATCTTGTGAAAATCCGTCGCCTCTGTCAAAAGTTTTAGGCAGACATGCAAACATACATACATACATTTATATTTTGGTAGCTCAAATTTTCAACCCAAACCGATTAAAAAGCTTGCCCTCTTTCTGAATACCCTTTATGTAAAATTTCAAATGTTTAGACTAGAAATTGTCTGAGTAATGTGGTAGAGACTGTAGAGGTAAAAATTTTTTAAACTTTGACCCCTATTATGACCCCTTAACATTTATTGTTTTGAGCTCAAATCAAGTTATTAAGTTAGATTCATGTCCAAGGAACGTATATCTAAAATTTCAATTGTTTATACCCAAAATTCGTGGATGAGTTTGGTAGAGTTCTCAAAGGTCAAATCGTTGAACTTGGACCCGTTAACAGCCAAATTTCTGGTCGAAAATGGATTACAAAGATTTTCCCAAATCTCCATGTCCTGTATATCAAATTTCGAGTGTATAGACTGAAAATGGAGTACAAATTGTAATTCTGTAAGTGAATAACTATAAGTTCTGCACCTGCTATTGTTCTACATCCTCTTCTATTCTTGCTGCCTGCCTCTCCTGCTTTCATAGTTTCCTCAGTATTTACTTTTAAGTTGTAATGTAGAAACATTACAGGTTCTCTGTTCTCAAGACACAGCTTGTTCCTCCCAGATTCATACAGATTACCATATATACTAACGAGCCTCTCATTCTCTACAGATGAAGGTGATGCTCTTAAATATTTTGAAGTCAGTTTACTCAGCAGTGGTAAGGTCCCTTTTTCTTCCACCACTGAAAGAGATCATCACGAGTAGTTGTAATACATAATAGTAATACATAATAATCAAATTCTTTTGTGCACTTAACCATAAGGGATTTACTTCCATTTGAGTTTAGAATGTGATTCTTGTATTTCTGTTGTAGTTGCAGTTTCCAGGTTTAACTCCGCTTCTACCTGCTCTAAGTTTTCATTTGTTACTGTTGGCTTATTCAAAGCTAATTCATCAAACAGGTTTGAACGAGTTACAATTTTACTTTTACTTTGATCTTCTTGACCCCCAACAAAGCTTGGAGAAGTGTATTCTGCTGATTCTGCTTCATTATCATTAGTAGAAAGTAGATGTAGAATCCAATTCTTAGTGTTTTCCATTTCATTCTTTTAAAATTTCAATTTGAATCTTGGATCTAGGAAAGTAGACACACCAATTTTTATCATTTAGATGGAAGGAAAATCTTGTTTCCATTAATTCATTGAATTGTTCAACAGAGATAAGAATTTTTTTATTTTTTTTATTTTTTTTTTATTACATTTTCACCCCAAACAAGGCAAATTGCTACTTTGGTGTAGGGGGCTACTATCAAGGGCAACAACTACTGGGGTACTATGTAGGGATTTGGGCAGCAAGGTGTCGGTTCACGTTACACTTGAACTTCTGCACGTCAGTACTGTTGGGGAAGCAGGGACCTGGAATGGAATTCCAGAGTCTTGCGGTTCTGGGGAAGAAACTATTGGAGTAAAAAGATCTTTTACATCTAGGGACCTCTACAGTGTGGGGGTGGGATCTAGTAGCCTGTCGGGTTTGTCGAGGGTGCTCGCGTCGTGGGGGCACAAGTGATTGCAGTTCGTCAGAGCATTCACCACTAAAATACTTGTAGAAAAGGCAGAGGGATGCAACATTTCGTCGATGGGACAGAGGCTGAAGCTTAGATGCCAGTTCAGGGCCTATCAGGTTTGCGACTCTCTTTTGAACCTTGTCAAGGAGCGAGAGACTAGTAGCAGATGCACCAGCCCAGATGTGGCAGCAATACTCCATACATGGGCGAATGGTGGCCTTATAGAGGTACAGGATACTTTCGGGTGTTAGTAGTTTTCTAGCACGGTAGAGAGAGCCTACCTTTCTTGCAGCGGCCCTGGCAATGCCTTCAATGTAATTGTTCCAACTCATGTTTCCTGTGAACGTTAGGCCAAGGAGTTTGAAAGATGGACTCTCAGATAAAGAGTCGTTGGCCATTGCTATGGGTGGTAGAGAGGGTTTCTTGTAATTATTGAATGAAACTAGTTTAGTCTTGGCAGCATTGAACGCGACCAACCACTTTTGTCCCCATTCCACTAAAGTCAGAAATATCAGAATTAGATTCGTATTTATTTGCTTTTGTTTTGCGATACTTTTTGAGCGAATCAATTATTTATATGAAAGTGCATTTTTACCTAAATGCGAGTTGGGAATAATTTTCCCTTGGACAGCTTTTGAAAGAATCCCAAAGCTAAAATTGTAGGTATTCTCATCGATATGGTTGAAGTTCTGTGACTTGCTTCTTTGGTGATTTCTTTAACTGGACAATTTTTTGAGTAAGTCTTCATAGGAATCTTATAGTGTTCCAAATTATCGTATGAAAAAAAATGAACGAATCTCTTATTAAAAAAACTCTGATTTTTGTGAAGCATTCTGTTTCACATATATGCCATGAAAAAGTCCTTTCCAAATCAAAAAATATTGTTATTCTGAAAAACAGCCGAATTCATTTGTTTATTTTAAAACCAGTAAACATTGATCAGAAAGGACTTTTTCTGAGCATTCAAGGTGAAGCAGAACTGTCCACACCAATCAGAAATAAATCACAGCGTTTACCTTGAACAAAGCTAATGCAAAAATAAAATAATCCTAAAACAATAAAACTTTCTGGAAATCCATTTCTTTACATGTGGAGTGGATGGTGTTTTTCTAACTAGTCTGTACTTTTACTTAACAATTTAATAAACAATTAATGAACAAGTTATTTGTGCCACAAGTATTGAAAAAGGACAACTGAAGTTTTTCTGTATGTGTTTGACTGAGGAAGAGGTTGAGGGAGCCACCTCCAATGGACGAATGCAATCAGTGCCAAACGAAGAATTCAACAGAATCACAAAGAAATACCAATTGTATAAATGCCTCTATCGTTGATACATGAATCTGTCTCTTTTATTAAAATTTAAATTGATTTTGAACATGTACATTTACTTAATTAAATCGCCATGATAAACAAAGCGAAAACACTGCATACAATTATTACATTTTCTTGAGAATAAGTACATAGTGTAAAGAGCTGATATTTGGATATAGCATTCTGCTATATGTATTGCTTAGGCATGCGATGTTCCAGATCTGTATCTTATAGTTTTGTGATATGTGATTTTGAAATTAGTATATGTTTATGACATTTGGTACTTTATTTTCGCCACCAAAATTGAACATATCAGCATTTTTATCAACTTATGATAAAGTTGCAGCTGGAATTGTTTAAAAAAAAAAAAAATGGCATAATAACCATTATGTATAGAATTATATTGAATGTTCATATTTACTGTCTTTTCATTCAGTTTTATTTGATGATACTTTTAAAATAGTCCGTCAGTGCAATTTTGCTATTAAAAACGATGCAATGTAAACTTTTCACACCTCAAAAATTAAGGCCGAAATTAAATTAGAAATAATTCTACAATAGAACTCTGGGATATGGTGGCCCTAGAATACGTTTTTTAAGGTTATGATGTGGAAAACAATGTTTTTCCGGCCTCTGACTAGAATATTTGCCCCACCTTATGATATTATTCATAATGTTATTTGATTATATACATGGGTATTATATACTGTACTGTATTTTGTTAATAATTTTTAATATGTACTGTATAAAATTTTACTTAGGCCTTGCCATACGGCGATTTCACTTTACAATCCCAACCCAGAACGGATTTATTATCTTATCCTGGGGTTCTACTGTACTTCCTATTGGCTTTTTATACAAAGAATGATGAAAGCATCTTAGTCATTGTAAAAGTTTTTACTGATTTGCTATCCTTTGGTGTAATAGATTGACATAACTTGCAAGCAGCTGTATTCTTATTCTTGGGATTGACATCAAAATACTTCCAGTAGAAACTGGTTGCCATAATGGTGAAGGTTATTAAGATTTAGTTAATTTTTTACATATTGAAATTACATATGTCTGATATCTAAGTAATTTATCTCAATAAAATATACATGATCTAAATTAGAAAAATAAAATATATATAATGGTATCAAGAGTTCGAAAATGAGGAACAAGAGTATGACTGATGAAGACTGCTTTATTTTCGGTTTGCACATCGTCTCAATTTACTGTACAATTCCTCAACATGAAAACTGAAAGAGGAATTAATAATTTTCTTTGACAGTGATTTAAAGTAAGAAATAATAATGTACTATTAGTAGCATTAGTAGTAGTATCTGTAATTAATTTTTCTTTTACAGTAACACAAATCAATCTGATAATTGACGAAATGCATATAATTGTGAGAAAAAATATGAACATTTTTTTCAAAGAGGGAAGGTACAGAATAGTTAAGAGAAATCCCTCCTAATGTTAAGAATGCTTTTCTACATAGTACGTTATTATGTAGAAACGCATTCTTGACATGAGATGGACTTTATTAACTATTCTCTCCCTACACTGTTTTCTTATTTTGCATACCAATAATTATTTTTGGGACGCCAGCACACCAGATTTCAATCCACCATTTTGGTTTGCCAAAAAGTGTGTCAAAATGTACGCCAGTGCCAAATTTTATTATGATTCTTCTAAAAATAAACTTTATTCATTTTTATTCTTTAGAAAAAAATATTTTCCCGGTACACCACACAGAGATTTATCAAAAAAGTTAATTCTGTTTTAGAAGCAAAATATTGGCTTCAGCTCCATTGTTGAGTTTAAAAAATAATAAACATGGTTTTTCATATGTAATTGTATGTTTATTCACTAGATAAAAATGTACAAATAATTTTTTTTGTGGAAATTTGTTTTTATAATGAAATTTGGCGTACTGGCGTACTTTTTGGTGAACCAAAATGGCAGATTGAAATCTGGTGTCCCAACAAAGAATTACAGATTATTTTATGTTAACTGTATATTTGAAACTTTCTGTCAAGTTTTTAAGGGTTTCACATGTAATCACCTATAAAAGTAATATTTCATTTTGGAATGGGGATTGTCATTATAATATTAATATTAGGAGTATTCACACAAGCCATCATCAAAGATTGTTCTTTGAGAACAACTTGTGGTGTTCCCTGGAGTCTGAGTGTCAACAAGTCTCCCCAAATTTCCAGTACTCTCCACCTCTTTTGATAACCTTTGCAAAATATTTTGTGTTATGGCAACAGTCGCTTTATATTGATTTCTCATTGGCAGTGACCATTGGTCTTCACTGGAATTTGGGTTGCAATAAGCCTTCCTAAGGTCCCAGTCTTTTTTTGCACATTTCCAGTGGAGGTCTGGCTAGTGCCTTTTCTCCTCGGCCTTCTCCTCCTTCTTGATCTTCATTATTTGGTGTGGTGCCTGTTTATGGTAACACTCACAAAAAAAAAAAAAAAAAAAAATAGGTCGGCCCGGTTTTTTCATTTACACAATTTCAGTTTTCATGATTTCGTGTGATGTTTATTTTATGTTTTGCCTCTGTAACCGTTTTTGTATCCAGTTTGTGTGTAGTTTATGTGTGGTCCTAAAGGTTTTCCTTAATATTTTTGCAGTTTTCGTTATTGAAATTCATTGTATTTTCTTGGCTCTCGCTCTGATACCAATCTCTCCCATTCTTTTTTCAAAGTTTTTTGGCATTGTTCCTAGCGCTCTTACTATTAGTGGTGTTATTTTTACTTTCTTCATTTTTCAGATCCCTTTGAACTCTCTAGCCAGTTCCATGTATTTGCTCTGCTTCTTATTCTCCCTGATTGTCACTATTATTATTATTTGCATCTCATTTTTGTATGTGTTTACAGCAAAGCAAATCAATTTAATAACCCACCAAATTTTTATAATTAAAATTTTAACTTTATGCATAGAGAGAAGGCAGAGAATAGTTAACAAAGCCCACGTCCTCCCTATGTTAAAAATGGTTTTCTAAATAGTAACATAATTTAGAAATTCGTTCGTAACAATGGTAGGGACGTTGTTAAATATTTTGTTTTTACATGTTTTCTCATTTTGCCTACAAATCGTTGACTATTTTCAACTGTTCATGAAAACTTTCATGTAGCATGTTGTACACTAATGACGAACTCATACACTCTGGCTTTGTTTTAAAATCAAAATAAATTTTTTGTCTTACAATTTTCATTCAATTTCCAGAAAAACATTTGAGAAAAAATATACATGGAAGTTACCTGGAAATTTGAAAATTTACAAAAAAAAAATAACAAATCTCTAATTAAATATTTATTAATTTTAAAAGAATCTGAATCGAGAATCGTATCAGAATCGGAAATTTAGAACAGAATCAGTAATTGTATTGGAATCGGGAAAAATTTTGGAATTGTCCCATCACTAATATATATACTAGCATTTTTTTTATATGTTATTTAATTTTTCATATATTTGGATTAAAAAACTTGTTTTTTTATTATTATCATTATTATTATTATTATTATTATTCACTAGGAGTAGTCACACAGGCCATCATCAAAGATTTCTCTTTGAGAACGACTTGTAGTGTACTCTGGAAGCTGAATGACAAGTCTTCCCAGATTTCTAGTACTCTCCACCTCTTTCAATAACTTTTGCAGATTAATTTGTGTTATTACAACAGCTGTTTACCATTAATTTGTTGTTGGCAGCGACCATTTGTCTTCACTAGAATTTGAGTGACATAAAGCCTCCTCTTTGTACTTATCCAGCAGAGATCTTGCTAGTGCTTTTTCTCCTCGGTTGTTCCATCCTCCTTGACCCTCCTCAGTTATTTGGTGTGCTCTCAGTTTAAGGTAACATAAAAAAGGCAGGGGGCGACCAGAAGATAAAGGTGCAGGGGGGGGGGCGTTACTTTACAAATATACAGTTTTAGTTTTCATGAATCTATCTGATGTTCCTTTGTGTTGTGTTTTACAACTGTATCAGTTTTTGTATATCCGGCTTGTGCCTGCAGCTCATGTGTGTTCATTTCTGCACTCAAGGGTTTTCCTTGATATGTCAGCCATTTTTATTATTGTTATACGTTGTATCTTCTCAACTATCCCTCTGATTTCATTATTTTTTTCAAAGTATTTTCGGTATTTTCCTTGCGATCCTATTATTATTGGTGTTATCTTAACTTTCTTCATCTTCCATGTCCCTTTCAGCTCTCTAGCCAGTCCCATGTATTTCCTCTGCTTCTCTGTCTCCTTGATCTTCACTCTGTGGTTGGCTGAAATGACAAAATCTACGATCTGGCTGGACATTTTCTTCTTGTTAACTATTATGACATCTGGTCTTCTTGCTTGGATAGGGTTTATCTGTTTGTATATCCATGTCTCATAGGAATTTGTGACTTTCATTTTCAAGTACTGCTGCCAATTTGTGCTTGTACCATTTGTCTGGTGTTCAAGATTTATTTGTCTGCATAATTCCCAGTGTACTGCCTTTCTCATTTGATCATGGCTATTTTTATATTCTTTTTAGGCTAGTTTGCTACATTTGTTTTTTATGTGGTTTATTGTTTTGTTCTTTGTCCACAGAGTCTGTATTTGTTGTTTTTTTGCGTTTTGTCGATCTTTTCTTTGATGTGGTTGGTTTTAATT
This sequence comes from Euprymna scolopes, assembly GCF_053919585.1. Taxonomy (NCBI): domain Eukaryota; kingdom Metazoa; phylum Mollusca; class Cephalopoda; order Sepiida; family Sepiolidae; genus Euprymna; species Euprymna scolopes. The sequence continues at coordinate 84,088,307 of NC_136486.1, forward strand.
GTGTTATCTTGTGCTGCTGTTATTAGGGATTCAGTTTCTCTGTTTAGGTTTTCTTTTTGTAGCCATGCCCAAGTGTTTTTGTTAGTCTCATCTTTTGTTACTCTTATGAATCATCTGTGTAGCTCTTTCTCTTCCCATTTTTTTTCTCGTTTTCTGTTTTGTTTGTTTCTTCATTGTATCTTGCTGTGGTAATTATTCTTTCAGTGTTCTGCATTATGTATTATTATTATATTAACATGATGATGCTCTTATAACAGGCATTTGCTTTCATACAATTCGACGACTCTTTGAAAGGACACTTAATTTAAAAAACGCTTCCGACTTAGCTTGTTCTCTAGAAATGGCTCAGAAACAAGCCGAATCTTATATCAATTTCACACTATGTGGCACCAGTGCCGAACCATCAGTGACTCACGAGGTTTCTTGTACTTTTGAAAATGTTTCAGCTACAGTGGGGAAAAATGTTTCTTCTGCGGTAATCGATGATATCTATAAATTAAATGCCCCACCTGTGATGCGGTCTATAGAAGTTGTGGCAAGAGAGGACATTTTCAACTAGTCTGCTGATCAAATCGCTTCTTTAAGAAGGTGACTTCTACTTCTGAATCATCAATCGCATCTGTTGTAACTGCTGCATCCCCTGATTGTCTGTCGAAAACCATAATTAAACTTTTCTTGAATGGAATAATCCTGGAGACTCTGATGGATACTGGTAGCTCAGAAAGTTTTATATCATTGAACATCATTCATAAGTATGACTGGCCGACACAAACTTCTTGCAGGAAGATATCAATGGCGTCCACAGCCTTATCAAGCAGTGCATTAAGTCACTGCTATGCGACGTTAGCATATAAAGGGTTTACCTACCTGTATTTCAAACTGTCAGTCCTTTCTTCTCTTTGCTCAAACGTCTTACTTGACCACAACTTTCTCATACACTCAAAGGTAGAAATATCCCTTGGGGATCACAAAGATCCCTTCTCTGTATGCTCCGTAATGGCCTCCCATCTTGTTTCTTCATCACTACTCGAACATTTATCACCTGGTTGCAAGCCTATTGCTACAAAATCCACTGATCCATCAGCAGTTTATGCAATCCAAAATTCATTGCCTTCTAAAAGATTGTGTTATCGAACCCTCTCGGTCTCTCTGGAGAGTACAGGTTCTAGTAGCCACTAACGACCGACACAAGAAGCGTCTTGTCATTGACTCTAGTCAAACTAACAACCGGTTCACGTACCTTTATGCTTATCCTTCACTAAGAGTTGATGAGCTCATCCAAAAAATCGCTCACTATTCCATTTTTTAATAGCCTGGACTTGCAGAATGCATATCATCAAAAACAGGAAAAGGAGCAGAAATTCACAGCTTTCGAAACTTGTGGAAATCTATATCAATTTTGCCATATTCCATTTGGCGTAAAAAACGGTATATCACGTTTCCAGTGATCGATAGACAATCTACTAAAACCCGAGAAGGTTGCTGACACTTTCGTGTATATTGATAACATCACTATATGTGACCGTAGTATGATGGAACATGAGGAAAATCTTAATCGTTTCTTAGATGTTGCCAGGAAGTACGACATAAGTTTCAATGAGAACAAGAGCATTATGCTAACTGAGAGAGTTACCCTCTTAAAGTATGAAGTGTCATTTGGAGTTGTAAAACCAGATCCTAAACACTACCATGCTTTGAGTTATCTATCTCCACCACAAGATGCTAAATCACAACAGCGGGTTGTCGGAATGTTTTCATATTATGCTCAATGGATTCCTCGTTTCTCAAATAAAATTTGACGGCTAGCACAGAACCAAATCTTCCCTCTTCCTGAATCCTACTCAGCAGATTTCACCAACCTCAAAGAAGAACCTGAGCACGCTTCACTTACAATATTTGATCCCAACATACCCCTTACTGTAAAAACCAACACTTTGGACATTGCCGCTTTTAATCAGAATAGTTGCCCAGTGGTTTTTTTTCACAATCTCTTTCAGTCAGTGAACAACATTACTTTTCGGTTGAAAAAGAGGCACATGTCATCATTGAAGCAGTGCGTAAATGGCGTCACTACCTTATTGGTTCTGCCTTTAAACTCATTAGAGACCAACGCTCCATAGACCATGTATGACCTGAAACACTCAATCAAAATAAAGAATGAGAAGGTAGAATGCTGGAGAATCGAACTATCAGCCCTCTCATTTGATGTAATATACCATCCTGGGAAAGATAATGCAGCCACAGATTACTTTCTAGTGGTGATAGGGAATCACCTTGGAAGATACTTCTTTGTATTATTATTATTATTATTATTTGCTTATTTTAGTTCTCTAAAAATTACAAAACAAAGCGTTTTGTAAACAAATTTGCGAAGGCGACATGGGGGGGGGTGTAAAAAAAAGAAACAGGTGTCAAACCAACATGTGTCTTTTTGATCGTTCCTGATTTTGGGTGCCTCAGATATAATTGATACACAATATGTATTATGAATTAGAAATTGCATGAACGTTATAAATAGTTATCAAAATTATTATTAATTGTTTCATAATAGTTTTTGTAATTCCATGACTTTAATGATAGGACTGTTTTTTTTTTCTTTCTTTTTATTTGAAAACAACCCATTATTATTTAAGTACAAGAAATGTTAGGTTAGCTTTAAGTGTAACACTTATATGCTAAAATAACCTTTTCTGCTATTTTCAAAGAAACAAGAACTGCTGTTGGTCTTTTTTTTTTCATAAATAAAAATTCAATAACGTATATTTATCTTTTGATCGCTGTAGAGTTTTACAAGTTGAATGAATAAAAGCAACAGTATATTGTTGAAATTTTAGAAATCATGAAAACAATATAATGTTTGGATTTTATAAATTATTTCCGAGATTAAATTTATTGTGCCAGCTAGCAAAAAAAAAAAAAAGGATGATCAGAAAAGATACTACATTACCAACTCCCTATAAATTGAGCATTGAAAGCTAGTACATTAGCCTGAAATAGTAAAGTAAACTGGATTGAGCGTTAAAATACAGTGATAGTATAGTTCAGCTTCAGATACCAAATCTTCATTAGTAATGGAGAATAAAAAATGGATCGTGATTCTCACTTCTTTTATATTGTCTTATAGATATCAGTATTAAAAAATGAATACATTAAGTGCCCAAACCAATATTAAAGAACATATGTTGTCAAGGCCGTGGAGAGAGAATATTCATGAGCAATGATTAAGCAAATCTGATTTACATTACATTGTTTGTTCTTGAAAATATATGTGACCGTGATTTAGACTGAAGACTATAAGCAAAGTTTCCTGGGTTTTCGAAAGCATGTTCCTTATTGCAGAGAGGACAAGGGCATGAAGGTTCCAATCAACCTTACAATTAATTAAGTAGACATAAGACAAAGAAAGTGATGGCAATAGCAAAGAAGGATGACAAACACAGACGGTCAGTTTAAAACGATAGCATATTGTTTTATTGTTTACAAAGAAAAAGGTAAAATGTACAGCAATGGATTTAAAATCAGCTGGAGAGAGAACGGCTGTCTTACGATGTTGAGATTCTTGAGTCATTTAGGTACAGACGTCAGTGGGCATTGGAGCAGGGAGTTGAACATCAGTGAGCACTGGAACTGATAACTGAATATCGGTGGGAACTGGAAATGAGTAGCTGGGCATCAGTGAGTATTGGTATGAGTAGCTGGACGTTTGTGAGCACTGGAGCAGGTAACTGGACACCAGTGGGCCACAGGACTGGAAGCACTGGAGCTGCAGGAGTGAGCTGGAGTTGCTGAAAGAAATAAATGTCTCTATAAAGAGCTGTTGAACTGGATGGTGATTATGATGCTATAGGCAGGATCAAAAACTGCTGTTAGTTATAGAGGGCAAGACTGTTGCTACTAATTGTAGCTAGGAACAAAGAGATGATATTGATAGTAGTATTGGAAAATTGCCGGCCATCTTGGAGTTGCTTAGGAGTTAGCTGGTTGTAGTATATAATGATGATTTGTGCAGCAGCATTATGTATGCAACAAAAGTTATTAGTCTTGATTTTAGGAACAGAGCTGCTGCTGATGCTGTGCCATGATAGCATGAGAACTGTTGTCATTGTAGTAGGATGCCATCCTGACCAGCAACGAGTTTGGAAAGAAAACCACAAGTGACTGGTAATTATAAAAAATGCACCACTTTTATACATTTCGATTGGCTGCTGCTGATAACACCTCCTTGATGTTACCAGATTGGTTGACGAAAAATGACGATGTGCGCAGAGACACAAAAATGTGTTTTTCTGCCACACATACCAAAACTGTTCAAAGATCAACATCTAATTTTTGTTAGTAGTGTCCAGCCACAAATGCTGTACAGTATTATATAAAATTTGAAAATATTTTCAACTTACTATAAATTATACTGATCAAAAATAGAAACATTTTTTAAATACTGAAATTTAAAACAAAAGAAATTTTACTTTTTTAAATTCAATTTCAAGTTTTATTTATTTATGTAAAAAAAAATACTAAAAAATTCTTTTCTCTTTTTAAACGTTTTTTTAATGACAGTGTATAAATGAAATATAGTTCAAATTGTATGTGTGTGTAAAAACTGAAATGCCCAGAATATGTAATGCTACAGAGCAAGTAATTTTCTATTCAATTTTATGACTAACATGTGATACCTAAGAATTTAGAATAAATTTTAAAAAAAAAAGGGAAAATGTTGATCACATGTTCGTGATCAAATAGGATTGAATGCATTGAGTATCAACTTCCTTTAGATACAAACAACCTATTGTGAAATTGTTATTGTTATGATAATTTTAGATCTGTTCGTTTAGAATGTATCAAGGAGGTAGAGATCAAATTTTTAACAAAAACGTTTTTTTAAATTTTATATTTGTTAGTAGCTGAAGCAATCGACTATACTAATTTAATAATAATAATAATGATAATAATAATAATAATAATTATAATAATTTTTAAATAGGAGCTTGGTCACATCTTTGAGAACATTATTTGATAAGGTTAATTTGAAAATTTTAGAAACTTAAATAATTTTATATGATTTTTTATTAAATGAATAAAATCATTTTTTTACAAAGACTTTTCATTGTGCTGATAGTATTAACTCTGAGAGAAAAGAATACATTGCACTGAGAATGTCGTTTATGAAGATAAGGAATAATATACATCCAAGTATCGACCCTTGCGGTGCATCTGTGTTGATGCGATATTGTTTAAATGCATGGCCATTAAGAACAACCTGGATCTTTCTTATAGCTAACAAAGATTTGACTATATTAAATAATCGTTCAATAAAACTGTATGAGTTGATTTTACTGTCAAAAGCTTTAGAGATATCCAGTGCTACTATCTACCTAGTGAATCTTACAATCACACTAGCAACTGTTCCACCCTGTGCTTCAGTGGTATCACCAAGATGATAACATTTCTGGACAACCTCAACATCTTCATCATCCAGATATACTTTCTCCACATCTGAATTCTCACCCATCTCTATTGTCTTATACTTCTTGAACATAACTGGTTATCCTTTCTCAACCTACCAGTAATTCCACTGCATCTTTGCGTGCCAATACTAGAAAATGACCACAGAAAATTGAATTGCACCTGACTCCCTTTCCACAAATAAACAGAACATTCCTCTTATGGGAAGCTTTCAAATACTATAACCACTGGTTATCACTTTGGTCTTGGTAACATTCATTTTCAGACCTTTTCATAACAGTCCTCCAAACAATTAGGTCTTCCATTGTTTTACAGGCAAATACGAACTCATCTTAATGGGCTTATAAACATGTTAAGAATTATAAACATGTTAAGAATTATAAACATGTTAAGAATTATAAACATGTTAAGAATTATAAATATGTTAAGAATTATAAACATGTTAAGAATTATAAATATGTTAAGAATTATAAACATGTTAAGAATTATAAACATGTTAAGAATTATAAATATGTTAAGAATTATAAACATGTTAAGAATTATAAACATGTTAAGAATTATAAACATGTTAAGAATTATAAACATGTTAAGAATTATAAACATGTTAAGAATTATAAACATGTTAAGAATTATAAACATGTTAAGAATTAAGACCTCAAAATAAGAATGTGTAATTTAACTATGAAATAAATGTCATTCACATCTAATGTAAAGTAATTTTAAATATTTTCAATAAGAAATTTAATGCATTATTGGAGCCGGGAGAACTTTATAAGAAAAGAATATTTTTTTTTTTTTTTTTTTTTACACAGGCGTCACCACTTATCAAGGCCGATAGGCCACTCAAGGATAAGGGTTAAAGAGTGTACAGCAGTCCAAAGGTCAATATAGTAATCGATAGTAATGGAAGTTTGGTAAATTTGTTAACTTAAGTGGAACGGCTCATCAAAAACTTGTTCACGTTGGACTTGAAGACAACCATATTATAGACAGCTGGAAAGCAGGAAAACGGAAGACAATTCCACAGGCGTGCAATTCTAAGAAAGAAGCTTTGTTCATGGAATCTATGTTTAGATTTAGGCGCAGATAAAGAGTGGGGGGAATTATTGATAGTGTTTACTGCTAGACGGATGTTTCTTGTGAAAGTTTGGCGAGGGGGGACCATAGATTGAAGCTCAGTCGAACACTTTCCATGAAAATAACGATACATCAGAGACAAACTCGCAACATCTCTTCTGTGAGATAGAGGTTGTAGCGAAGAGAAAAGGACATCTCCCACCAGGCCACAGAGTCTATTTTGAACCCTATCAAGGCAGGACAAGTCTTTTCTAGCAGCTCCTGCCCATATGTGGCAACAGTATTTCATCCTTGGACATATCTGGCTTTTATATAGATAGAGAATTGCATCAGCAGTGAGATATCTACTGGATCGATAGAAGGATCCGACCATTTTTCCAGCGGCCTTGGCAACAGATTTGATGTATGTATTCCATTTAAGATCAGGAGTAAAGGTCAAGCCCAGAAGCCTGTCAAAACTTGAGGCCTCCTGAAGACGAGAGCCATTCATTTTAATTGATGCCAGATGGGGATCAGAACGTTGATGATGTAAAGATAGAAGCTTGGTTTTAGATGCATTAAAAGTAACAAGCCACTCCTTTCCCCATTGTACAATGTGATCAAGATCAGAGCAGAGAGAATCGGAGAGAACTTGGTCGTTTACTGTCTTAGATGTGCTACCATAGATGGTAGTGTCGTCAGCAAAAATGTCTACGAATGATGTAAGGATGTGATTTGGAAGATCATTGATGTAGATCAGGAAAAGAGTTGGGCCCAGCCCAGGATGGACCCCTGAGGGACTCCAGCATTAATACTGTGAGCTTTTTACTCCCTTTTTAATTAGATGATGATTCTGACCAAATTTTAGTTATCATCTACGTCAATAGACAAATAAATGGATAAACAGACATATGTTTCTCATATTAGTATAAACTAATATGGCACTGTGGAAATTCCATGGCGCTTTTTACATCAAGGTGCATAATTTACTGTTTCTTTTTAAATAATAAGTGTCAGCCAAAAATAATGTCATTGTCAACTAAATATTCTTTAAATAAATAAAATGTATGTGTTTTTTATATTTATATATTTATTTAAAATTGTAGTGATTGAATTCTTTTTAAAACAATATTATTGTGAAAATAAATATTGTTTAAATTAATGCAACCAGTGTCACTTTTTTTTACTGTTTTTTGTATTTATTTGTACTATTTTCGTCAACGTTATGACGATTTGATTTATGAAAAAATCCCTTTAAAGTAGGTAAAGTCAGAATTTTTACCTTAGTGATATAAAACTAATCACCGAATATGATCTTTGTTGATCAGACGATTTCATTTTTTAAATGTGTATGAAAAGTAAATTTGTCACACTTAAGTTTGAAATAGTATTTTCTTTACTTTGTCACATTTTGGTATGACATGCCAGTCTTACTGACTGATGGATCAGATCATTCATACTAAACTTTTGTTTACAGACAGTCTGCTAAGTGCTTTTTCTTGAATCAAAGCGTTTTTTTTTTTTTTAATATTATTAAATGCATATGAATATGAACATAAAGAAATCGTTTTGTTAATTTTCTTTTAAATAAAAACGATTTATTTATGTTCATATTTATTTGATAATATAAAAACGTCGATTTGGGAATCTTAAATAGAATAACCCCATAGAGTGAATGTAGTATTGAAGGTTCTACCTAGGAAAATGATTGAAGGTTCTACCTAGGAAAATGATAGACATATATAAGGTACAGTGAAAAGGATAAATGTTTCAAAATGTCATTGAAGAGTTCTGTCTATGATCAGGATATATAATATATAATGATATGAACCCTCAATTTGTTGTTTATTCCTAGAATGATAAAAAAATATGAGAAGATCGAAACTGATTAATAGAATAAACAAAATTTGATTACTTATAGAGGAAATTTTGGTTGTTTGTCAGTCAACATTTAAGTTTAAAATAGCATTTTCATCATTAGACATGTAGATTAAATGAACTCATTTTTGGTATTGATAGTCCTTTTTGTTTTTATGTGTAAGCAATGGGAAAATTATTCTATTAAATTTTCCTGCGCATTTTCTATAACGCATTCCAGAAACCCAGACTGCATGACCAACAACTAATGACAGTTTGAAAGTGATTGTCAGCAAGTAATAAAACTTTCCTATTTAAAATCTGAATGAATAAATGCAAACCATTTTTTTTCATTTATCATTTCTGTATTAGCATTAAAGCAGTTTACTGTTATTTCAATCAATGATACAATAAAATACTTTGAAATACAGTGTATATATATATATATATATATATATATATATATATATATATATATATATATATATATATATATTAGTGTTGTGCCGATGAATCGGAATCGGGAATCGGTTAAATCGGTAATTTTCGGGGAATCGGAATCGGCATCGGAATCGGAAAAATTTGTGTATAATTTCCGATTCCAAAATCGATTCTTTGAATATTTTTCAAAAGTTAATTTTCAATTGCTTGTACCGATTATAAATATTTATTTCTTTTAAACTATTAGTAAAACTAAACTCTATAGATCTACGTACTCGTTATAGAATGAAGTTCTCATAACAAAATCACGTAATTTCATTAAATAGTTTTTGTTTTACGCTCCCTTGACTAATTATCGCAGTTTTTTTAGGAAGATTCCGAATTTCCCAAATCGTTTTTACGGCATAAAATAAAAACTATTTGATGAAATTACGTGATTTTTTTATGAGAACTTCATTCCATAACGAGTACGTAGAATATATATATTTTTTTATTTTTCGTTTTTTAACATAGTGTAAACTGCACAAGCACCCTTTTTTAATACGTGAAGACAGTTTAGAGCTTCATCCTAGATCTAAAAATAATTTGGTTTTTAGTGGGTTTACAAATATCGTCCAAAAGTAGAATTTCAATGAGGGGGGACTTTTAAATGTAAATATAATTTCTTTTTCAATCTGAAAAATTTCTAAATGTTTTCTCTTTATCTATTTTATCCAGACTTTGATAGATTCATTGTGAGATATTCATGTATATTTTTAACTTTTCCGAAACCCGAGAAAAATGCGACGGTGTCAGACAATGTGGCTCCAGGAAAATAAAATAAAACTCTATTCGTTTGAAATCTTTTCATATTAAACTCCTTGAGAAATTTGGCAAGTGGGTGTGAAAAAGTATTGTTGTCGAAACCAACGGCATCGAAGGTGTTAATTACCCCATAATACTTTCAACTCAACTTTTGAGTGAGATTGGCGGGCTTCAGTGAGGCCTCCGTGATATATATATATATATATATATATATATATATATATATATATATATATATATATATATATATATATATATCATGGAGGCCTCGGCTTCAGACGGCATTGGCGCCGTCGTAGCAATCCTTAAGTATAAACATAAACAATACCGGCAGAATCAAAGAAAACCACACTGGAAGCATATTTCAAATTAAATCAAAGGCCAAGCCTTTTCACAATTTTGCCCATTCCTTGTTGGTCCCCCCCCCCCGGATTTATCGGAGAGGGACTATAGTTTTCAGTGGCGTTCGTCCGTTCGTCCGGATGATTCCCGGATAACCGTCCATTACTTTTTTCTGAAATTTTGCCACAAGTTGTACTCCAATACGTAGATGTGCACAACATCGAGTTTTTTTTAAAGAAAACTCTCGTTGCTCCCCCAGGGGCTGAAAAGGGGTCAAAAATGCCCAAAATTGCAAAAATGACACTTTTGGCCCCATAACTTTTTTCCCGTCCATTAGATTTTACTGAAACTTGTCCAAAATGTGAAGGCAATTGTTGCAAATGTAAATTCAGTATCGCTGACCCTGGCAAAACTCTGGTTTGCGCCCCCCTGGAACTTTTAGGGCTAAAAACCACCCCTTTTTTAGGCTCTTTTTTTCATATTTGTCTAAAATGTGATTATGTATCTCTATTTAGTGTTTTTTTATGGTGCTGAACTCAAATTTACATGTCTTAAGGCCTGAAACATAGCCGTTTGTCCATTTTTACAAGTAATCAGCTCCCCCATGGGGGCAAAAGAGGTAAAAAAATACCTCAAAATGACTCTAAATAGACAAAATTGACATATTTTTCAGAATAACTTTTCATCCATTCATTAGATTTTTCTGAAACTTGGCAAAACCATGGGCATACCTGATATACACCTGATGGAAGTATCACTGACCCTGGGAAAAATCAGAGTCACAAGCCCTGGAGGTTTTAGGGCTAATAGTGGGTGTGGAGCAAAAGTTGAACTTAGTCATTTTTCTGAAAACTTTTGAAAATTTTATTTTCACTCAAAATTGTTTTTTTATCAGTTATGTATCACTTTTTTTATCACTTTATTCGATCCCCCCTCCTCACATAGAGGGGGACCATGCATGCACGGCTTGTTATATTTGTCAATACCGATTGCCGAGTGAGGGAGCAGCAAACATACCGACAAAACCCAACACTTTTATATTCTACTTTTCATTTAATTAGCAATAATGTTTGATATTATTTTTCTGGGCAAAATATTTCTTTAATTTTAGACAATTCTTTCGCTACTTTGAAAATAAACTGCATTCTTCTAAAGGTTACCTAGCGAATTTTCGCAAAGTTTCAATTTTTGTTTTGTTTATTTTACGCATATAAAATAAGTTTAGATCTTCTTTAGTTTTACTAATAGTTTAAAAGAAAGAAATATTTATAATCGGTACAAACAATTGAAAATGAACTTTTTAAAAATATTAAAAGAATCGATTTGGGAATCGGAAATTAGGCACAAATTTTTCCGATTCCAATACCGATTCCGATACCCCCAAAATTACCGATTTATCCGATTCCCGATTCCGATTAATCGACACAACACTAATATAAAACGATTAGGAATTTAAAATAGACGGTCAGTTTCACAAATAAATATAACGTAACATGAGCTGTAGTGTGTTACCAATTTTAAATTATGTGCGCTTATTGGGGGTAGGGTGTCTACTTTTTAAGCGATTACACATGGTTTTACAACGTTGCAAACCGAACTTAATTTAGTGGGAAACACTTTAGTTAATATCCATAAAGAATTAGGATGGCCAGAAATGATGATCATTTTACGTTAAATTTATATTCGAAACTGATCTTACACTCTAAATTCTAAATGATCGCTTTTCTTTCCGCCAATTAAAAAAATGTTCTAACACGTAATCTATAAAAGTAATATTTCATTTTGGAATAGGGATTTAGCTGCGAGAGAAAGCACAGAAAGCTCATGCAATCTCACGTTAAAAATGGTTTTCATAATAGTAATATTATTATTTAGAAATTCGTTCGTAACAATGAGATGTGGCTTTGCTAAGTGGCGTTGTTAAATATATTGTTCTTACATCGTTTTCTTATTTTGCCTACCAATCTTCGAATATTTTCCACTATTCATGTAAGTAGCATGTTATACAGTAAATACGAACTGGTACAATATAGCTTTGTTTTAAAATCAAAATAAATGTTTTGTTGTGTTACAATTTTTAATCAATTACAAGGCAAACATGTGAGATAAAATATACGCGGACATTAACCAGGGGTTTATGTAATAATTTGAAAATTTACGAAAAAACAAACAAAAAAAAATCTCTAATTAAATATGTATAAATTTTACAAGAATCGGAATCGGAATCGGGAATCGGATCGGAATCGGAAATTTTGAACGGAATCGGAATCGGAATCGGGAAAAATTTTGGCATCGTCCCATCACTAATATATATATATATATATATGTTATATTGTGAAATATATGATTCCCATCAAGCCTATAATGATATATAAACAAAACACAGATTGCATCAGCAGGAGCGAAGACACCCAAACACCAGGAGCAGCTACTGATATGACAACGTCGATATGTAAGTTACAATGTCACCGACTTGTGTTTCACTATGATATTCAATCGACTGTTAACGACACATTAAGTTGTCATAAACTATGCTTTTTGTACCAATCCTTCTACTACAATACACATTATATAAAGCAAAAAATTATTACGCAAGGAAATAGGAAATTTTTGACATCTGAGATACAAAAATATGTGATAAAATATTTATAAAAGGACTACAAGTGACAAACTTAGTATAAATTCATTCACAGATACACCAAGTTTAAATGGAAACAAACAAATGTGGACGCCAGGAAACAAACATTCCCTCACAAGGGTAATCTTGACATTCCAACACAATGACAATAAAATGTTTCCTCTGATTGTAGCACAAACTGTTTGTCTTTAACTACGTCCGTGCGCACAGTATATAAAGGCTTGCATCATTAGATGACAGGCAGCAGTTGGTGACGGAGGCTGTCGGGACAACTTTCTAAGAACAGCAGCAACTAGCCTCAACATCTTCACCCTTTCTTTCTCATAACAGCAGTCGGTGACAGAGGTTGTCGGGATGACTCATATGAATTACTCTTTCTCTCTAAAAGCAGCAGCAACAACTAACTCGAACATTTTTTGCACTTTCTTTCTCATAGCAGTGGAAGCCATTCGCTCACTGTTGTCAACAACAAATCTTAATGACAGGGACTTTATTTTCTTCTCTGAAACTTCTTATAAATAAGAGACAAGACATTTCTAATTATTTTCATCTATTTCGCTTCTTCAATAAATATTTAACTTAATACTTTGTCTGCCTTTCTTGCTACCATACACTAAATTTTTTATTATGACGGTCATTATCAGGTACTGAGATACAATACCTTATAATACCAATATATATATATATATATATATATATATATATATATATATATATATATATATATATATATATATATATATATAAAACTGGTGAAGCACACATAGACATTCATATATATAATTTGCATAACTACTTTTTAAACAGTCTATAATAAACACTTTGCCAAAAACTCAACTTCATGTGATCAGGGTCTCTTACCTCCCGAATTCCCTTCAAAGACTTAAAATAATATGAGTGACGTCCACATATCTGTTTGTGATATAACCATACTCATCAAGAACCTTGATGCCAGCAATGCAACCGATTCTGACAATATTCTAGTTATAATACTCAAAAAGCTACAACTGGAACTAGCACCTATTTTTGCAAAACTGTTCAATCAATGCATAAAGGAGAAATGCTTTCCAACACCTTGGAAAATCTCATTAATTTTCTCAATATTTAAAAATACTTGAAATCGGTCTTCTGCATCTCAATACAGATCAGTCGTTTGTGTGTCATGATCTCATCTTATCTTCAGCAATGATCTCCCAAATCACATTCTAAGTTCATTCGTTGACATATATGCAGGTGACACTAAGATTTATGGCAACACTTCAAAGGCTAACAATGACTAAGATCTCTCTGAGTCACTCTCCTAGGACCTTGAGTCTGTGGCGCAATGGGGTAAAAATGGCTGGTAAATTTTAACACATCCAAACCGAAGCTTTTATATTTTCACTATAAACACTGATCCTCACTTAGCCCCAATTGATATGAATAGCCCTCATCTAAAAGAGACTCCTTGTTTTGACACTGAGTCTGACCTTTCTCCTGACCTGAAATAAAAGATTTACATCAAATCTGTTGCCAAGGTTGCTGGAAAAATGATTGCGTCATTTTACCACTCCAGAAAGTATCAAACTCCCGACACAATCCTCTACTTGTATATGTCCTAAAATGGAGTACTATTGCCATATTTGGGTTGGAGCTGCTCAGAGCATCCTATCCTGCCTGGACAAAGTTCAAAACTGGCTTCGAAACCTAGTAGGTGATGCCTTTTTTTCTTTTCCCACAGAAGAGATGTTTCGAGCATGTCTCTGTTCTATCATTATTTTCATGGTAAGTACTTGTTTCAGCTTCAATCTATGGTCCTCCCTTGCTAATTTTTTACAAAAAACACTTGTCTAGCTACAATGACCATCAGCAATTTCCCCCACTCTCTACCTGTCCCTAAATCTAAATGCAAAGTCCATGGAAAAAGCTTCTTTCCTAGAACTGCCTGCCTGTGGAACTCTGTTTCGCTGGCCTACATTCCAGCTGACTACAGTATAGTTGTTTTCAAGTTCAATGTAAATATGTTCTTGTTGCCCCCCCCCAAATAATTAATTTCTATGCCATTTCCATCTCTAACTATTAATACACTGTTGTCTCAGTGATTAACGTACACTTATTAAACCTTATCCTTTAGTGGCCTTCAGGCCTTCATAAGTGGTGACTGCCATGTAAAAAAAATATTTGGTGTTATTCATTTGTAATTTTAGTATATACTATGGCTTTGTTGATATTAGCAGGATTTAAAAGTAATTTAATAAAAAAGGATAAATTGCAAAAACCTTTCTTAAAATATTCTTAATAATTATCAAAGGAAAAGCTAATATGTCTTAGCTAGTTAGAAAGATGGACTGATGCGGATCAAAGAATTATCAGACGCATATGACTAACCCCCCCCCCCCCTCTCTCTCCCTCTTTGGGAAAAGGACTCTTTAATAACTAATAAAAAAAGAAAATTTGGTGTCATTCTATTGTCTCTTTTTCATTTACAATCTCTCTCTTACCCTCTCTTCTCCCCAACACCAAACTTCCTTCCCCAACCACCCAAACACTGCATTCCATCACTCAGGCGAATTAGTTTCTTTCTTTTCATTTCTTTGGTATTATTTAAAAGATTAAAAAAAATTGTGAAAAATGTTAATGTTTATCTATTTTTATGAATAAATACAAAAGTTTTTGTCTTCTGTTATTCAATAGAAACCCGGTATACGGTGGCTCTAGGATACGTTTTTTTTTTTTTTTTTTTTTTTTTTTTCAGGTTACTATGTGGAATACGATGTTTTTCCGGCTCCTGGTTACAGTAGTTGCCCCGTCTTACAGTGTTATTTATAATGTTATTTGATTATATACATGTGTATTATATACTGGATTATATTTTGTTACTAATTTTTTATGCCGTGTCCCGGGGTTCTACTGTGTGTATATATATATATATATATATATATATATATATATATATATATATATATATATATATATATATATATATATATATATATGAAATCAAAATGTTGGTTTTAAATAGCTAACTTTGCAAAGCTATATCAAGCTGGCAAAGTCGGTTGGTCTTATATATTAACATAGTCAATCCTTTTAGTTTGAACTTTCTGTGAAAATTTCTTAAAAAAAAAAAAAAAAAAGGTCATCCCGTCCACCACCACCAATGACCCTTATTTTATTTTTATTTTTCATTTATATTGTTATTTTTTTCATTTATATTTGTTTTTTTTGTTGTTGTTGGTATATATTAAAATATGTTCTCTTTTCTTCATAGAAAACTTATTTCTATTCATCTACTTTTAGTTGTGTACAGGAATTCCTGCAAATGAAATAAATTAACAGCCTAATTCATACAAATAAATTCTGTAAGTTTTATTTATTAAACACAAGAAGGATTAGAAGATTGAAAAGTTTTTACCACGATGAAATAAGTTAAAAAATATTTCGGTTAAATTATTTTTTCACGGGTATTAAGCTTCTAGTGAAATGTGCGTATTAACAATTAAGTCTGTACTTGTTTTCCTACCACAAGTTGTTTTAGGTAGTGCTTATTTGACATGGAGAATGTGTACGTTGTTCAAACTTTTGCAATGACAATTTGTTGCTATATGTTTAGACTAATAATATTTTGTGTTCTATACTATATAGTGTGGGTATTGGTCCCCATGTCTTAGTGCCAAATATTTAATGCTTTATTTTATTGTTTTTGATGAAGATCTTTTAAACTCTTCCTCCAATATAAATTTTTCTTTTATTTCTTTTATTTGAATTTGGAGTAGATTTTTTTTACAAAAATATACAACTCCTTTTTATTGATATTTTCAAGTGTTTATGCAGTTGGTGCATAAGTAAGTTGAACCAACTTATTTCTCTTCGTACCAATTGAGGATATGTTTTTTACAATCAGTCTGACACTTTGTTACTGTTGGGTAAAGGTATGGTTATAATCGGTGTAAATATAGATTCAGGCCTGTTCAGTGAAAATTGACGTCATGAGGTCATAGCAAGCAAGATCTGTCTAAAAGTCAGACTATCAAAAATAAAAGTCAGCTTTTTACAAAAAAAAAAAAAGAAAAAAAAGGGGTATGTTAAACTGAATCATTTCATTCAATACCAACGTATTTGTATTTTTCCAACTTTTGATGCTAGTTTATTTATCCAGTTGTATGTTTCCCGTGTGGATCTTCTTTCCGGCTTTGAAGGAGCATTTGGCACATTTATCCATTTCATTATCTTTGGAGAAAGTATATATAACTTGCAAGAGTTAACTTACAGCTTGAGGTCATCCATAAAGGTGATTTGTTTAGGTTCTGGATACTCCAGCATTTGTTCACCTATCACCAGGCCAAAGAGTAAAAAAGACAAACTGTCTTCCTGGAAGATTCTTCTTTAGATCTGGACATCAGGGTTAGTTATTGTTCCATTGGTGTAACTTAACCCTCTAGGGCCTGAACATATTAATACATATTAATAAAAATTCTGAAATTTGAAATTATAGATTTTATTGGATCAAGGATCATGAATCTGAACAAAAAAAGTGAATTCATTTAAAAACTTGAAAGTTATGAAATGTGCCATGATCCTTGGGCTCTAATCTTCCTGATTGGGATTGTGCCATATATGGCACAGGCGGCCCTAGAGGATTAATAACATGGTATTTTACTAAATCTTTATCTGGACAGCCATGGTTTTATTCCATGCTTTTTCAAGGATGGTTTTGTTAATCAATAACTTGTCCTTGGTGACAAAACACTTCCTGCCTTGCAACTAAGCCAGTTAAGAGTTTGTAGGTGATGGTGAGACAGCAGATAAGTTTATATTTAACTATCAGTGTTGCCCGGGTGTGGAGTTCTAAAAAAAAAAAGAAATAGCAGCGAGTACCTGTGCAAGCACACACACAAAAAAATTAATCAACCCCTTGAAAATAAGTGAGTACCCGTGCAAGCAAAAAAAAAAAAAAAAAAAAAAAAATTAGCTGCAGTAGCCAGGCTCAAACCTGTAACGCTAAAAGGAAAAGGAAGTGAAAAAAGCCAACAGTTTAGTTATCGTGTCCACCGCGACTTACAATGTCACGGGTGTTTAAAATAAGTTTAGTCATTGCAAGACGTATGATGACTTTACAAAAATATTGATGCAAAAACTGACCCCTCCTTGCAAAAACAGCTCAGTTAACCAGCACAGAATTAATGTTTTTAGTCAATTTTGGGATATTTATCATCCGAGAGTGCGGTGTTTCTAACGATACCAATTTTATCAGTGTTCATCGCGTGTGATGAAAGTTTTTGGCGCGCACGCGCGCGCGCACACACACACACACACACACACACACATTTTGCCTTTTATATCATAGAAGAAGATAGAAGAATACTATTTACTAGGATGTTGTGCCTCACTCGTTTTGGGTATGAAGGTTGCATTAATTTTTACTAGCATGCTGATGTGGCTTCATGAGTCTGATGAAGGAGCCACTATAGTAATTATGAAGTACTGTTAGTTGTTTCAGCCAGAAATCGGATAGGTTGTCTATGCCCGGATTTTTGCATGTGTAAGTTTAGGATTTTTGTATGTGTAAGTTTAGGATTTATTGTATGTGTAAGTTTAGGATTTTTGTATGTGTACGTTTAGGATTTATTGTATGTGTAAGTTTAGGATTTTTGTATGTGTACGTTTAGGATTTTTGTATGTGTAAGTTTAGGATTTTTGTATGTGTACGTTTAGGATTTTTGTATGTGTAAGTTTAGGATTTTTGTATGTGTACGTTTAGGATTTTTGTATGTGTAAGTTTAGGATTTTTGTATGTGTAAGTTTAGGATTTTTGTATGTGTACGTTTAGGATTTTTGTATGTGTACGTTTAGGATTTATTGTGCATGTGCAGCTTTTCTCAATGTGTGATATTCCAACGTGTAAATATCAACTTTATTTATGTCTTGTTGAACAACCGAAAGTAATGAATTAATGAATAAAAGTTAAAGAATGTTCACAGATTTAGATAAGGAAATGCGCTTGAGTAGTGAGACTGACAATTGTCGCTATATTTAAAAGTAAGTCCATGACGGAGACGTGTCGGAGTGTCCTGTTTAGAAAATAGTTAAAAAAAAAAAAAAAAAGTCTTACCCTACCACTAATTTTAAGTCAGGGAATTGCCGATCTGACATAGATTTAGTGATAGTCAGCTTTTTTTCTTTCTGTCTTTTTTTTTTTTTTTTTTTTTTTTTACTATCTTTTAAGCCTGAAATTAGCGATCATCTCGAAACAAAATCGACTGCTATTTTTTATTTACTCATGTGTGACTAAATCAAAGTTACAATAACATATTCAAAAATTATTGATATGACAATCAATTTCCACACTTTAAAATGGTAAACCTGAGAGAGTTCCAGTGGTGGTCATCTACGACTCGCGATGCTGCTCGGGAAAGTAGCTCTTCCAGTTTTTGGTGAAAGTTTTGTAGGTGTGTGGGAAAGGGACTTCAAAATTATACATGTCACTGGAAAATTCAATTGTCTTACGTTTGGTAAAAATTATTTGTTGTATATATTTTTTGTTTTGGATTTTTAGGTTGTAAACTATACTGCATAAATGCCAAATTTTTCGGTGTTTGTTGCCTCGATATACTTGCCTCCCCATGAGAGCAAAGTTCGACACAAAGTCGATTTTTAATGTGACAAGATCAAGCAAAAATCGAACTTTAGTTTGGAATAAAAATAAATAAAAATTGCCTCAGTCTAGAAAAGATACTTTGCTTTGATTTTTTTTTTTTTTTTTTTTTTTTTTTTTACTCGAAGGCCGACTGGTGTGTGATGAGTTTATTATGATTATTTCACATTATTGTTATTTGCTTTTTTGGAGGGGGGGATAATTTAGTGAAAAGGTAGACGCAAAAAACTGTACCTCAATATATTTTTGTTTTATTTTTTAAAATTATTTATGACGCAACCTGAAAAACAACAACAATTAAATTATTCACAAATTCTTTTTAGAAAAACAAATTGTAGCTTTTTTTTTTTCATTTACATAAACTTTCAAAATTTGTAGTCTATTATTTTTTCTCTTATCTAAGATAAGTTATCTTCCATAATATTTCATAAAAAAGATATTGTTGACATTAGTCCGTATTTGCCTCCTCACGAGAGCAGCAGCGTTAGATATAAGGTCGCTTTTTAATAAGATAAAGTCTAACTTCCAAAAAAGGTCACTCTAATTCGAGGGAAAAAAAGCAAACTTTGACTCAGTCGAGAAGGATTTCTTATTTACTGGCCGACGATAGAAAAGATGAAATGTAGTCGCCGAGTCGGTTAATGCTACATTTTGTTGTTAGCCAAAAAAAGACTAAAAAGTTATTTTAATCTTTTAAAGTTACAAATTTCTAGAAGGAAAAACATATTTACTTGGTATTGAAATTTATTTTACTTAACATTAAGAAAAAATTAATTCACTGAAGTGAATTAATTTATTTACTCTATCTCTAACGTGAACTGAAGTTCTATCTAGTTAATTCATGATATATATATATATATATATATATATATATATATATATATATATATATATATATATATATGGGTGTGTATTATTACTGTACACATAGATTCGAAAAAGTTGTCAAAAAACAAATATATAACAAATAGATGTTATCAAAGGCAAGATAAGTTACTTTTCTACCTAACTGGACATATTTTTCGTGTTTTTATTCAATGTAACATGTTTATTCAGCTCGAAAAACATACATTGTTTACCGATGTATTGAAAAATTACAAATGGCGCCCGACTCTCTCTTTAACACGGTAAGTTCGGGGAAAGGTGTTATAAATAATAAACTAGACAAAATACTATTAAAACCCCACCGAATATATGTCAACCTATGCCACGGTAATATATATTGAGTGAGTTTTTAACAGTATTTTGTCTAATTTTATATTTATAGTACCTTTTCCCAAACTTACCGTGTTAAAGAGAGAGTCGGGTGCCATTTTGAATTTTCCAATACATCGGTAAACACAGTATGTTTTTCGAGCTGAATAAACATGTTACATTAAATAAAAATACTGAAAACATATCCAGTTAGGTAGAAAAATAACTTATCTTGCCTTTGATAACATTTATTTGTTATATATTTGTTTTTTGACGACTTTTTCGAATCTATGTGTACAGTAATGCAAACATATATATATATATATATATATATATATATATATATATATATATATATATATATATATATATATATATATATATATATATATATATATATAGTATTATTATTCTTTTATAAGGGCGGACCTGTACGGCGTGTTTTTTACCTATTTTTTTTAATAAGTTTTTTTTTTTCCGACAGTTATCATAGATTATTACAGACTTAGCAGAAAAAAAATTTGAAAAAAAAAAAAAAAAAATTTAATGACTATAACTTTCTCGTTATAACGTACTAATCACGTGACACGTCGGTATAGAAATGGACAGTAAGTCAGGTAGCAATGAAGTAGAACGTTATAATGAGGAAGTGAACCCACTGAACCCCCTTCTTAAAAGTCATTAATTTTTTTTTTTTTTTCAAAATTTTTTCTGCTATTATGATACTTAAGTTTGTAATCTATGATAATCGCCAGAAAAAGTTAAATAAAGGTGCAAAACATGCATTTTAGAGGGTGAGCACTCTCGTACAGGTCTGCCAAAATAAGTATTTTAAAAATACCATTTTTAAAACAATATTTTAGAACACAAAACAATAACATGGAATAATGGAAAACGTGGATTATTTGTTTAATGCTTCAAGATATTTTAAAAGTGTTTTTTGTAATGGGCAAAAAATAGTTAATAGTTTTTGAAATTTTCATAATTAAAAATTTTAATTTTGTTGTATTTTATAAAGTTCTTAATTGCATTTATTAGTTGTATTTATTTTATTTTTTCAAAAGTTTGTATTGAAATCAAGGGTAAAAACGAAAGCCGATTATAAGGATTTAATTAAATAGTCATTCATGATTAATTTATAATTGAAACTTTAGTTCATTTGTTTTTTTTTAGTACAGTTTAGCGTGTTAGTTTATCTTTTATTTATTTATTTATTTATTTTGTGCGATGTTCTTAAAAACGCTTTTAGTTTTTGCCTTTTTTTTTTTTTTAAATTTTATTTATTGTAGTGGTTAAGCAAAGCCGTGTTATTGTCCATCCCTCAAAGTATCAGTAACGTACCTGCGTTGCATGTGCCTTGTAACTCCAACAACACTTGAACGAGATATAAAGACATGCTAGGAGTGTGTGCGTTATCACCAATACACGTGAATCATAAATACAATGTACGCCACACGAGAAAGAACCGTCTTGTTTGATGTCAAATTACATGTTCTTTTTTTTTTCTCTCCAGAATAAAGTTTACTTTTCATTTTCAAACTCCCCTTTCTAACACTTTACGTTTTTTGACGATCAGACTCGACTGAATTTCATTTCTTACGAACACCACTTCAATGAGTAACTTTCGCTTTTGAAATCAACGAATTTATGATCGTGATGTAACTACTCGACTGCTGGTATTATTGTTTTCTTACTCTATTTTTCTTTCCTATCACTCATCAATTTTATACGAGAAAATGTGCGAGCAAGTTTAACAGTTATTTTTAACGAGCAATTAAAGCGTATATATTTAACCTTTAATTAGAATTAATTACGAAGTGTAAAAAAGTATCCTTCTTTATTTAATATTTATACTTTGTGCCGTTATAACGGTTGATCCAAAAATAATATTGAGAGAGAAAGAGAGAGAGAGAGAGTTGGAAGAAAATGATGAATGAAAAAAAAAACTTTAAAATATTTGTAATAACAGATAAGACAGCCTTATTTTCGCGATGTTAAAGATTGCGATGGAATAATATGTGTTGATTGAGAAATTAAATCGTGAGTGTCTGATTGAGTAAAATGAAAAAGAGGACTGATGAGGAAGGAGGAAGAAAGCTGATTTTTTTTGTTTTTTTTTTAGATGGAGCTACTTTCTTCTTCCTGTGTGATATGATGACACAGAGAGGTCAGCTTGTCGTTGCCTAGACAAATTAACTGACCAATCGCAGTCTTCGTTGCTAATGCATTGACAAGCACATCGACCAATGAGAGAACGCTGTGCTTCCAACAAAGGCTCTCACACTCGGAACCCATTTGGTAAACATGGCTGTGAACAGCTGCGCTTATAATGCTGATCAACCTTATGGAGTGGGGACACGGAGACGGATTAGAACGACATGAGTCTCATTAAATGGAGTAATAAGAACCCTAGAAGGACGAGACACTATTATTAAGTTAGCGACTAGCCATTTTAAAAAGTGGAGTTCTTTCTTTTGCTGTGGCCTCCCTGGCTGTCTGTTATGAAGTGAAGCAGCATCGAAGTGAGATCACAAGAGATAATAGAACGTACGTACAGAGTAATGGGCAAAATGTAAGGAGACCAAACTACCAGCCACTCATGTTTACAAATACTATTTTACTGCAACGTATCGGAACTGATTTTATAAGTAGAGAAGCAGGAGAAAAGAAAAGAATCGGGAAAAAAGAGAAGGGGAAAAAAAGTTAGTACTTTATTTTCTCTCCTCCTCATCCGCCAAACAAAGCTTCTCTCGTCATCATCAATTATTGCTTTCTTTCCTCATGTTCGGCTTTGTATGTCAGCTGTGACGGACGGGGAAAAAACGAGGATTTAACTCTCTTCAAAGAGGGGCTCGAACCACGGATACTTTCTCCCGGAAATGGATATATATTGCAAATGACGATGTGAAAATACGCCGTTTTTTTTTCTCCTTTTTTTTTTTTTTTTTTTGTTATTTTTTTTTCTTTTAAACCCTATGTTCGGATCGGCTCGAAGACAAAATCATGTCTACTTTTACTACAACCGCGGTGGAAGACGAAAAGGCAACCCGCAATAATTTCTTATCGTGTATGAAAATAACAATGGCAATAACAACAATCCCTTACGATAGACATCGTAAATAATTTTTTTCAACCCTTTGTTTTCTTACACGTCTTCCGATTTTATTTGTTTATTCCATATTTTTTTATTTTTCCCATGGGATGAAAAAAATGTCTTTAATATTAATTTCACCTTCATTTTGTTGAAATTTTATAATAATAATCATTATATTTTGTATGATAATCGTCGCCGTAATATTTCTTGCGTCAAATTTTTCTTTAATCCTAATTTATCGAGGATTACAAAAGCAATTAAATAACTAAACGAAGAAAAAAAAAAAATAAATAAAACTACAGCTTTTTACCTGCCATATTTTCCAATCTTTTAACACAGATTTCTTAAAAAAAAATACTAGGTTCATGATCAATATATACACAACACTCAAAAGTAGAGCGAGTAATACCAGAATTCTGATAGGTTACAGATACCGCATATTTCTTCAAGTCAATCTAATCTCATATTTATTTTAGATCTTTTAGCAGTCTTCAATGAAATTGAAAATCATAGAGAAAATAATTGTGATTCAATTCAACCTAAACCTCTGATGACATAAGAATTATTAGTTTAAGTAGGAGAACATTATAAACAGCGACATCATTTTTTTTCTTTTTTATATTTTGAAACGAATTAGATCCATAAATTGCTATTTAATTGCAAATCCAATAAATTCGCCGTTTAACTCATTATATTGAGTGTATTATTTTAAGTAAAAGCTTTATTTTGTAAAAAAACAAAAAAACAAATAACAAGAAAAAGGACAACATTTCCTCATCTTAATTTGTATTTCTCGGTAAAGTGGCAAACTATCTCTCTCTATAAACTAGGCATTTTCTTCAGGTTTTAAGATTATGGTTAAGAATTTGAGTGATCCATTCCTGTTTCTTTTCTGTCGGATTGCTGTGTAACAGCTTTTATGTATTTCTTTTAAGGTTCTAACCTTAAGTGTTGGTGCTAGTGGTTTATTAGTGGTGGTGTTGGTGTTGGTGGTAGTTGTAGTGTGTTACTCAACTGTTCTTTGTGTGTGCGAGAGTGAGTGAGAGCAAGAGAGTGTTAGAGCCTGACTAAGAAGCATGGGCCAGCAGTCGTCATCACCGTCTCACGCTGCTACCGACTCTCAGAAATTCGAAAGGTCTTCCAGTTACCGGAAGAAAAAAGACAGTTGTGATATCGGAATCGTGAATGCCGCTGCTGCCTCGCCATTATCGGCTCCGTCTTTGTCGCAGAGCGCCGGCTTCAAATCCAGCAAACCGCCGCCGCCCGACCTGCCTTCTTCGTCACATCGCCAGCTGCTCCATCACACCGACTTGGACCCGCCTCCCCCTCACCCCCAGTCTGAACAGCCTCCACTGCCTCCGACACCATCGGCGGCGGCCGCATCCTCAGCCTCCGCGGATAACAACACTAGTATTAATATTACCACTGGCATGGCTACTGCTGTCAGTCCAGCTGGCCCGGCTGTCGGGCCGTCTGCACCTCCAATGGAGAGAAGGTCGTCTTCGCCAGCACACCAGAACCACGCTGCCATCGCGGCTGTCAGGGCTGGAAATTCTGGCACTAACAACTCTGCAGCCAATGCCAATCTATGTCAGGTGAGATATTTGCACCTTTGTTTTTCTATGTTTGGGGTGGGGGGTCAAGAATATTGAAAAAAAAAAAAAAAATTGCTGACCATTCTTATTTCAGCCACTCATGTTGCTGGATACCTGAAGGAAAATAAAATTAACAACACCATAATGATGATGATGACTAACAACAACAACAACAACAACAACATAATCATCACAACAATTGTAAAATATTACTACACTACAGTACAAATACATGAATACCTAAATTATTATGGTTTATATGTCTAGCATTTCTTTGTTGCATTTTTATAGATGAAAATATCCTTCTAAAATGACATTTGTAACATTTCTTTATTTTATTTATATTTCTTTATCAGATTCTCTCAATATTTGGAGTTTTCTATAGAGGTTTACTTATCAAATAATATCCCTTTTCCTTTTTAGCTTTGAAAAATCTTACAATTGTTTCAAAATCATTTCATTGAAAATGGACGTTCAACCTCAGCAAATACTCAGATCCCAAGAAAACTTTATGCTCAGTACAAAAATGTTCATCGAGTCTGGATTCCTTTGACCAAAATATCAAATAATTTGGTTTTAATGGAAAATCAGAGTTGATATATATTTTTTTAATAATAAGTCAAGGCCTACTAATATGTAGTAGGTCATGAATAAGTGTTTTTTTTTTTTTTTTTTTTTTTTTTTTTTTCTTAAAAGCAAATTTGGAAAAAGACATTTCAGTTTTCTTTAATTTTGTTGTGGGATTTATTTTTATCAATTGAATCTTACAAGTAAATTCAATTATTAAATTAAAGTAAGTTTTACTTTGTAACAAAAGCACATTAATCGCATACGCAGACATGCATGTGTATTTTAAAGGTTTAAATTATTTTCAAATCATATTCCAAAACAAACAATATACACAGTGGTATTCAAGTCGTTTATAACTGTTTTCAGACAATGTTTATGCAATACAATACAAAATTTGTTTTAACAGTGCCTTTTTTCAGAACAGGATATTTTAAGCATCTTCAATTTCTACCAAAAATAATAACAATCTATTCCAAAAGATTATCTGCAATCAAAAGTAAAATTCCAGGTGTTAAATACTGTAGTGTTTCATCTTACTTCAGTTAAAATTCTCAAAAACTCAAGCGGTCCATTCCTAGGAACTAACACTTGATCTCTATATGAGATGCATAGATATTTGAGTATTCCATTAAATCTATATGAGATGCATAGATATTTGAGTATTCCATTAAATCTTCTTTATGTCTAAACGTTGAGTTAGTAAACAAGTTAGGAATATTAATTTTCCTCTCACTAATTGACCAGTTAAATATGTTATAATATATCTTTCTTGTGGTCACTTGGACTTACTGGATTCCATGACAAGAATACATCTAGTCTAGTGGAGTATCCAGTTTCGTAACATCACTTAGAGAAGGTGAACCATTCCTTGTAAAAACTAGAGTAGGTAAGTCCGTAAGTCCTATCGAAATGATCTCATTTTGTCTGCAAATGCTATGTAATTTTAAATATTTAGTCAAGGTTTACTTTTAGAGAAAAGCATCCTCATGCTAGATCATCCTGACTGACCCCTCCTGTACAGAGAGAGCTTAGATACTCAAGAATAGTGTCTAGTAGGCATTTACGTTTCTCCCTAGTAAGCATTAAAGTTCTCCTTAGTAGATATTGTGAAATCATGTGAACATTTAAATGCATATTATGTATTCTAGAAATATGTCAGTCAAAGATGACTAAGAAATCTTGTTCTAAAGGAAGGCATTGTTAAAAAAATGTTATGTTTGCATAACTAATAATAAAAATAATCTGAAAACAACTGTAAACGATTTGGATATCATTGTGTGTACTCTTAATTTAGAATATGGTTTTAAATATAATTTTAAACTTTAAAAATACACAAACTTAGCTCTATTTTACTATACAATGAAATAGCAAACTGTTATAATCTTTACAAGTTGATGATAAATCTTTGTAGTTAACTTAAAAGGAGTTTTCTAGTTTATTTAATTTTGAATATGTATGAGTATCTGGTATTCTCTCTCTCTCTCTCTCTCTCTCTCTCTCTCTCTATATATATATATATATATATATATATATATATATATATATATAATATCAAATGAAAGATGAGGAATAAAAGTTGTATATAACTTTATTATATCATCAGAACAATAAGAAAAAGTGAAAAGTGAAGGGGAAAATTAAGAAAAAAACCCTCTTTAGGCCATGGCATTTTGAAGCTAATTGCTTCTCATTAGAAGAGAAGTACCATAATTATGCAAAATGCAAATATAGAAAAACTGACTTAATGACATTTAGATGTGAACTGAGGATGAAGAAATGGGGTAATATGGTAAGTAGTAATTGAAACTAGGTACAACATATAAGGGTAAATTGGAAGTGTAGTATATATGTAGGTAATAGTGAAGAAAAAAAAAAAAAAATATATATATATATATATATATAGGTTACTATGGAATAATGGGGATCATTAAAGAAAAGTCAATAGTAAAAGAAGAAAGGAAAAAATAGGGAAGATAGAAGAGAAAATGGAGAAAGGAGAGGCGATAGAAACAGTAAATAAGGGATGCAGAAATACATATATAAATAAATATATAAATAAATAAAAATATAAATTAATAAATATATAAATAAATAAAAATAAAACGATCTGAAAGTGAAGAAAGTGGGATTAGAAAAATGTTTAAAAATTGTTCAAAATAAGTTAAACAATAAAATGAAGTAATATAAAAATAATACTAATAAAATGATACACGTTTCAGTAAATATCAATATTATCTTTTGCTCCTCTTAAGTGTTGAGCTTTTCTTATTTTGATAAGTTTTGCTTTGTTAAAGTTTTACTTTTTTGATAAAATAATATATATATATATATATATATATATATATATATATATATTATAACTGTTTTAAAGCATGCACATCTGTAGGTGGAGTTAAGACTCACTTCAAAACTTATAGGAATAACAAAAGTGATATGAAAAACCAGCTTATACTATGACAGTCATCATGTATATAAAAAATATACTAGTTTTGTTAGCAATCATTTCCTTGAAAAATGTAATCAGTTATGATATCTATCGTTTAGAATTGATAAACTTTGACAACATTTGTGAAGAGATTTCAGTCATGTACAAGAAATTGTTCATAAGTTCATTATTAGCTGATCTTTGGTAAGTTTTTCTAATCATCACATAAGTTTTCATGAGTATTTATCATGACATGTTTTCATAAGTATTTATCATCAACAACTTTATCTCTGAAGGTGATGTAATAGAGAATACAATTGCACACTAGGTAGTTGCCTGTGAACCCACTATGGGGAAAATATTTTACAATTATAGGTGAATATTTCTCCTCTTTGTCCCCATCCATATTTTAGTTTACTCTTTATGTTGATTTTTTATTTTTTTTTTATTTTTATTTTTTTTTTTACAACAAATGCTGACATAAAAAGACATGGTGGAAATTAAAAGTTCCATCCTCAGTTTGGACAACACTAGATAACAATGATTGTGTATTTATGGGGTTAAAGCATTTTTTGTGTGCGATATTATTCATTACAATTCAGGATGATTTAAGACATAAGCAAAACACTCCTTCTTACTTAAAGCAAAATAATAAAAATGATAAAAGAGAAATGAATGATTCATCAAAAATATCTATCACTCTCACATATATGTAAAGTAAAAGTAAATTCACTCCTTTCTAAGCTGAAGACTCATAGAACCAACATTTAAGTGGATTGCCTGTTTGACACGATGCTGATCTGTCATCAGGTGTACTCCTAACAAATATGATACTTATTTATGCACCTACAGCAACTAGTATTCCTTAAATGGTCACCCATGTAATTATTAACTTGACTCAACATTGCTTAACTTTGATGATCTGATGAGAATTGGTGTGTCAGCATCATTTTGCCATCACATCTAAAAGTGTGATAATCTATACATCACACATAAGTTTTCATTTATAATTTTAGAACATTTGCATCAAATTTACTATGGAGCTGCCTCTGGTGAAATATTTGACAACTATGGGTATATATTTCTTCTCTTTGTCTTAATCTGTGTTATAGCTTACATTTGCCAGTTGTTTACAACAAAACGCTGAGGCAAAAAAAGACATTTGTGTGTGTGATATAGATGGTAACTATATGACAATGATTGTGTATTCTTTGGGCTACAGCAATTATATACAATGTTATTCACTGTCTCTTTACTTTGTCTTTATCTGGGCAGAAATATATCTCTGTTGACAGTTAAAAGCTAAACTTATTAATTGATTGGGTTGCAGCAGAGACATTCCTGGCCTGGCACACATTTGTTTCTCTTTCATAAATTGTTTTAATGAAATATGAGAATCATTCAGAGGTGGGGTTGAAGCAGCAACCTTTCTGCTGACCAAATTTCTTGTCATTTCCAAATTTGTTTCCCTTTTATTTTGATAAGGGGAAAGAGAAATGAGTTTAGGCAAGTAAGTCTCTATAGATGTATTCCCCCACCAAAAAAACAAAAAAAAAACCTAAAATCTTTTATATTTACAAAATTATATAAAATATTCTTTTCTATTACAAGATACATACAGTTCAGCATGTTATTTTGACTTGTATTTTATTACCTATTTATCTTGATCTCAAATTAAAAGTACACACTGAAATTGTCAAATAATCTACTTTGTTCTACAAGCAGCATAGGTTTTACATGATTTCACTTTTTTTTTAAAAATTACTACTCACCTGTTTCCAAGCTATCATTTCATTCACTGGAATCCTCTTCATTTTATGTATATTTATAGGTATTCTAAACACCATTTTTTTTTATATGTAAAACTTTTAATGTGTCCACATTAATCTTTGCAAAACATTAACAAGAATACCAAATTTATTTTGGTAGCACAATTAACCATTGACTAATTATTACATTAACAATTGCCCCCCCAAAATGTACAGAAGTTTAACTTTGACTGTACATATAATATTCATTTCAACAACTAACACAAATTATAATTTATGGTAAAGTAGAGATTAAGTTAACTTTTTTTATAGTAAATCCATAAAAAATTCAAATTTTCTTTAGACAGAAAGACAATTTAATACGAGGGCATATATTCATTTACTAAAGTTTTCAAAGTTGATCAGATGCTTTTTTTAATGTAAGATGGGATTTTTTTTATATGCATAGACACAGTATCATCATATTAAATTGAAAATTAACATTAAAAGATAAATCACTGAAAGTAGTAACCTAGCTTAAATTGAAAAGCAAAAAAAAAAAAAAAATCAATAATGACACAAGAGAGAAAAAAATTATTAATGACACAAGAGAGAGAGAATTGTACATTTTATAAAAAAAGGTTTGTTTATATCCATAGACCACAAATTGAAATGGATATGGATTTCACTATATTTACTACTTTTTGCATACTAAACTGGCCGAATTGTGATACTTTATATTTAAAGGATGTTTAATTGGCCGAAAAAATACAGCCATGATCTGTGAAATCAGCTACATATGTTGATTTAAAATTCAGTCAGATCTATTATGGTCATTTATACAATAATATAGTTGAGAAAGCTATGAACACCAAAACCCACTCCTCCAACT
Organism: Euprymna scolopes; assembly: GCF_053919585.1. Taxonomy (NCBI): domain Eukaryota; kingdom Metazoa; phylum Mollusca; class Cephalopoda; order Sepiida; family Sepiolidae; genus Euprymna; species Euprymna scolopes. Next base: position 84,119,060 of record NC_136486.1, read on the forward strand.
TTTGATAAAATAGTAACTTGTGTTCAATTTATTGTGAACAAAGAATCATTTACAAGAAATATTTTGTCAGTGTTTTTAAATTTTTCCACAATGACCCATGCATAACAGATAAAATATTTAATAAAATTCAGTTCTAAGGGACACTCTTCTGGAGGTTGAAGGTTCAATCCTTAGTGCAGGCGATACTAAAAATACTATTGTGAATTACTTAAAACTTTTACCAGTCATGGCCGATGGAAAGAAAGCATGCTACTCCCATCGATTAAATAAAAAGTTTCGTTTGGAAATTCCATGCAGATTCCCAAGTTCGACAAAAAGATTTCAAGCAAGACACACTTGAAGAAGGTTGGAAGTTACATCACCTGAAAAATTGTGAGAATAAACCTCACAATAAGAACATTAGTTTGAATAATTCCAATAATACGTATTTGTCTATGTCTTAAATAACCTGAAACAGACAGACTAAACTTTTTGTTTTAATGCCTTTTAACTTTAGAAAATTGTTTCATGAAACAAAAATGTTGTTTCTACTCTCAGAATGCTGTGTCAATATCCAGAAGGTTTACATTTCTTTTTCATTCATGTCAATTTCATGAAATAACATTAAGTTTTCATCAAATTGAAATGCTCCAAATTATTATAAAAATTAATTGCTTAAACTAAAGAACATTTAGTTAGATTTTATATTGCACCAGTATCAAAGCTTGTTCCGTATTTTGAAAAGATTTTTTTGTAGAAATGAATAATATTTGATGTCTACTATTTATTTCCAATGAAATATCTAGAATACAATTGCACCATTCTATAGAATAAATGTTCACTTTTCGTATTTTGCCACCAATAAATAGCGAGTGTTATAAATCTGTACAATCAAGTTATAATGTGTTTATATAACTTGTTTGCTAATATAATAACAAATATGAAATTACTAGATTAGATAAAGAACAGCAATAGAGTAGAACCTTGGAGATGAAATTGGATGAATTACGAAATATTGCTAAGAAATTAAGAGGGCATTATTGGGGATTATCAGATAAAATATTTAACATAATGTAATCTGTATGTTTGTGACATTGTATTAATAGTGTGTTACATGTTAGTGCAAAAGAAAAGTCTTTTTTAAGGGTTGAATTGAGAAAATTGTTAGAAATGTGAGCTCCATCCTTAAAGATGTGTAACAAAATGACTGCAGTTTTGCTTGTAATTGCATTTCATCGTTGTTGCAGATGCAATCCAGGAAATTCATCTTTAGCTTTATACCACTTTAAAAGATCCAAACAAACTTATTTTTTAGTGATCTTTTTACGATTTTGTAGAACCAACAATGTTCCAATCTTGGTGAAATCATTTCCAATGCATTGAAATGAAACTTAGCCAGTGAGGTTTGAGGACGTGCAGTGCATGGAGGTAAATAATATAAGAATGATATGATAAATCAAATGTGTAACGTGAGTACTAAAGACAGACTTATACTCGAAGACCCCTGCAGAATATTCAGAAAGGTAGACTTTGATGATATGATCACATTGAAGGAATGGATGACAGTTCTTGGGTTAATAGATTTAGAACAGTTGAGATAGTAGGGTTAGTTGGCAGGAGTAGTACCCTTCTCCCCCCCCCCCCACAAAAAAAAAAGGAAATGAGTGATAAGAACGGACTCAAGGGATAAAGATATGACCAGAGATAGGTTAGCTTAGAAATCAATTTCTAAAAGTTGTCCAACACATGCCAGCAAGTAAAATGGATGTTAAACCAAATATAATGATGACGCTAGCAATTAATTACACATAAAATGAAATAATTCGTCAGTTTTGCCAATGAAATGATCATGATATTGTCTTCGTTTCATTCATTTGTAACCATATATAGTTGTTTGGAACATATCAATCATATTACTTTTTGCTGAAAATTATTTCCCACTTTATTTACATGCCAATATTTGAAAACATATAAACCTGCACCCCCACCCCCCCCAGCTACTAATAAAAGCATTTTGTATACGATGAATTGCTTTCAGTATGTGTTTGGCATTAAATAACATCAAAATAGTTGAGTTGCTGTAAAACAGATAAACCAAATGAAGTCAAGCCATTACTCATGACCTCGTTTTGGTCACATCCAGTTTTGTATCATCGCTAATGTTTAGTAAGAATTTCAATGGATTCAATATTTTCCTCAGGAAGTTCATTCATTGTCACATCCTCTGCTTTGTCTGCATTTTCATATATATTGTCAGATATCAGTTTACCAGACCGTCACTCAACCACTGTCTGTTACAAAATGATGACTTATTGGCAGGAACAACGTCCATTGTCATGTCATTTATATCCGCCTTTAATGCTATCTACTATCAGCACAATAAAATAGGAGTTGCAGCAATTCTAATGGTTCTATTTATAAAGATCTATATTACATGCCACGAAAAAAAAAAGAAAAAAAAACTTTAAAACAACTTACAATCAAAACAAAACCATTCCAGTCAGAAATTTTGGCATGAGAAATGAATTATACATATTCACATTGTTTTTCTTCAGACTATTATCCAAACTGATATGTTTTGGTTGATGTACCCTTCATTGTTCGGGTGTGTTATAAATTTATATCTGGTGATGGTTTCTCCAGAATGAATTATTATTTAGTACCTAAAGAAACATTAGCATACAAAATTAACAGCAATTAGACATAAATACAGTCCATAAATCCTGGTCAAGTTTACAACAGTGTAAATATCTGTATTGCAATGTTATGACCTCAACCAATGGCACATCGAAACTATTATAAATGATAGATTTTTTTTTTTTTTTTTTTTTTACAAAGGAGTCACCACTTCTCAAGCATAAGGGTTAATGAGTGTACAGTGGTCAAGGGAAACATGTCAGTAACCGTTAGTAGTGGAAATTTTGTAAATTGGATTACTTAAGGGGGTGGCTCATCAAGAATTTGTTCACATTGGACTTGAAAACAACTATATTGTAGTCAGTTGGAAAGCAGGAAAATGGAACAGAGTTCCATAGGCATGCAGTTTTAAGAAAGAAGCTTTGTTCATGGAATCTACATTTAAGTTTAGGCACAGATAAAGAGTGAGGGAAATTATTGATAGTGGTTCCAGTTAGATGAGTGTTTTTCATGAAAGTCATGCCAGGGGGGACCATAGATTGGAGCTCAGACGAGCACTCGCCATGAAAATAATGATAAAGCAAAAATAGAGTCGTGACGTCTCTTCTTTGCGAAAGAGGTTCCAGGGAAGAGAAAAGAGCATCCCCCACTAGGCTTTATGAAGTCTATTTTGAATTCTGTCAAGGCAGGATAAGATCTTTCTAGCAGCTCCTACCCAGATGTGGCAACAGTACTCAATCCTTGGATGCACTTGGCTCTTATACATGTAGAGAATTGCATCAGCAGTGAAATATCTACTGGAACGGTAGAACGATCCCACCATTTTCCCAGCAGTCCTGGCAACGGATTTGATGTACGTGTTCCATCTCAGATCAGGAGTAACGGTTAGGCCCAAAAGTTTGTCAAAACATGCTACTAATCTCTAGGCTTCGTCTGCTTAGTAATTTTTTTTTTTTTAGCATATATTAAGTATATGGATTGATGTCGCTCAGATTATTTTTGGTCTTGGGAGGTAGGTGGCCCTGATCGCATGCTGTGGAGTTTGACGCAAAGTTCTTAGCAAAGAGTTTGACTTTGTCAGATGCTGACAAAATCACCTCAGACTGTTGATGATGATCGGGATAGAAGGCACATATCTGTTCAGTACCTTGTTTGTTATTTGCCAGAACTCATGGGAACCAAGCTTCTGTTCTTTCGTTTTCGACTTGATAGACCTGAGCATATGATTCTCTCGCATTTTCTATAATCCTTTTGCAGTAATTGCTGGTGATCCTAAAGGTGACTTTAGTTTCAAAACATCTATTATGTTTAGAACAATTGAAGTAGTGGTTTTTATGAGCAATGTTGCCAGCCCATCCAGCGATGTATCATGGCTGACTGGTCAGTTTCTGTTGGAATTTCTTGGAGGGTGTGTAATTGTCTATGCTTATGGTTAACCAATTAGTTAAGTCAGATGCTATATTGGACACATTCTTTTTTAAACATGAAGCGTAGGGATAGTTCTGATATGAACATTCAGAAACCTAGTCAGTCATTGAGTAACAATACATTGTTGTTTGATGGAGAGGGCCATTTAGGGTTGTGTTATAGTTTCATCCGGTTAGTTAAAATGCACGAGTGACCTGCTTCTTCCTTTTTTCTCTATCATTATCTGGTTATCTGGTCACTCAGAAAGTTAACAAATACTTGTCATGGCGTCATTGTTCTGTGGAATTTTATCGATCACTGGTCTTTTTAGCGTCATCTGCATTTCGTCTCGTTATCCTGGCTCTGGAAAGGAGGGAGGTAATCCATAGCATCACAAACAAACTGTGTTTGTAAATTTCATCTTAGAAAATATTTTAGAAAATAAGAAAAAAAGAATAATAATACCATTTTGAATAAACGAAATTATACAACAGAAATTTTTTTATTGTAGACAAAATAATATTTAATCCTTTATGGCCTGATTGAATTAATTCGTTCAGTCATAAATAAATGACTATGACGGCATAAAGTGGCAATTGATTCAAACATGCCTTGTACGTGTCTGAGTAGATGCCAGATACCTCCAGATTGCAACTGTTCATTCAGTATGCCACCATCTGTCTCAGAGAGTGAAGGATTTTGTTTGTTGTCATAAACACACTTTTTCAAGAACTATGGTCCAGAGAAGTTTATGAAATGCAAAAATTCTCAGTGGTAGTTTAACTATAGAACTTCATAATTTTTCCAGTTTGAAGACCATCATAGTATCATTATCCTTTAAACTCACTAAAATCTAATTTATAAAACTCACTATGTCTGTCTGTCTCCACATTTTCAAACTTTATCTCTTCCGAAACTAAGAGTCGCAAAACGGCCCTAGGCATCTCAAATGATTGGATTTTTTATGGACCGCTCCTTTATGGGTCCTTAGCCAGTTAAAATAGTTTTTAAGGGGTCAAGAAGGAGTCAAAATTGAAAAAATCATTATACATTTCATGGAGAAAATCATTTTGTATTACTATGGCCAACATGCAACTCATATCATGCTAAATGAAGATAAAAAAAATGAAAAGTAAGAAGAAAAACATACATACTATACACCAGGATTATCAAATCAGAAGATATATGCCCAGACTGTGTCTTATAGGATTCCAAAGTATCTAACTCCAATCCCTCAGTCTTCCAATATTTAGTAATAATTGGAATTGAATTTAAAAATGTTACTCAAACATTGTAATTGGAGTCGGATTTTTAAAACTTGATTCTAACATTCTTATGAGTCCAACTCCTGACTAAAACCACCAAATTTGCAACTCGTCTATACACCTCCTGAAGAAGGTCGAAGTGCATATTGACTGAAACAGTATATATTTATAAATTTCAATGTTGATGACAATAGTCTGAAGAAAGACTGTACAAATATTTTAGAATCCCAAAAATCTTGTATATTTCTTGAGTTTTATTATATGTTGACAAATCTCAAGTATAGATCTAGATTCATTTCAATAATATTTTTTTCTTCTTGTAATAGTCATAAAGCTAAAATAATCACTATTAACTTTCTGGTCATGATAAATAATGTCTATGTATAAAGCATAATTACAAAAAAAGATTAGTTTTATTTTTCTTCAAACTGCTGATAATGTATCTTTTAAATATATAGATGGAACTAGTGTAGTGTAACATGAAAAAAAAATGTTTCATTCGTTCTTGGGCGCTCAAAATCGGATTAATTGAAGTTTGTCTCCGTAAGGCCTCAACCCTAACATCCTGAATGGATCACCCTCATCATAATCTAATGTAATGCCTTTCACAACAGCAGTTGGGTGTCAGAGCGTCTTTCTTTCATTTACAAGAGGAACTTTAAGGCTTGTTAAAACTCGTCTGTGTTTCTCTTATCCGAGTGCAGACTTTTTATAGCTGGAAAACCTTTCTTCTAATTTACTATTTCTCCCATAAAATGTACACATTCGGTTAAGATAGTGTAAATGAAGCATATGTTGACAAATCTCAATGCTAGGCCTACTTAGACCACCTTCAGATAGGCGTAGGTAAAATATCCTAGGTTTTTTTGGTTTTTTGTAAGCCACCAAAACTGGAAAAGAGCTTATTGTAATGCAGAATAGTAGACAAGAAAGAAACCATTGAAAGATGATAAAGAATAAGCAAATAAATGTATGAACGACACACTTCTACCCTTGCCTTTATTGTAAGATTCCTCTGGGTTCATAGGCAAACTGTAAACCTTATCGCTTTCATTATTACTGACCAATTTTTCTCCTGCCGTAAATCGAGATTAAATCAGATGCCAAGTATCTTGCAAGTCCCATTTGTCCAGCTAAAGAATCTCGGGAGAGATACCCTCCTCTAGGCACAAATGCACAAGTCAACTGAGTTGTTACAGTGAATTTGGGTCTCTGTAATTGTTTCATACAGTTTCATTTCCATGTTGACGACTTTACAGACAGTCATGGTATCAGCATTGACAAAATATTTTATTATGGTGCAAGCACTAGTCAAAATAATTCCCTGAATATTCACCCATAAACCTTTGAAAAAAAGGATTCCAACATAAGCACATAATGCATCAGTGAAAGTGGATATCCCTAATGAATAGGTCTGGACAGATCAAAAGGCTTCAACTTTAATCATTCACCTTCACTGGCACACCAAGTTTGCATACAAGAGACAAATTCAGAAATAAAACTATGAGCCAAATCTGGCCGATGACAGAACAGCTTCCAAATAATCATGATCAAATGCTTTTAACTGATCAAAGTTGGTGAGTTTGGTTTCTGAGTCAACGTTTTCGATGATCAAGCATATCCTGTGTAAATTATCCTAAATAACCATACTCTTCAAAGCACAAGTTCAGAGTTTATTAGCCTAGGCAAGACAACCTGAGATGATCAGCTAAGATCGTGGACAAAATCTTTAACATATATATAATGTATTTTACTATTTGTTCTTATATCTTTTGATATAACATTTATATATATATATATATATATATATATATATATATATATATATATATATATATATAGATATATTTTTTTTGCACTAGAAATGTATTGGCGAGAAAGATTTCAAAAACTAAATCTGCCACACAATTATATATTTTTATATATTTTTGGAACAAATTATCTAACCAAGTGAAATAGTGTTAATGTTAAAAATTTAAAAACTAAGCTAAGATTTCCAAAAGAATGTACAGGAGTATATTTGTTGAAATATTAAGTAAATTTGATTCTGTGAGATTGTAAGCTATTATGCATATATATATATCATTTTTTATTACAAGATGAATTAAGAGATGCCCAAAGAGACATAATGAATAAGAAATTTTCACACATAATTTTTTGTTTTCCATTCTATGATATGCACATTTCATTCATCAGATATTTTCAGGGAGACCCAGCATTGTTCATTGTCCTTGAAAAGAAAATAGAATAGTAAAAAAAAAAAAAATGTGTGCAACATTTTTTCTTTTAAAACTTCTTTCTCATATTACTTTTTCTACACTCCTCTCCCACCAACTGCTTTACAAACTTTTATGACGTCTTCAATATATTAGGAAGAAGACATGATACCTTATTACATTTTTTATTACATATTTATCATATGAGGCTTAAGAATGTACTTAGCATCGATTGGATGAGCCCTTAATGCGATATTACCATTTCCAGTCTTTATGATTTGTTTTAAATTTTAAAATTAAAGATTAAATAAAGTAAAAAGTTATTCTTTTTATGAATGTCAGGTGCTTATGTAAACTCAATAATATTATTGTAGTGCCTTCGATCAAAATCGAATATACTTATCAAAGTACTTTGAGAACATTATATATATATATATATATATATATATATATATATATATATATATATATATATATATATATATATATATATATATATATATATATATATATAAAGATAAAGATAAAGTATAAAAGAATATTTATTATATTCAGCAAGGGTGTCTCCTGAAGGTTTTGTATTTGTTTTAAAATTTTCACTACTTCTTTGGATCTAAGAATCAGATCATTCCTGAAATTTTCAGTTCGAATAGTTTTTTCAAACAAATTTTGTGAGCATTTGAAAAATAGGGAATTTTGAAAATTTGGAATCTTTTTTAGTTTTGAGCACTTATAGTTTAAAGTAGCCCTTACACTCACAATTTTAAAAAGATATGAATTACTAGCAGTTCCGCCCAGCTTTGTTCAGGTCCTATGTACTGTTATGTGCATATGTATATATTAAAAAATGTGAATATGTAAAGTATTGCCTTTCTGTATAATAGTATTCCTTAACTATGATAGAGAAAAGACAGACAGAAATTTTCACTTTTATAGATAAATAGGTAGATTGGATGCAATATATAGTAATGATTTAAAAAGTATTAAAAAAAAAAAGAATCATGCGCCACCACCGAGAATCGAAACCAAAACGTTCAGCTCACGATTTATTTTGCCTCTGCCGTCAATGACTGGGCTATGAAAACATGTTTACTGCAAGGCTAAAAATTAAAACATGAACCAATAGTTACTACGTTATGCATTCGTAATGCTGGCATTCGACCTTCACCTAGCAAATTTCATTTGTTTTAATTTTCACACTTTTCCACCGATTTTTCCGGGCTAAAACCCAAATATAAGGTTTTGCATGGATTCAAATACCTTATATATGACGTTTCATGTCTGTAGACCAAAACCTCTAGGAGGAGTTTAGTAGACAAAATTTGTTAAATAAAAATATATACGTATACATAAATATATATGAAAACAATTTCGTGTTTACTATAAACTTTTTACGCAAATATTATGCAATATAAATCATGTAGAATATCTGCATGAATATAATTACACGTAATAGTTAACTAAAGATGATTATCCCATTAGAAAACTGAAACAACTAATAGGGAATTACTTCAAATGAATATTTAAAAGAATATGCAAATTAGCTAGATCTTTTGCTAGTGAATGCAATTCCACAACCCATATATAAGAAAATAGTATTTTCTTTTTAAATAAATAGAAAAGAGGGTTTTTAATATGAATATCAATACACACAAAAGAAAAACAAATTTATAGGCGTATAGATTTTACCTCTCCCAATATATATATATGGTCTTGGAAATAGATTCTCCATAACTATATATATATATATATACACTTGTGCTCGATATTATTCATACCCCTCGGATCTTTGAGATTTCTATTAGAATATTGCTCAAACCAGAAGGTAGACAATATTAAAGGGATTTCAAACAATAAATCAAGCATAAGCATTTAATTTAAACTCAACAAATAAATAAATTATGCAAGTTTGAAACATTATACAAAGAAAAACAATAATGGCACTAGTTCAAAATTATTCATACCTCTCTTACTAATAGTCAATAGCATGCCCTTTATTCTTAATAACTGCCTGTAACCGTTTTGGATATTTATCCACAAGGTTTTTACAAGCATCAACACTGATTTTTGACCATTCTTCAATGCAGTAGTTCTCCAAATCCCTCAAATTTCTAGGTTTCCGCTTTTTAACCTCAGTTTTCAATATTTGCCAGAGGTTTTCGATAGGGTTCAGGTCGGGACTCTGGCTAGGCCATTCCAAAACATTAATTTGATTATCCTCAAACCATTTCTTGACTATTTTGGCAGTATGTTTTGGATCATTATCCTGTTGAAGGACCCAGTTTGGTCCAAATGGAGCTTCTCCGCATCCTGTCTAATGTTTTTCTGGAGTATCTCCAAATATTGTCCTTCTTCATGGTTCCATCTATCTTGACCGAACTACCTGGACCACTAGCCGAAAAGGAGCCCCAAAACATTAGGCTACCACCACCATGTTTCACCGTGGGTATGGTGTTCTTTGGGTTGTAAGCTTCTCCTTTCTTCCTCCAAACGTAAGAAGCATCCATATGGCCAAACAATTCAATTTTTGTTTCGTCAGTCCACAAAATACTTGAGAAAACGGACTCTGGAGAATTCACATGGGTCCTAGCAAACTTTAGATGTGCTGCAAGGTGTTTTCCGGTGTGCAATGGAGTCCTTCTTGGTCTTCTTCCTTTCAGACCATTTTCATGCAGAGTCCTTTGCAATGTTTGCCTTGATATTTTTATGCCAGAAGACTCCAGATTTTCTAAAATGTCCTTAGTAGTGGTGGTTGGATTTGCATTAACACTTCTTACAATATTCCTGGTGGCTCTAGCAGACAGTTTCCTTTTCCTTCCTCTACCAATCAAGTTGTTTGTTGTGTGGTGGCTCTGGAATTTTTTGATGATGCTCTGTACTGTTGCTGTAGGAACCTCAAATTTCTTGGAAATTGACTTGTAACCTAAACCATCCTTATGTGAATTCACAATTTTAGTCCTAAGATCATTACTAAGCTCTTTTTTCTTCCCCATTCTAATAATTTTTATTCTTTTATTGGTTTTCAGTTGATATTATTTTAATTTCTGAAAAATGCAAAAAACGAAATGAAATTAATCAAAGGTTGTATAAAAGCATTCAAAATAAGAATCAAACAGGAAACAAACAGTCAGAAACTCGATTAATACTGAAAAAATAAGGGGGTATGATTATTTTTGAACATTGCAGATTTTATAAATAGCTGTATATTTCTTTTATTACAAGTATCCCGAGATTTTAAAATGACGAAAATGATCAGAAGAGGTTTATTAAGAATATGTATCAATATGGACGTAAACAATAAATTCTTACAAAGTTAGACCTAATAAACTCAATTTTCAAGGGGGGGTATGAATAATATCGGGCACAAGTGTATATATATATATATTATGAGGTTGTGACATGCATCCTTTTTATGAATGTCTGGTGTGAAAGCAGACCTTAAAATGTTATTGTACTCTTTTGAATGAAAATGAAACAAAATACTCTGTGTTTTAGTTATGAAGGTCAGTCTTCAAAACCATATTAGGTGTATGTGAGGTATTTTCATTTTATGGGTGTCTGACATGAAGACAGACGAAGATATTATTGTATCCTGTTTAATCAAAATGAAACATAAATATCCATGTACTCAGAGTTAAAATGTATTTGTATAGTAATGGCGGGGGATGTCTATCTTCAAAAATGTATTTGTATAGTAATGGCGGGGGATGTCTATCTTCAAAAATGTATTTGTGTAGTAATGGCGGGGGATGTCTATCTTCAAAAATGTATTTGTGTAGTAATGGCGGGGGATGTCTATCTTCAAAAATGTATTTGTATAGTAATGGCGGGGGATGTCTATCTTCAAAAATGTATTTGTATAGTAATAGCGGGGGATGTCTATCTTCAAAAATGTATTTGTGTAGTAATGGCGGGGGATGTCTATCTTCAAAAATGTATTTGTATAGTAATGGCGGGGGATGTCTATCTTCAAAAATGTAGGAGAATAATGCAACATTTTTTTTCATGGATGTCCAGTAGAGATGCAGATTCTAAAATATTATTGTACTTCTTTTATTCAAAATGAACCTCGCATATAATTACTCTGAGTGATTTAGTTTCAGAATAGATATCACTAAGGTGGAGTGGGAGATATATCTCCATAATTCTAGGAGGAATTTTTCACAGATTTTCTTTTTATATTGGATATTTGACACAACACAAACCCTGCAATACTATTAATGAAAAATACTCTGACTTGTGTATTTTAAAAATATGTATAAGATCAACGATTTGAGTACGAAACCCACAGCTTTTTGATTTCGATTAACTGAAACCATTCATTGTAGTGCTAACATCATCGTCATATCCATTACTATTATACCTCCTATCACTATTGGGTCATTCAACTCATATTAGGCAAGGGTATGTCCTGAAGGTTCTGTATTTGTTTTCAACTTTTCACTACTTCTTTGGATCTAAGAGTCAGACTATTCCTGAAAATTTCAGTTCAAGTAGTCTTTTCAAACAGATTTTGTAATAAATAAAAATATAAAAATAATAAAAATAGAGAATTTCGAAAATTTGGATTTTTTTTTTTTTAGTTTTGAGCACCTATAGTCCAAAGTAGCCTTTATACTGAAATTTTTTTTTTTTAATTTGCAAATCTAAGTGTTTGTAATAAAATGAAAAAAATTGAAAAATTGGATACTATTTACCAAGCATTCATATTTCTATGACTTGATCAAGATACTTTGCAGAAAAGATAAATTTTTAATATATCTTTGTTTTTGTTTTTTTGTTGAACCTTTATAATTGTTTGTTACCAACTTATAAACCATATAAAGCTATACATATTATGAAAATATACACAGAGGGATTTTGCTTTAATAATATGTTTAATAAATATGTTATCTAAAAATGAATTAATATCAAAAATTATTTTTAAGGGGCCCAAAATATCAATGTGAAACAAATAAAGAATATTTCAAATCTATAAAATCTTTCAGAGCAATCTGTTAATTATCCAAAAAAGAGTAGCATTTTATTGTTAGGAAATCTAAAAATCTGTTTGTTATTGAAATGCAGTCATCAATTTTAAAGAGTTTTGGATTATTTAAGAACTCATGGCAAAAATTGGATTATCTAAAAAATGATGAGACATTTTTCATGATTGGTTAAAAACAGCATTTATTCAATTGAAACTTAATTATGTTTCTGAATTTTTGAGATGAGGATTTATAATTTGTATTTATATTATTCCAACTACTGTTCTCATCATGGGTGTTATTTTCACAATGTTTCGGCCAATACAAACTCTGAACCTTCTTCGAGAGTATCTTATCTGCAAGGACTCATGGCAAAATGGATAAAGGTAAAATTCAGATCTAAGAGACACTCTTCTGAAGGCTGAAAGTTCAATCCTCAATGCAGGCAATACTAAGAATACAATTGCAAATTATTTAAAGCTGGTCATAACTGACAGAACAAGAGTATACCTACCCCTGTGGATTAAATGAAATATTCTGTTCAAAATTTTGTATAGATTCCCAAATTTTACAAAATACACATGAAGAAGGCCGGAGGTTACTTTGGCCAAAACATTGTGAAAATAACACTCAAAATGAGAACCGTAGTTGGAATAATCTAAATGAAATTCGGTTGTATCAAAGTTTGTGGCATTCATGCTTACCAAAGCAAAAACTGTTATTTAATCTTGTCAAAAAGTAAAATAGTCTACATTGCGACACGGGAGGCAGGGTAGGGCTATTTTAATCAAATAATAATCACTGTATTTTCTTTAAAGCATAAATCATCTGTTATGTAAAGATAGATATGTTTTGGAATGTTTTAGATGTCGATTGATAAATCGGATTATTTGAATTATTCAGACAACAGATAAAATGCTTAGTAATTATCAGTTCTAAGTGACGGTCTTCTGGAAGTCGAAGATTTAATCCTCAGTACAGAATGTAATTAAGAATTACTTAAGACTTCTGGTCATGGCTAATGAAACTGAGAACAATTTAACCTTGTGGATTAAATAAAGGATTCAGTTTGAAATTTCTTACAGATTCCTGAATTCAACAAGGCACACCTGAAGAAAGTCTGAGGTCATCGTGGCTGAAACATGCCGATAGCATCCAAGATAAGACAGCAGTTTGGACAATCGAAATAATATAATGTAGATACTATGCTATTTATATATAGATTAGAATACACAATAATGACTTTATTAGTATTCATATCAAGTTTCAAAATATTTAAGAATATGATGATATCATGTTCTATAACAAACTTAAGCTGAAAATGAATGAACACATATCTAAGTAAATGGCTAAAACTTTAGAGGATAACCTTCAATCTGTCAAGAAATGGGGATGTAAATGGATAACATTCAATGCTGCCAAGACTATGCTTCTTTCCTTTAATAATTACAAGAAACTCTGAAGATTGATTGCCATGGCTAATGATACACTACTTGAAAATACTTTGTTCAAACTTTTCGGCTTAACATTCACAGGCAAATTGGAACAAATACATTGAGGTCATTGCCAAGGCTGCTGCAAAAAAGGTGGATTCTCTCTACTGTGCTCTCACACTTAAGAGTATCCTGTACAAAACTGCTATTTGCCCATGCATGGCGTATTGTTGCCACATCTGGGCTGGTGCATCTGCGACTAGTGTCTTGCTCTTAGACAAAAAGAGCCCCCAATCTACTAGGTCCTGCATTAGCAATCAAACTCCAACTTCTATCCCATCAATGAAATGTTGCATCTCTGTCCCTATTTGATAAGTATTTTAATGAAATGTGTTCTGATGAACTCAAAGTACTTGAACCCACTTCCTCGAAGTAACCTAACAAGCAGCAAAATCACACCCCTACACAGTAGAGATCCGTAGATACTAGAAAACCTTCTGCTCGAATAATTTCTTCCCTCAAACTGCTAGATTTTGAAATTCCCTCCCAGATTCTTGGTTCCCTAATTATACTGGCGTGCAGAATTTGAAGTGTAATATAAATAGACATCTCATTGCTCAATTCTCTAGTACTTCTGTAAATTTGGTCGCAAATTTGGTCGCAAATAGTAGCCCTATGTCAAAGTGGTACTGTGCTTTGTTTGGGTCGAAATAACAATAAAAAAAAAAAATTTCATTTAAAGCAAAACCAAATTGATTAAAAAGAAAGTCAATTAAATTTTTTTAATTCTCATTACTACTATCTTTAAACGTTTAAGTTGTATCAAATAATATTCTCTTAATACTTGATCTCTTATAATTGTTTGCTGTGATACGAGGTGTTTTCAATAAGTTTCCAGACTTTTTTGTATAGGAACTTTTATTGATAGTACACACATGAAACTCTAGTCCCTTTCAAAGAAATCTCCTCCGGCTGCAATGCACTTGTTGTATCACTCCAACAAGTTCTGGAAGGTCCCATGGAAGTCCTCTTGGGTAAGCATGTCAATGATCTTCATCACAACCGCTTTCATCTCCTCAATTGTCTAATAATGACAGCCTCTATGGTTTTCCTTGAGCTCAGGGAATAACCAAAAGTCACAGGGAGCAAGGTTTGGACTATAGGGAGGGTGAGGAACTGTCTTGATGTCTATCTTGGTCTGTGACAAGGATGGAGCACCTTTGGGACAAACTTTGTGCAAATTTTCCGCATCTTCAGTTCCTCGTGAATAATTGTGCAGTTCCAATACTGACATTAAACTATGCACTTATTGTCCTTATAGACACACAACAGTCTTTATCCATGAAATTCTTTATTTATCTGGTGTTCTGACTTCCTTATTCTTCCCACACCTTGCATCATCCTACAGACTCCCTGCCTTCTTTAAATCTCTTATGTCACTAAAAAACTGTTGCTTGATTCATGCAAGATGGTCCAAAAGCATTCTATATCTTTCTGTGGCATTTTTTCCAAATTTAAAACAAAATTGCATATCGTTCTTATAAAGTGTCCTCACGTCCAGATTGCATTTTTGAAATTTACCAACTGTGACAATCAGGCTTAAGTAGGGTGTATTCGAATTCCTGCTGTAACTGTTCATTTGAACCTGAAATCATAAAAATTGGTGTGTCATCTCATAAGATGTATAGTAATAGCATACTGAATTTTCAAGAGTGTATGACAATTTTAAATGGTTGTGCAAAAAAAAAGTCTGGAAACGTTTTGAAAGCACCTCGTAGTATATGGAATGAATAATAATTTTATTATTTTTCACATTGAATTAATCAAATAATAATATTTTTTTACTAAAAACGGTCTTAATTATCCACATAGAATTTCTATAAGTAATCATTACCAGTAAAAAGTTAGATTTTGTTTTAAAATTGTACAGGGGTAGTGCAAGTAGATACAATCAGATCTATATAAAAATAAAAATTGTTAATCATTTTTAGCTTCTTATATCTGCAAACTTCACATTTAGTTAGAATGATAATTTATTATAAATAAAATTTTCTTTTTTTTTTTTTTTTAAGAAAAATAAAATTGCTTTTCAGCAAAAGCTCCATTTCACTACAATTTATTTATTGCTTTTATCAAGTTTCACTTAAACCTCTGATAGCAGATGTCATTTACCTTGATTTTCACCAAGGTTTTTAATTCTGTGTCACACAAAAGGGTGATGCAAAACTCTTTGCAAGAAGACCTTGATATTAGTGTTATGGAGAGAGTATGTTTGATCCCTCACCCTCCAAAATGCATGAATGCAGTATTCTGGTGATTAAGACTACTAGTCTTAATCACCTTGTGTTAACGTTATGCTTTCAATAGGTATACAGTCAGTGTAAACCTAATGTTGTCCTCCCCCTACCCCAGCAGAGGATTGTTAAACATATAGTAGTTAATGTCAGCACACCAAATTCTGAAGTTATTCTATATGATAACACCAAATGTAATGCATAGGGGCATGTATGTGTAAAAAAAAGTTGTAATGTTTTTCTCTGTTGATCTTATCTAAATTGTATTTGTGATGTAAAACTATTGTTAACTTTAGGATAATGTTTTGATCTTGATTTATAAAATTATTGGATGTAAATAGCTTCTAAAACTTTCAGTCTTTTAATAAAATTTGGATTTGCTAAGAATTTTAAAGCCATAAGTAACTTTCTATTCCACAGTTCAAATGCTTCCAAATTCCTTTCAAATATTGAATGGTCACAAAGTAATTCCCAGTTTTTTTTTTTCTTCAACTATTAATTAAAGTAATTAAAACCTTTGTGTCATTAAGTGGCAGTTGTGTTAACAAAAGTTTTTTTCGAGTCCCTAAGTTAGTAGGATGGCATACTTGTATTGCTTTGGTAACTCCTGCAATTCTTCATATTATGAGCAGTCTAAGCACTTATGTTAATTTGTTAAAATATATTTTTAGCAATAAAACCTTCCTTTGGATATGTTTCATTGTACAAGATTGACAAGGAACTCTTTCAGCTTTTTTTTTTTTACTTTCAGTAGACTTTGATATTTTAAAATGATGCCATATAAGTTATTTATACATTTGAAACCATATAAAATTATGATGCTGTAAGATTAAATAAAAATATAGAACATTGATTTTACATAGTTTAATATTTTACTGATAAAATTTTCTGAATTTAACAAAAAATTATTTTGTTTTGTGATGCTTTTAGTAACCTAACCAGCCTTAGATCTCCCACCTCCTCTTTTTCGTGACCGGATTTTCTTTTTACTTACTTGTGTCCAATTTTTAATATTCCCCCCTTTCTTCTTTTTTTCCTTTCCCTTATTTTTTGCCTGGTTTAAAGCAGCTTCTCTCTCCTCTGAATTATATATATATATATATATATATATATATATATATATATATATATATATATATATATATATATATATATATATTCCTAAAAACCATATGCTATGTGTCTTACTCAAGTTTTGTGAATTAAATTGAATACAATGAAATTGTCCGGAAGCTGTTAAAGGGCATGCAATGTATGAAATCATTTACCAGTGGTGTCATTTAAGACATTTTCCATAGTATAAAAACTAAAAGTAGTATCAAGTCATTCTTTTTGTTCTTTCTTTAATACTTGTATCATATTACATTATATTAAAGTTAAAGACAACCTAACTTACAAGTACAAATTTTGTCTGACTTATAAAAAAAAGAATTTTGATGCTTTTATTTCTATTTGTCTAAATACTTCCAACAATTTGGTTAACCATTCTCAAGAAATTATATATTAGTAATAATTATATGACCATGATGTCTTGCCTATATTTGGTAACTAAGTCCCCCCACCCCAAATTACAGTGAATATTATCATTATTGCTGTAGTTTGATCATTATTATTAACATATAATTTTTTGAAAATGGCTACTGAAAAAATGACTAGAGAGTTCCTTATATGTGTTTGTCACTTGAACTGCTTAAATATTGTAACATTTGTAGTATCAATGTATGCATTTAAGGTTAGGATTAATTTACTTCTAACATTAAGGCATAAAAACTATTTTGTAAGGTGACATATTCTTCTGGAGTTATAACTCCATATATACACAGAGTATTGATAAGATTCAAGAAAGAGTTTCATTTACAAATACTTTTTAATGCTGTTATTTTATCATTATTTTTTACTTGAAAGTTGAAGCCATCTGTAGTCTATTCATACATTTGTACATGCATATGATGTTTGATCAACACCGAATTACTACTCAGCCTTATTTCCTAAATAATCTATCCTATTTCATGTATTAAACATCATGAAAGAATTAAACTAGCTTTTCTTTCAGATTAAATTAGGGAATATTTTCAATGAAGAATTATCTATTTTTATCATCATATTTAGTTTAACATCCGTTTTACATGTTTGTATGTATTGGACAGCTTTTAGAAATTAACTTTCAAACTAACCTATCTCTGGCCAGGTCCTTAATTATTAATTATCCATCTTTCTCTCAAATTCATCCTTATTACTTTCATGTTTTCCTTGGTTTTCTATCAACTAACCTTGCTTACAAAAACGTTAAAAAATATTTAAATGAGAAATGAGTGATTTATTTACTTAATTATAAATTATTGCTAATTAGAATTAAAATAGATTTTTTTTAAAACATAATTAAAAGATTAAGGATTTTTTTAGCATATATTTCATATCATTCAAGTATATAAGAGGCTGGTTGTTTTTGTTTTACGGCATATCAACCTTTTTCAGGTTATTTAATGGCGAATTTAGTTATTTTGAGGAACGATTTTTAATGGAGTATATTTTTTTTTTAAGTCGGATTCTATTTAACCCATAGTTGGGACCCTAACAGGTACTACCACTCCGGGTCAGAGTGGACCTGGGAGCAATGACAAAGGGTGGCTCCACACTCCCCAAGGCCCGCAAGGTGGGGCCTCACCATCGGATATAGTTTAAGGTCATATCCAGGACCAAGTATATAAGAGAAATACAATATGGGAACCAGTAATTAAAGGCTTTTTCCGTTTTTTTTTTGTTTTGTTTTTTTTTTACCTTTCTTGTAATTGATTGTCCATCTTTTGGTTCTCTTTGAAAAATTGTAACACCAAAGAATATTTCCATAGGTTTCATTAATATTTTCATTGTCACTCTTTTTTTTTTTAATTTTTACTTAGTGCCGATAATGTTCTTTTCCATGTCTATTCATGTGAAAATAGATTTCTTCTCTGATTTTGAAGAGTTTATCTTGTTTCATCTATTTAATTATTTTTTTATTTGGCAGCAATATATCAAAGACAGACCTTATCTTCCTGGAAAGATAAGTTCTGCGGCAGTCATTTCAAAAACTGCATTTGAGTTTAGTGTTACCTTATACATTTGTAGAAATTTCTGTATGAACGCTTCAGTTGTACTACCACTGGCCCTTTTTAAAGTTTGTTTGAATGTATCTACAAAATCTTTCCACCATTCTCTTACTTCTTGGATGGCAATGTTCTACGGCAAAACATTTGAAAAAATTCTCAAACTTTTTACATGCATGTAAATTTTGTCCATTATTCGATCACAATGAACCTTACAAAAAAAATTATAACTATATCAGTGGTATGCATTATTCAGACATCTGTTCTTATCTTGAATATTATTCTCACAACATTTTAGCCAATATTACCCCCTGACCTTCTTCAGGTACATCTTGTCAAACTTGGGAATCTCAATTCATGGGAGTAGTTTGCTCTCATTCTGTCAGCCATGTAGAAATCTTTGGTAATTCATAATTGTATTCTTAGTATTGCCTGTACTGAAGATTGAAACTTCAACTTTTAGAAGACTGTCACTTAAAACTGATTATATTTAGTACATCTCCATTGCGCCACAGGTCCTTGCAGTATTGTAGTCTTCATCTCAGAAATTTTTAAATATAAGTGGTCGATTTTTATATTTTAGGATTTCTGGCCACATTAAAAAAAACTGTCCATGATAATGAGGTAATTTACTCCATTCATGGTCCAGTAAAACCAATGTACGTATGTAACCATGAGGTGTCAGTTTTGGGCCATGGATTAAATTTAACAGCTAGTGATTTAATTCATACCAATTTTTTCCCAATGTCTATTCATATTGACCAATAAATGTAACTAAACATCTTGAAAATCCCCAGATGATCCATGTGAAATTCTTTAAAAATTATTTTTTTTACTGATGTAGACACCATAACTCTTTCACTGCAATTCATTACAAATGGAAAATATATGATTTCATTTTATTTTAATTTGTCTCTTACCTTCTTTATGAAAATATCGTTCAACGTTTTTCTCTTAGTTTGATCCAGTGTGACTGGCTGATCCTTGTAGTATTCCACAGAATACACATATTTTTTAAATTTCATTTTCTGTTCATAAAACCAGAATTATTGTATCCTTGGGAGGTTCATAAAATTTAGGGATCAATCTCAATCGATCATTAGTGTGACATAATTTTTTGTTTTTTATTGTAATAATTTCATGTTAAAATCATAGTTGAGTAAAATAGTTCTCATTGTTGTACGTTTTTATATGAGATTGCAGACTTTTTAAAAATATATCATTTTTTTTTTCCTTTATTATTATGTCATGGTCATAAACCCGTTAGCAATAGACAGAGGCTTCTAAGCTAATTAGGGAATGCATAAAGCTTAGAAATATCATGATAGCCAAAAATGTGACAGTGATACATGTTCATTCACACAATTCTGAGGCAACACGTTCAGGACTGCAGAACATGATGTGAAAGGAAATCACTGGTACATTTTGAATAAATATTAGTGTGATTATGCAGAGGGTCTCATGTGAATGTATATCATCACATGGTTTGGTCTGTTTAGCCACAGTACAGGGCAGTATTTAAGCATTATATGTAGTATATATCTGATGGCACGATGCTGTAACCACTGAAGAGAATCAGAAATAATAATAATGGTTTGTGGTCAATTTTCAGGGTAAAATATCCTGCTGTGGAATTTTTAATGCAGATAGCAAGTAAAAGCATTCTTGATATAGATGTGCTTGGTATTAACAACCTATCTTTATTTTTATTATACAAAATGGTAATAGTGTGTGAACTAACATTATTTTATGTTTGAAGTTATAATGCATAAAAACAAATCCAGCATCCAAATATTTAAAAAAAATCTTTTGATTCTCGTTTATTCATCCAAATATATTTGGTGTCTTTTTGCAATAATTCATTCATTGGTGAATGTAATGCATTATGAAAACAAATGTGATAATAATTATCTAAACCTAAAAAGGCTTTCAAATTACTTTTTTTGAAATGGACATATTTTAATAGCATTTGTTTTGGTGAGATCCGGCTTCCTACCATTTTCATTAATGATTTCCCTCAAATATTTTCTTTTTGCCAGAAAAAATGTTTTTCGTCTTTTAGTTTAAATTGATATTCGGTTATTGTTTTGAATGCTTCTAATCAAATTGTTTTTGTTCTTTTTCATCAAATAAACAGGAGAGAATTCAAGTCCAGATAATATTGTTTGTGTCCATTACCTGCTGATTATAGGAGCAACCACACTCCACAAAAACATAACCAAAAGCCCATTATGCATATTAATTATTAGAAATTCTTTATCTACCTTTATTTGCAAATATTCATTGCTCAAATCAAACTTAGAGAAAAAAAGTTTCCACTATTATTCATTGCAGAATCTCTTTTAGTCTACAAAAAGGATAAATCTTAAAACAAAACGTACACGCCTTAATATAAACTGTAAAGGAAGCTAGTTACTATTTCAGTTTTTGATATTACAGCCATATTTTCTGATTCATTATTTATCTAAGTCAGTGCTGCAAATGGTACATTTTGGGGGTCTAAATACTGGTGCCATATTTCTGTCCAATTCAATAATTTTTATTACACCTTTGTCATCTCCCAAAATAAAATTTTTGTAAATTTATGAGATTAATTTATTGACATTTTCCAATGGTTACAAAGTAAAATACTTGCTTTTTGTAGCCTCCAGACAGAACCATTTTATTTCGTGGGAGGAAGTAAAAAAGAAAATAGTAAGATAGATAACCACCTCAAATTTACCATTCTGCTTGAAATAAATTCAGAAAGAAATCTTCCACTCTATAGTAAATATACAATGATGAGTGTTTTTATTTTCTTTAGATCAGAAATGTTAATAATAAATTATATATGAAAATTTAATTACCAATATAATTCTATGATTTTAATGAATATTTTAGTAATATATCTAGATAAATAGTGCAAATACTAGCAAAACATAATTATTGTTGATGCAGCTTCAACATAATGATTATGTTGTGATCAGATGGATGTATGGCAAAAAACTAGAAGAGATAATTTTTGGAGGGTCCCATTTAAAAAGTCACTAGTTTGGAAGGTTTCTTTTAAGGATTCCAATCTCAGTGAGCTATTTTGAGGATGAGTCGCTTTCAGAGAAATATTTTCAGTGAAAATGGTTTTTAGGTTTATGATTGAATATGAGAAAGCGAGAGATCTTTTATTCAATAAACACAGCAAAATAATGAGTTCAGAGGCATACATTCGCAAAAGAGATATTTTATATATGTTTTCAATGGAAGTTTACATAATTAGGAAAAACATAGCATGTTTGTTAAAATTTTTGAAGTCCTTGCAGAACAAGAGGTAATCTTTAACTGAGATATTGAAGTAGTGAGTCGATAATTTAAGGGCTGTGCGTTGCACAGATCTGAAAATTGTAATGAAAACTTCTGTTCAATTATACAAATCATATTTCATTAAGTTATTAATAAAAGTCAACTTTATTTGATGTGTGACACACAATATGGTTTTCATTCTGCTAGATCTACAGCAGATGTCCTTACAGTTATATCTCATAGGATTAGCGAATCTCTCGACAGATGCAAACTTTCTAGGGCAATTGGTCTTGACATATCAAAAGCCTTTGATAGGGCATGGCATAAAGGTTTACTTCACAAGATCTCTGGCTATGGTATAGCTGGAAAGGTCTTCTCAATTATCAAATCATTCCTTTCTGTTAGGTTCATAAAATAGTTGATGGATAGAAATCAGAAGCTCACAGTATTAATGCTGGAGTCCCTCAGGGTTTCATCTTGGGCCCAACTCTCTTCCTGATTTGCATTAATGATCTTCCAAATCACATTCTTACATCATTCGTAGACATTTATGCTGATGACACTACCATCTATGGTAGCACATCTAAGACCGTAAATGACCAAGTTCTCTTCGATTCTCTCTCCTTTGATCTTGAGCATGTGGTACAATGGGGAAAGGAGTGGCTGGTTACTTCTAATGCATCTAAAACCAAGCTTCTATCTTTACATCATCAATGCTCTGATCCCCATCTGGCATCAATTGAAATGAATGGCTCTCGTCTTGAGGAGGCCTCATGTTTTGACAAGCTTCTGGGTTTGACCTTTACTCTTGATTTGAAATGGAACACGTACATCAAATCTGTTGCCAAAGTCACTGGATAAATGGTGGGATCCTTCTATCGATACAGTAGATATCTCACTACTGATGCAATTCTCTATCTATATAAGAGCCAAGTTTGTCCAAGGATGGAGTACTGTTGCCACATCTGGGCAGGAGCTGCCAGAAAGGACTTATCTTGCCTTGATAGAGTTCAAAATAGACTTCATAGCCTCATAGGAGATGTCCTTTTTTCTTCCCTGCAACCTCTATCTCACAGAAGAGATGTAGCGAGTTTGTCTTTGCTTTATCATTATTTTCATGGCAAGTGCTCGACTGAGCTTTAGTCTATGGTCCTCCCTCACCAAACTTTCACAAGAAACACTCGTCTAGCTGAAAACACTATCAATAATTCCCCCCACTCTTTATCTGTGCCTAAACCTAAACGTAGATTCCATGAACAAAGCTTCTTTCTTAGAACTGTAGCAGTATCAGAATTTTGGGGACAATCGCAGGCGAAGTCGCCATTTTGAATATACACCTATCTTTCTATCAGATTTTAATAATAGTAAAACGTAATTTAAACCCGTAAATTTTATTTCAATAAAACGAGCAAAGACCAAATTTTAATATCATAAAAGCTTTAATAGAGAAATAAACAATTTTATTTATTTTTCCGTCGATTTCTTCACTTAAGTGACACTTAACATTCGAACAATAACATTACTTGAATCTTACGATAATTATTTTAACGGCAAAATAAAGAACTTACCTGGTTAATGAGTAAGATATGCTTTCTTTTAATCTTCCTGTATGAGAATTTATTCATATTTATGTATTATAATCCATGTATTTTTAAATGGAAGGATTTTTCCAACACACGGCGACGACGGCGTGTCTTTAAAGCAAGTTGTAACGACACAGGAAGTGAAAAATTATCTCTTACTTATGTACGGAGGCCTATAAGTGTAAAAAAAAACCACTAATTCAGAAACCTTAATAATCTCGATATTGGATTATATTCCTTCAAATTTTCCACTTTTAAAGGTTTTCGGAGGCGCTGAAAACATAAATAAACATTTATATATACGGCAAACGAAACTAATAGTTTCCAAGATAAAAAATTTTACAAATGGTCACAAAGTGGGGGGTCACTTTTCTATAATGATGTGACGTCAAATGGGCACCCACTTTATGGCCACATTGCAATGAACAGATTGACGGTAGCAGTACGTTTTTGCCTGACTTAAGGGAGATAACTTGTCCGGTTTTTTTTATTTTTGTGCCTTGACGCTATCGTAGACAAAATCTGATAGTTTTCATTTTTTCATTAACACGGATTACTATATGACGCAGATGTTCAATGGTATTTTTCTTTTTTTAATATCTTAAAGAAATACCTGAATATTTTTTTTATTATACTATAAATCTGCATTACCCGAATTCGTCTTTGTTTTTTTATATATCGAAAAAAAGGAAACCAGGAATTAAATATAATTATATAAACTGATGGACTATTAATTACTGGAACATTCTAAACAAAACTTAAGCTTCCACGTAAAAAAAAAAAAACAAAAAAAAAACACGTGGTTATCGAAAAAAGAAGGATTTAAATTTTGGACTTTACCGGTAAATTACCAGATAAGTGATATTTTTTTGTTGTTTTAAATTTGAGTATTTTATTTATTCATGTTTTATCTTCAATTTGTGATATATAAAACGTTTCAAGCAAAATTAATTATAAAATTTCTCATAGACATTCCAAAATGGGGGGGTGAATTTATAAAACAACGTTTGTCTAAAATATTATATTTAGTTTATCGGAAAGAGCATAAAATTTTACATTCACCCTGAAAAAAACGTAACAATTGAACGAATAGGAAAATTTTGATAGATTTTTAAAGTTTAAAAATTGAAAAATATTCATCTCATAAAAATCAATTGATTTCACTACGTAACAAAATGGCTTCCCAGAACGCACGCACGCACTTTGTAAACAATGATTTTTAAACAATGAAAAATAATATTTCTATTATTTTTTAAACAACTTAAATAGTTTATTTTGGAAGCATATTCTATAAAGAAAATAAATAACCCACTTTAGAAAGAGAAATTACGAGTTTTCTATATTTTAATCGCAGTTTTCTGTTAGGGGTGTCAAAAATTCCCCCAAAATTCTGATACTGCTACTGCACGCCTGTGGAACTGTCTTCTGCTTTTCAGCTGACTACAATATAGTTGTCTTCAAGTCCATTGTAAACAAGTTCTTGATAAGCCGTTCCCCTTAAGTTAACAAATTTACTGAATTTCCATTACTGACAATTACTATATTATCCAATTGACTACTGTACACTCTTCAACCCTTATCCTCGAGTGGCCCCCGGGCCTTGATAAGTGGTGATGCCTATGAAAAAAAAAATGTGTATTATAGAAAGGTTCATTGAGAAATGTTATAAGCATTTAAATGTATAACTTTATACACTTGTTTACAGTCAGCATAAATCAGCAGGCAACAATGAAGGGATTCCAGCAATGTGTGTGTATGTATGTATGTCTCACGCTTTGTAAGTGTTCGTATGCATATGACTGTGTGATTGGATGAGTTGAGAATTGTAGCAATTAAATGGAAATGTGTAATATTTATATTAGCACTGTCTGAGTTTTTTATCTCAACTGTTTATTGACGGAAAAATCTGGCCTTATATGGGGTTGAGATAGCTCCGGGAGGGACATTTTGAATAAATTCATAAAATCATCTGCTTGGTTCAAAATATAGTGATTTTAATTCAGATGGATGCATAAAACTCTGCAGATGGCCGTGCACAATTTTCATTTTGGACACTGAAAGGGTAAACTTTGTTTCTATAAATTCCTTCAGTCACGCTCTATCTGAAACTTGCTATTGGTATTTTGGATGCCTTATATGCTCAGCTTCTCAGGTGGGTTGACCATGTACAATGTGCCACCTCCTGCATCAACTCAACATGCATGGATACCCCAGGCATGAGAGTGTGTAGAAGATAAGGAAAACCTGCCTTCAGTGAATATGAAGTGACTGGACTGTGTGCAACATAACTGGTATCAGCCATATGGATTGAACCACATGGATAGCAGGTATGAAACATTACATATACACTAGTAAAATAATGACTTGTGTTTAACTGAATCATTTCAAAAACTAACTAAACCAACAGTAAGAAATTCAAATAACAAATATTGTTGAGAAAAATAAATTTTTACCATTTTTTTGTAATAAGATTGAAAAAGGCAATAAAACCTGTTATTGGGTAAAAATAGAAATAAGTAATAATTGCCATACCACCCATGCTTCACATTAAACTTGACCTTATGTTGCATTCGACCTTCATGGGGAGGAAGGTGAATAATAATCAAAAGGGAGAAAGGAGAAGAGAGATATTTGATATATATATATATATATATATATATATCAAAAATACTGAATCAACGAATCATTAGTGGTATAGTACACTACTAAAACTGTGTCATTGAGCACACAATGACATAACAGAAGGGAAATAACATAAATAAAGAAGGAGTAAGAGTAGTAGTGAGAGGGGATAAATGATGTAAAAAATAAAAGGGGGAGGGAGGGAAGAGAGGATAAAAATTACACTTATTGTAGACACAGGGCAATTAAATTGAGGAAAGAATACGTCTGTTGGTCTTTCATTGGATAATCTCACCTCTGAGGAGAAACATTAGTCATTTGTTGTATTCTTTTCCTTTCACAAAATGTCACAAAGTCTGTATTCTGTAGTCATAAGTTTCCAATCTTGAAGTTAGTGTATCCTCATCCCTCTTTACAATAAGTTTTGTATCCTGTCCTGCCTGCTTGTCTCTAGTTATCAACCTTCCCCCATGTTAGGCATGTCATGAGCACCACAATGACACTCAAGGCCGGTCAATAGAGATGACAAAAACATGTCCTGTTCAAATGAAAGCAATTTACTTGAAAATGTATGATGTCATAAAATGATTTTTATTTTTTCAAAAGAGAGAGGATAGTAGAGAGAGAAGAAAGTGAGGCAGAGACATCTATTATGACATCACAATGTGTATTAACAGAACCAGTTATGTATTGTTCTAAGTACAGCTAAAACCAAGTGTTAAAGTATTTGTAACTCTAAGTAACCCTGAAAAATATGTGGTAAATTGAGATTGGTTTTAATTAAAAAATTTCCTATCCATATAAAAATACTTGTTATATATATTATTAAATATTTATAACTTTACCCACCAAAACAGTTCATGGGTGGTCCAGTGTGTATATAAAATTTAAGACAACTCTCTGAAGAAAATAAAATGGATGAATAGATAACTGCAAAAATAAGAAATATGAAAAAAAAAAAAAAAAAAAAAAAAAAAGTATGGTTAATACTTAATTTCACCAGTGGTCGGTTAACTTCTAATTTTGAGCTATTCTGTTGTAATGGAACTGATGAATCTTTCTGGAAAACAAACAAAATTCCAGGTTGATCAGATAAATAAAACTCAGAGTATTTGTAACAGACACTGTAATGTATAGTATTTAAATAAAATAACTTTTTAAAGACCTATGGTTTTTGATGCTATATGTATTATCTATATATTAATACAATAGCGTGTGTGTTATTTTCTGTGTCACGCTTACATCCGAGTTGTTTGATTGTTATGTACTTCCATTTCTTGTCATGAATAATTTTACCAAGAATTTGTCATAAGTTTTGGTTTCGGTTTCGATTATAGCTGATGGCACTCAAGTCATTTAATTTTTTTATAAGTAATTTTATTAAGAATTCTTCATAATTTTGGTTTCAGTTTCGATTATAGCTGATCGCACTCAAGTCATTTAATTTTTTTATAAGTAATTTCATTAAGAATTCTTCATCATTTTGGTTTCAGTTTCAGTTATAATTGATTACACTTAAGTCATCTATTTTTTTTATAAATAATTTTACCAAGAATGCCTCATAAGTTTTGGTTTAAAAATAATTTTATCAAGAATTCTTCATAAGTCTTGGTTTCGGTTTTAGCTGGTGGTACCTTAGTAATCTATTTTTTTTATGAATAATTTTATCAAGAATCCTCATAAGTTTTGGTTTTGATTTTGATTATAGCTGAAGGAACTAAAGCTATATGTATATATATATGAGGGGTGTGCAATAAGTAATGCCCCTGACCCACTTCCCATAGCATTAGAGCAACGAAACTTGGCACCGTTATTAGTCTTTCTCTACATAGGAACCACCCAGAGTTATGCATTTCTCCCATCGTTTGATGCAGCTCTGGAGAACGTTTTTGTAGAACACCCCAGGTTGGTCCTCCAACCACGATGTGACTTCAGAAATCAAGGCTGCATGATCTGGGAAACGTTTTGAAAGTCAGAGGGTGCAAGGTCAGGAGAGTAGGGAAGATGGGGGAGGATTTCATAACCACACGCCCATGCTTCTGATCTGGCGACATGCGAGTTGTGGACCGGAGCGTTGTCCTGCAGGAGGAGGGTACCTTTGCTGATCTTGCCCTGCCTCTTGATTTTGATAGCTTCCCTTAATTTCCTCAAAAGTGAAGCATAATAGGCTCCTGTAATTGTGGTATCCTTTGCCAGGAAATCTGTCATCACTACTCCGTCCTGGTCCCAGAAGACTGTGAGCATGGCCTTGCCAGCGGAGGGCTGCACCCTTGCCTTCTTTGGAGGTGGTGAGTCCAAGTGCTTCCACTGCATTGACTGGGCTTTGGTCTCTGGATCATAGTGATGGACCCAGGCTTCATCCTGTGTAATCAGTTATTTGAAAAACTTTGACTCATCTTTTTGGCACATCTCCAAATTCATCCTCGAGCACTCAACGCGTTCTCGCTTCTGGAATGGTGTGAGTAACCTGGGAACACATCTGGCAGACACCTTATGCATATGCAAATGGTCATGAATAATAGTTTACACAGACCCTGTACTAATCTGGACATCTTGAGCTATTTGGCGAATAGTAATGTGTCGATCTTCCAAAATGGCAGCCTCAACTTGACGGACAGATGCCTCATCAATGGCAGAAGGAGGGTGACCAGGTCTGGGAGCTGTTTCCACAGATTTCTGGCCATGTTTGAATTCATGATGCCAGCGTTTTACAAGGTCATATGATGGGGCATTATCACCATAAGTTTCTTTTATTTCATCAGAAGTATCCTGTGTGTGCGTCCTTTCAAATACAAAAACTGGATCACTGCTCCACATTCACACCTGACTCAGTTCAAACACCTGTAAAACAGAAACCACAATTATTTCAGAGCTGTAATTTGTCACATAACCCATAGAGATATAAATCATTGCACATGCAAAAGTTAAGCTAGATCAGACAACTGGAAGTGAGTCAGGAGCATTACTTATTGCACGCTCCTCGTGTATATATATATATATATATATATATATATATATATATATATATATATTCATAAGTTTGGGATTCAGTTTCAATTCAAGCTGATGAATCCAAGTCATATAGATATATTTTTATTTTTGAAATCGCAACTTTATAATATATAAAAAATCGATAGAACATTAACTCTATTATAATATATACAAAATCTGCAAGAATTAAAATATCATATTTAAGTGTACTTTACGACCAGGCTTTGTCGGGCATTCATGCCAGCTTAGATAAATATTTTTGCAGTTTTAACAAAAAGGCTACAATAATATCAGAGTGTCTCCATTTACACTGAACATCTACAGAATGCCAACATCAATATATTACATATGAATGAGACCCCTGTGGAATTTTCACAGGTCCCGCTAGTTATTATTATACTAAATGTGAGTTCATCAAGACTTTTTTCTATATACTTTCTAAAATTTCTTGATATCTGTGAATATTTAGAGAAATAGTGATTCTTATTTAATTTACATATATTGTGCAAACCACAAAAATGTATGTAAATTAGATTGTAAAATAAGTATCTTACTTCTATTAATAATAATAATAATAAGGTAAACTGAATTATTTGTTTTATTTATATAAAAGAAATGCTCTGTGCCAGTTTATAAATTTTTAGATTGAAATCAAAGTAGAATAAATGATAATAGTGCTTGTGGCCCTATTACTGCTAAGCTCTACTCATGCACACATGTAATAGCAATACTTGTGTGTACTCAGTAGACGGTAGTCATTCTTTCATGCCTATAATGTTAAATAAGATAATGTGTGTCTATTCATTCTTTTGATATAAATTAGA
The DNA here is from genome assembly GCF_053919585.1 of Euprymna scolopes. Lineage (NCBI taxonomy): Eukaryota > Metazoa > Mollusca > Cephalopoda > Sepiida > Sepiolidae > Euprymna > Euprymna scolopes. The sequence goes on from NC_136486.1 coordinate 84,149,640, forward strand.
ATGCAAGATAAATTTTTATCAGAAATTCTGTTGGGTATATTTTAGAGTTTCCAACTTACTTTTAGTCATATTTCAGAAGAATTGTAAATCATGTGCAATCAAATATAATAGCAACATGAGACGAGATGTGAACAGAAAATAAAATTTAAATTCAAGGTATGTGATGTCATTCAGTTCTAATCAGATGTGATCATAAAACATAACTAATTTTGTTCAGGATAGACTATTTTTATTCGATGTAAATTGTTTCCAAGATTTTTAATCTTTTGATGGAGATTTGTTTAGAATTCGAGTATAGTTTATTAAAAAATATCTAATGTTGTAATTATTGTGTACATTACCAACGTGCTAGCTTAAAAAACTTTGCCTTGATAGATAACATGTAAGCCTATTGGATACAGTTTTCATAGTATAATCGATATAGGATGTCCTGAATTTATTATTCATTTTGAGATTGTCAAAAGTATTAATAGTTTAATATTTTTCAATACCACATCTTTTAAAACAATATGATATATCTTTTTTATACGTTTGATACCAAAGTTGTATACTGTTCTATTTTTTTTTTTTTTTTCATAATATCAAAGTGGAAAATTCTGTTATTTTAACACCCTTATAATACGTATAGATAATATGGATAGTTATTCTCTTTCCTATTAGATTCATTTAACATCACTGTTCTCTTGTCCAGGGATCAGACGATTTTTAATATTTCACAAGCGCACTCTCCAATTCTTACAGTTCAATGTGTCAACTCTTTCTAAATTCCACTTTGTACAGTCTTGTCTAATGACTTGCTTCTAAGTTTTCCTTGGCTGGCCTAACCTCCCTGTGATGAATGTTATAAATTACCATAACGGCATAACTGATTTACTCTTAGGATAACCTCCATGCTGGTCAAATGTAGTGCTTTTAGCAAATCCTCCAACCTAATGTGTTAGGTATGGTCAGCATTCACATTGCAAATCCAGTTAATCACGGATCTGTTATTGTGTTGGAGTCAAGTAAAAAATGACTAGATGAGGGCCTGAGATTCATTGCCATATAATATGATACTCTTGACACTAATGCTGTACGACTTTACAAGGATTTAAAGGAGAAAATTTTGCTGATGCTGTCTTCACTTTTCTGGTTATACTTATTATTTCATTGAATAGTCCTGCTTAAGGACAAATCAAATCTTATAAAAGATTCTACAGATTTTTATATTTTTACATTTTCAATTTCATCAAAAAAAAATGTATCGTTTTGATGTTCACTAATTTTTCATTGAGTGAATTCGTTTTGTTATATAAGCTTACTTTGTTTTTTTGTTTGAATTTAACATTTTAGTGCCTCTGCTCTCTATTGTCCAATGTCCAGCTACAACTTCTTCCTGTTGTCCACTCAATGTTTCCACAATGAAACTAAACAATTGTCTCAATTGTCTAGTGTGAGATTCAAACCCACAATGGCATAAAATATTGATATGGATTAAGTCAAACATTTTATCCACATGGCCAAACAAGTTTATTTTGCCTTTTTAACATACTTTTAAATGATCTACAATTGTTTAAAAAAAAATTTTTTAAATTAATAAAATATTTTTAAATTCTTATTAATATATATTAGTGTAAATTTGTCAAAAAATGTTATCCAATATAAATAAATAAAAATGGAAAAAGGTTTCACTTCAAAGTAAACAATGCATCAAATACATGTAATGATTTGACATAAAATGTAAGTGATATGTTGTTTGGTTGGTTAAAAGGGAATGCTAAAAATGTCAATGTTGGTTTCTAATGTTATTTTATAAAACATGTATATATAACAAAATATGACAGTGCAAATGACAAATGCTGAGTATTTATTAATAACTGTTTATAAAATATACAAATACCTAAAACAGTTTGTGGGTGTTTGCAGATTACTATATACACATTATTAAAAAATGTTATGCTATATCATAGAATGAAATAATTATAAGCAATTCTGATCTTAAGATAGGTGGAAAAAAATTAGCATTTATTCATTTAAATAGTAAGAATTAATTTTTTTTTGTAGAAATAATATTTACAATTTTCTGCATTTGGATTCCTTTCATACTTTATTTGTTCTGTTAATGTTTTACATATTAAAATAAATCTTTTTGGAAGAGTGGGGGGGGGGTCAAATGACATAATAGTTACTCACATTCTAGAGTTAACCAATCAAGTTCAACTCCTGTCAGATCTTTTCGTGTTCACATATGGATTGGAAAAGTACAAATTCTTATCCACTTTCATTTGTATGACTTATTTGCATTAAAATAAATTATTGCATTTTAAATGTTTTTATATATGAGTACAATTTATAATATAGTAGCTGTATTTTCCCAGTGTTGCCTCAGTGGCAGGTTTAGAAAAATATTGGCTGTTAACATTATTATTTTGAATCAGATTTTTAAAAATGTCACATTTAAACCAGAAGAATTCTCAGTCATATAAAACTGATCAAGAGGGAGTTTACCTAGACCAACCTTTATCCATTAACAATGGATATTTCCAGCTATCCTTACTCTAGCTTGAAGTAGCTCAAGTGTTAATTTAACATTCTTTGTGAGTATGTTTTAAGGTTTGGTATAATTTATGATATGTTATAAATAAAGAGTTATTTGATAGTGCTGCCAAAATAAATATTTTCTGCAAATAATTAAGGTTACTGAAATAGAAAAAAAAAAGAAAAAGAAACAAAAGACGAAACTTTTAGTCCACATTTGGATATGTGACGAAATGTTAGTGATCGAAAAATGAAAACCCATTGTTTTTAGAAAGAAAATATGTATTAAATGCTTTCATAATCATAGTTTATGGAAAAACAAATGAAGTATCGGTTTATTCTTTGTGTACAAAGAATAAACGCTAGCATAATTAATGTTTTTTATTATTTTGATAAATTAAAAAATATAGAATCTAAATTGCTATTGTACAAAAATGAAAGTGATTAAGATAAAAAATAAAACTAATTCCAATTTATTTAAACCATAATTTAAAATCAAAATATAATTTGTTTTTAACGATAAATTCACAAGTCAGGTATATAAATATTTTATATTTTTACTTATAATCAGAACAATGAAAGCTGAATAAAAGGAAGTAGTAATTTAAATAAAATCAAAGAGTAATTCCATAGACTACAAAATTATGATGCGGTTTTAAAATGTCTCCGTAACAAAGGCAACAATCTCATTTGCTCATTTGACAATAAGTTTGAATACGTGTTTGCATTTTGGGTCAAATTAACCCCAGTTTGGAAGTTATTTTTCATTGGTGTGTCACAATTAAGTTTGAAATAGCGTTTTCATCAGTAAACATGCATGTTGAATTGATAAAAAAAGTCCAAATTTTACTGAAGTATTGAAATTAAAGTTTTCCTTAGAACTGATGAATACCGTTAAATTTTTGTGCAAAAAAAAGGTTTTCTTCAGCTTGCAATATTCTCGGCACATGCAAAAAGATGATGCCTTTTCTTTTTCTGTTTTAATGTTCATAGAAAATCCGTCTTTTTTCTTTCCACTGAATTCACCATACAAAATGTTCTCGCCAATAAATACTGGCTTATTATATGCCTAAATTTGACTGTGTCTTAATTTGCATATGCCACTTTTTTGTTTCCTATCAGTTGCATTTCAAGCTAGTGTCGGCGACTTTTTACAATATACACACGCCACCCTTGGACACTTGTATATCGATTGTTCAATCTTCTAAATAAATAAAAATATTTTCTGTAAAAATTTCAGTGAAACTATTAGTGTGCAGCAAAATAATAGTAATTCCCCACTCTTTAATTATAGTATTAACCTTGTACAAGTAGATATTATATAATATAGATAGATATAGATAAATAAAAAAAAAATCTATTGAAAATAATAAAAAAAAAAAAAAATTTCGTCTTCCTTGGAAAATTATTTTGAATTTGTTTATTTCCCCATAGGTATTGGTAAATTATCACTTTGTCTTTAATGATTTGTTTACAACAAATTATTTTAAAATGGCTTCAATATATTTGACACTTTTTGGAAAGGAAAAAAAATGTCATATCTTGACCAATAATTAATGTATTCTTCATGGTGTCCTTTGAGAGATGCCTAAACATTAGTTTGATTCTGGAAATCAGTTCTAGGTTTTCATGGAGTTGAGTCCTCCTACCAATATGACCTCTGTATATTCACTCTCTCCATGCATTGTTTGACAACAGTGGACAGCAAATCAATATAGCCATTTGAATTATGCCTGAGCCCCTTTTCGAAGATGTGGAAGACATAAAGTGACCGTTGTTTGAAAAGCAACCTAAGATCATCAGTTTGAGGGAACTTGGGTTTCATGATACCTTGAAATTTGTATAAACAGTCACTATTTTTCTGTGCATTGCACAACTTATCCTAATTCTCCAGGTTACATCTAGCCTGCTAGGTATTCAAGAAGCATTGAACAGCAGCTGTTATTTTCAAATTTTTTTAATCCAGTGCAAATCATCATGATGCAAGTCATTCTCTTCCAATTTCTGGTGCATTCCAGTCATCAATGATCTCTAACTCTCAAGCCCAGTAATAATACATAGAAACAGCTATTCATTGCATTTTACAATACTTTAAATTGTTTTGAAATAAAAGAAATAAAAAATGAAATATATCCCAAACACTTTGTTGTATATAATAAAATTATATATCATGAAATAAACCGAACAAAATATTTATTGGCTACAGTTTTGTTTTTATATTCAAAGTTTTAAAATTATATTTAAAAATATAATCCTTGAATATCAAATATATTTCACAGGCAGTACATGATTGGCATGGAGTTGCAGACTATCAAATTGTCTCTGCTGATTCAAATCCTCTGTTCACTTGAGCAATTATATTGTTAGGAATGTTATGAACCTTTAAAATCTCCCACTTATGAACAAAATAGCAACTAGTGTTTAATTAATATGTGATGAATCGTTTCTAGTAAGTATTGTGTTTGAATTACCAAAAGTAATGTTGGTATGCCACAAAACAATCTAGACCTTTTAGACAGTATTTTTCATCAGTCCATTTTTATAGTATATCTTTTCAACATACTACACATGCGTATTTATATCCATACTAGTATCCTCATTTTGAAAGCAACAGTATTTTGGCTGATGTAAAAGCAAACAGCAACCAAGTCTGATGCAATCAATACTCTAAATGGAAATGATGTAAATTATTTTTTCTTATCTTAGATATTCAGACAAACAAAAAGCTCAGCAACATTCCTCACATGATTTTTTGTAAAATAATATAAATAAAATATAGATAAAAACTTCTATTGAAAATAAGTTAAAAAAAAAAAAAAGTTGGATAATGACTATTTAAAATGTTTTTTTTTTTTTTTTCTTTTTGAATAGCCATTATTCCTCTTCTCTTTTAACAAATGATTGTATTATTTAGGACAAATAGAAAGAATAGACAAAGGCCAGAAATACAATTAAACATAATGATTAAATAGGAGTGCCTTGGTGTTTGTGAAAGAAAGGAAAAGGCTTATTTATCACAGTTGGTGTCTATAACAAAAACTCAGTCATGACCTAATTTCAAATGAAATTTATAATTTTACTTTGGTAAGTAAAAATAAAGAGTATCTTTACAAGAAAACCAGAAAATTATAAATTATTTAAATACGAATGTGCACCCTCCATCAAAAATGACAACGACAACAATGAATGATACTTTGCCAATGTTCGTTTCTGCTATTTGTCTAAATGTATTACTAAAAGATTATATAAAATCATAAAATTCCATGAGTAATTTAGTTTTTTATATATAAATTATTATTTCTAAAAATTAAAAAAAAAAAAAAAAAAAAAAGTAACCACACTTAGCTTTTTATCGTAAATTGGATATTTCCTTTTGAATTCTTTTCAGACAGTGGAGTAAGATTGAGATGGTTGTCTTTCTTGCTTCTACTCACCCCTTGAAAAGATTTTGTATGCGGAGGAAGGAGTATGAAAATGCATTTGTTTTACTTGCTAACTTTTGCATGATCGGATGGAAATAAATATATTCATTTATATATAAATATATAAATAAATACATATTGGCCTTTATTACAGAATGATAGGTAACTAATTCCATTAAAAATATTCCATTAAGAGTTGGTTTATTATATCAATTATTATGAGTTACCTTCTATTTTATTTGCTTTTTGACAATTAGCATCTATAATAGCAATGGTAGATTGTCTTAAATTGTTGAATCAACAAGTTTGTGTAAAAATGATATTTTACTTTAACTAAAAAAGATGCATGTATGTATTTTTTAAATCATAAAACAATATGCTTAAATGATTAAGGAATTGTCTTGTGATTTTACAAAAGAAAACTAACACATGAAAATAAAAAGGTGTTTTTTTTTTTTTTTTTTTGGTGATGTAATGAACCAATCACTAGTAATTAGGTGAGTGAATGATATGGGTGCATTATTTCTTTCATAAACTTCACCATTTAGTGGTGTTTGCATTGCTCCCTTCCAGAAAATGTTTGAAGTAAACGAGATACAAAAATTTAATAAAGAAGAGAATTGTTCTACTTCAAATTTTGTGTTATATAATAAAATTTCAACCAAACCAGTGAATGTGTGAATGAGTGTCAATATGTATGTACGGACTAAACTCCTAAACGAATGAACTTATTATTATGGGATACATATTCTAGGCAAGACAGTAAGATGTGCACATTATTATTATTATTTACTCATTGGGAGTAGTCACACAAACCCTCATCAAAGATTGCTCTTTGAGAACAACTTGCTGGAGTCTGAGTGAAAACAAGTCTCGCCAGACTTCCAGTACTCTCCACCTCTTCTGATAAGCTTTGCAAAAGAATTTGCGTTATCGCAACAGCTGCTTACCATTGATTTCTCATTGTTGGCAACCATTAGTCTTCACTAGAATTTGGATGGCAATAAGCCTCTCCAAAGTCACAGTCCTCTTTACACTCAGCAAAGCGGGGGTCTGGCTAGTGCTTTCTCTCCCCGGTCTTTCCACCCTCATTATTTGTTGTGGTGCCCATTTATGGTGACACTCACGCGAAAGAAAAAAGGGGGGTATCTTACAATTATACAATTTCAGTTTTCATAATTCTATGTGATGTTTCTTTGTGTTTTACATCTTTAGTCGTTTCTGTCCAGTTTGTACCTGTAGCTAATGTGTGGTGTTAGTCTCCACATTTAAGGATTTTCCTTAATATTTTTGCAGTTTTCATTATTGAAATCCATCGTATCTCTTCTGCCATCCCTCTGATTAAAAATCTCTCCCATTCTTTTTTTTTTTTTTTTTCAAAGGTTTTGATATTGTTCCTAGTGCTTCTACTATTAGTGGTGCTATCTTGACTTTCTTCATTTTCCAGATCTTGTTGAGCTCTCTGTTTGTAAAATTTACATCTTGTCCTTCCAAAAAAAGATTAAACGAGATGCAGTTTCCTACTAATTAATAATATTTAGTTACTGAGGCTGCGAGTGTGAAAAATAAATTATGTTTTGTCATTTACAGGATGGATAGAGTGTACATGTATCTCGAATATATCTATGTATGAAAATGTGTAACTCAAAATGCTATACTCATCCTGGGACGGATATTTTTCTAGTTATTTATAAATTTAATAATTAATGACCACAATAATTAATACATATAGATAGTTAAAAATTTGATTAAAAATAATTATATAAGATTCAGGACTTTCTTGTTTTCCTCAATTTTTCTGGGTAATGCCTGGGCGTAAGTCCCACTAATAAATAAACATTTGTATGGCTTATATTTGGATAAAATAGATGCAATGTGAACATGACAACATTGAAGATAAAAACAGCAGTTTGAAATATGTACATAATGTATTAGCAGGAATACTTCATCATATAAATATCATCAAATACTAAACATGCATGTATATTTTTCTCATAAATTCCAATGCGACTAACAGTGTTGTTAGTACAAAAATGTTGTTGTAATGTTTTCCCTCCCTAATTGGTGGATTGACCTGATTGTATCAATAACACGTTTTTCTCTATAGAATCATTTCAGAAACCTAAACAGTCTAGCATTGTGCTAATGCTGTGTCTATAGAAATCAAAATCTTAATGCATTCATAGAAGTGTAACTTTGAAATATAAAAATCAAATATTTGATGAAATTCTACAAACATTTCTATGAGGAACTGGAGAAATATTACTACTTTAATATTGTTTCAAAGTGTTATTAAAAAGTTATTCGAATATATGTGTCTTTATGCAGCCTTCAAGTTTGAATCCAATTAAAAATGTCTGTTCTCTCTCAGAGCCTATCCTTCCAGGCATTACACCCTCCATTCAGAGTGGGTGTAGGTTTATTGCCTATTACCGTAGCCCCCATAATCCATGAGGGGGTGTTAATTAGGCTAAATAGATATTTTTTGTTCTTTTTTTCGAGTATCTAAATTTTCTCTACAATAAATTTGACATTATGTCCGACTTTACCCTCATTGTGAGGCAAATAAAGAGTAACTGTGTACGTGTGCTGTTATTGTAAATATGTACATTCAACGCTAACTGTTCAGTCACTCTATGAATTGTTATTTCTCTGCTATCGACTTTAGGGGCCTTTTAAGAGCAAAGTATAGTATATGTTTTAATACTATACTTCATCTTCTCTGTCCCCAGGCACTGAAGTTAAAGTCCTTCTAGACTGAGGTAATTTTAATGTTTGTTCCAATCCAAAGTGTCTCTTTTTGGAAGGCTGAATTTTCCCCACATTAAAAACGGACCTTGTATCTAACTTTTTAAGAAGGCAAGTAAACAGGAGCTTTGGTATTTAGCTATCACACACAATTTTCTCATCTTTAAGTGGCTGTGTGAATTTGAGCATTGTGCTCGCATCAAAGTTTGCATTAAGTTCAGAAATTCTGTGACTGAAACCCTCAGTATTCTTCATCAGTTTCTTATCAAACATAATTTTTCTTATATATTATTTTAATTGGAATTCATTATTGAGATGAGTATTATTTATATTAATTTATTTATTGCGGACTATTATTCTCATCTTTAGTAATTGTTGTTTCATGACGTTTCGGCCAACTATTCTTCTGGCCTTCGTCAAGTGGTAACCGCGATGGATAGAAACTTTGAATCTCCTAACTGCATTCTCAGCAATCACTTCCATCTGTAGTTGTTGTCGTCTCACCACGTTTTTGGCCAAGTAAGCCTCTGGCTGGCTTTGGGTAGGATTGAAACCACTATCTTCACAAAATTCTCATCTGGAACTGTAGAGATTAAACGTTTCTATCAACTGCGCCACAGAATAGTTGTCCGAAACGTCGTAAAACAACAACTACTAAAGATGAGAATAATAGTCCGCAATAAATAAATATGATTTTTCTTAAACACAAGTTTTATTTCAGTTGTGCCACATTTTAAATCTGTCTGCTGATGTTCAGGATGACCAATCACCAGAAGAATCTCCATGAAATGTGATAATATCTGAACCAATTCATAAGGACTATTGCCAAACAATTAACTCTGTTGTCACATGGCACTGAGGCTACTGACTAAACGTTTTACAATAACAACACCTATTTTACAAGGATAATATTATGAAATCCTTTAAGATTAACATTTTCCTACTTAAGAATGGAGAAGGAAAGATAAATTGGCAATAAAAACTGAAGTTGAATGCTGTTTATAAGTCTAGAATATAATATCTTATGAAAAAGATAAGAAAGCGAGCTTAAATCGTCTTGGTTGTATCAGAACATTGCTTTAGGAATCAGATTTTAAAAGTTTGCAGAGTCTAAAGCAATCATTTGGACAGCCCTGTTTTCATAATGTATCAGTTTTCTTTTGACAAATTCTTCAGATTTTACTCATTAAAAACAAAAAAAAAATATTGACAGTGCCTTGAAAAAACACACCCATCCTTTTTACTATAAATAATGTTAGATGACCTATTCGTTTATGTAAGGTTTGTAAACTTTTGTTGAATTTTATAGCAAAGTCAAGAACATCTATTAACTATTTTTCTTCCAATTTAAAATTTTTCAAGTTTTATGATGATGCTTGATATCACTAGGAAATAACGGAAACGATGTAGCAAAAAACAAAACAAAAACACACACACAAAAATACAATTGTCTAATTTAAAATTCAAACGCATGATGCCATAAAATCTTGCAACTAAAAACAAAAGCTGTATTCACATGACCACCAATCAAAAAATTTTTTTAAATGTCTTTTTAACCTACATAAATGAGTTTGGCGCATAATGTAAAATTAAAAATCTGTTTTACTTCACATGAATAGTTTGTCTAAAATACATAAGTATAAAACAGGAGAAATATAAAAATGCAGCGGAGGGGGTGGGCACGCCTGAACTTACTCGGTTGTAAAATATGCTTAAATGTATTTCATTACAAATTTTGTATTTATTATTACAGAGCCAATTCTCTATTGAATATATATATATATATATATATATATATATATATATATATATATATATATATATATATATATATATATATATTATTATTATTGATTTTAATTGTAAAATAAAAATTACTTTGATGCCATCAACTAGAATCAAAACCAAAACATTTAGTGCACCAGTTGTGTTCCTTACCATTTGAGCTAGCAACAGATAGATAAGAAATATTTAAAATTAAACCATTTTAAGCTATGAATGAATTTGCACATGCGCAAAAGTAATAGAAATATGTTGACAAGTTGAAATGAACATTTTACGTTTCAACTTGCTGACATTTTTTATGTATGCATTATTCATCCATCCAAACAAAGATTTTACCTGTTATAAACAATCCTTAGTGTATGATTACTATTTCCTGTTAATTTCAGCGTTATTTGACCAGTAATTTAAGAGTTTATATTTTCACATGGACACATACATATATCTATGGTTTTATTTATATAGATCAGTGAATTTATAGAAAAATATTTTTCTTTTATTTTTGAAAAAAAAACCCATAGATTTTGTTTTTTCAAAGTAAACAATGTGTCAAATATGTACAATGATCTGATGTAAAAAGTGTATGTTGTTCAAGTGACTAATAATAGAAAATTTTAACATGTCAGAACATTTGTTTCTAATCTTATTTTATATACATTTTAATATTGAATAATGAGTTTTTATAAAAACTGTTGAAGAATTGTTGACATCAATAAGGATTGAAGGTGTTTATTCTAAATCCTTGGTTAGTTTTGCTCTTAGGGTAGCATGCTGCTGCGACACACAGACAACTAGGTGTATATATATATGAATGATTACAAGTGTAAAAAGATTTCTTAGGCTTGAGCCAGAGTAAAACCTTTTAAAATTTCAGATGAATGTTTATGTTAGTTGAAAAAAAATCTTAGAAGACAATTTAATATTTTTTATTAGCTATTAATTGTATCAACCTGGCATTACCTGAGATGCAATGAAAGCATTTGGGTTTTCAATGTTTATTTGTTTGATACAGAAAGAGAAATAACATTTTAGTTGTAAAGAAGACATCTTTTTATATTTTTCAATTAAAAATATGTTTTTCTTCTCACAAAATTTCATTTTTTTATGATGATTAGTTTAACATTTTTCATAATATAACTTATCTCTATAAAGTAATTTATGCATAGATTTTTTCTGAAGTACATTATCAAAATTTCGTAAGTATAACAACCTGATAGAAATGAATGTTGGCTAGTCAGAAACAAAATTTCATTTGTCAGCTTAAAAGCTATTTGAATTTGACTTGGAAAAATCAACAGATGACTTTATAGATATATATAAAATTAATAAGATACTGAAATTAAGCAACTGGAGCCACATGTGGTACAATGGATACTGATGTGAACTATGCTATGATCTAGGCTAAGTTCAAATTCCATCAGATCTATTGCATTCATTTACACTGCAGTAACATCACGAAGAAAAGTATGAACATCCTTTTCATGCAAATGAGTAGAATACTCATTTATATTCAATTGTTTATAATATATATTGTCTCAACATTAAATAGCTTGAAAACGATTTATATGCCATAAAATAGACCAACTAAACTAAATTGACACGTCTATGATCAAAGTGTAATATCAGTTCTATCCTCAATCAGTAAAGGAGATATTTATCTAGATTGGGGTAATTTTAATTTTTGTCTCAATCCAAAGTGCCACTTTTAGGAGAGTTGTATTTTCCTTGCATTAAAAACCGACATTGTATTTAACCCTGTCCTTGTAGGGAAGCAAGTAAATAGGGATACTTTCACATGTTAAACTTAAGGAACAGTTACCGCAGATATAATTTAATCCAGTAATATTAAACAATGTTCACTTGTGTTTATTTTAAAATGTCTATTCTTTAAAGTCACAACAACAAAACAAATGCATTTTCTATTCTTTCAATATTATTTCCTAAATTCTTTGATCAACTTAAAATAGTTTTCACAGAAAAAATGTTTTTTAATGCATAAAGATACAATTTATTTATTCATTATTTAATTGCTTAAAAAATGTGTGTTGCTTATAATGTATAAAATCCTAGTACTTTTAAAGTGAAAGTTAATTTATATGTGTGGAGTTATTTTTAGACTTTCTGGAAGTAGACACTTCAGCTTGACCAAAACAGGATATATTAGGAAGAGTTTTTGTTATTTTGGCCTCTATTAGAATGATGAAGCTTTCCATTATGTAGTAGTTTCAGTAGTTCAGCACTTATAGGTTCACTTGTAAACTTTTTTCTTCTTTTTAAATTTTATAGATTATGTAAATTATTTTTCAAAAGTTATTTAGTCTTATTTAATTATATGATTTATTGGGCAAATAAAATATATATTATATACTTTTATGATATATATTTATTTCAATAAATTTTATGAAATCTATTTATTTTACATATAAAACCTCCTGTTCTTAAGACTTTTTGCTTTCTGTTTTAGTTTTAAAATGATGATTTTATTTTTCTATCTGAATTGTATGAATTCAAATTATGAAATTTATAAATTATTTACTAAAAATTTGTTTTTGAAATCAAATACACAAATTTATAAAAATTGCAGGTATATCTTGTAAAATGTTTGAAAATAATTTGAATAATACATTATTTTCTGTATTAACTGTTTAATAATTTTCATTTTCATTCATATTATATTGGTAATTTAATCTTGCACATTACGCAACAGTGGTTCACCCAAGAAATACTGTTTATCCTTGGTTTAAGAGCATAAATGAACCATAATGCATGATCTGGAATTATACATTTCTTTCTATTTGCTAAAATTAAAGGCTTCAAAATAACTTTCAGATTTTCTTCAGCAAGCACCACCAATATTTTTTGTTTTTCTATTTTTGGTATAATAATGAAAACAAACACTTTTATCATAATCGTGGGAATTTTAAATATGATTTTAATGATTTTAAATATCAATTTGAAAGTAAGAATGAAATCTTAGTCGAGTATTATGGTTCATTTCTGCCATATAATCAAGCATAAATGGAATTTCTTATTAATAATTTTATTTTGCATTTTATTTAAAAATAAGAAATATACATGTATATAGAAAAAATAATTACTAAAAACATAAGTATTAACATGTTTAATTTAAAAGAGACTTAAATAAGATTTTTTGTATTCAAATTTACTGAATTATTGAGTGTCATTAGTTAAATTGATAAAAAAAGTAGAAATATATCAAATAGTTCTTCTAAGTAAGTTTTCTGTGTTCCGTAAAATATTTTTTCTGTAAAAAAGAAAATGTCTGCCATTCCTTTTGATTAGTTTTATTTGTCCATATTTGCTTGTCTCCTCACGAGGGCAGAGCTAGACACATGGTTGGTTTTTAATGTTGGGAAAATCCAGCTCCCCTAAAAGAAGAACTCTGAATTAAGACAAAAATAAAAATTGCCTCAGTCTACAAGGATTTCTCTCTCACTGATCGTGCACAGAAAAGATGAAGTATAGTGTCAGAACATACACTACAGTTTGATCACATTGATTAATTTACTTTTTATATACTATCGAGTTAATGAGTTTGCCAGGAGTACAGTTAAGTAACAACGTAAGGATTGATAACAATGGTTGAGATTAGTTCAAATTACATCATATAAGAAGGCAGTTCAACAAGAATTTATAACATTGGACTTGAACCATGCTGTAGTTAGTTGGTCTAATGAATACCAGCACAGACTCTGGTATCTGTTATGCTGGTTACAAATCTAAACATATTTATTATGGTCATTTATACATTAATACTATTGTACTCTGAACCCAACTATGGATAACATATCAACTTGTGTTATATGCAAGCAATTGTAAAACAGATAAAAAATAATTTTTAAGATGTAGATTTATGTTTTTCTATATCTTATTAAATTTAATAATTTGTTTAATTCTTAATTATTGGGTAAAACACTTAAAAAAATCCTTTAAACTCATGAAAGAGTTTTAAAAAGACTGTCTCCTTTTATGAAATTTGACCATTTATATTACACTAACAGGGAATTTAAAATGTCAAATTCATATTCAGAAAAGAAGAGCAATAGTTTTTCTTATATATTGATCATGCGGTGCAAAATTAACTAATTTGCATATTGATTTGCAAAAGGACATTTCATTAATTTATTTTTATTGTTTTCTAATTCAATGATTGTTTGCATTTTACTATAACATAGTTCTGTTTACAAATATTTTTTTGATCGTAAATAAAGGTTTAGCATTTTGAGTGATAAGTGTTTCTGGTCATTGCAATTCTTTGTTTCCTCAATTTTTTCTGGACAACGTCAGGACATAGGTCCGATTAGTTATAAATAAAATAATATAAAGTTAAGTAAATAATAATAAATATAACTAACTGAATCTCTGTGAACTACATAGTATCATTATGTCAGTTTTATTAATGCTTGTCCCCCCTCCCCGGCCCTATTTTTCTTTTTGCTATAAATTTGTTTGGAAATTGAAGAACAAAATATAATCATTTACATTGTTTTTTTTTTTTGCCTTAATTTATTTTACTGATATTTCTACTTTGTTTCAGTTGATTTGTGCTCTGGCCTTCTTCAGATATATAATTATTTTTTTTTTTCTCAATATTTATTATTTTTCCAATTTTTTAAAATCATTATATGTTATTTGTGTATGTTGGTGTTTTTTTATCCATTTAATTCCTATGAACTGATGAGTTTGATGTTGATATTTGAATTGAAATATATCATCAGTTCTATACCTGTACCACACAGAAGCAGCACTAACCCTACATGGGTTGAACTGGCTTCATGAGAGTATGAAATTCACAAACAGTTCCTAATTGTATGTATATCCCAGTCAGGGGAGGGGGCAATGCTAAGTTTTTGCAACTCTTGCAGAATGGTATCAACGTCCTCCTACATACAGCGCCTTGTATTTCCAAATGGTCACCCATCTGGTACTGATCAGGCTTACTGTTGCTTAACTTTGGTGATCTAGTGAGAACCTGTGTGCCAATGTGGTTTTGCCATATGTGTATCATCAGTTCATTAGATTTAAGTAAGAAACGTCATATAATGTAATGTAGACAAACATCTTGCTATTCCCTCTTCTAAAACTGGTCCTATTCATATACTTTAGTGGTAATGTGCCATTGAACAAACAAGAACACAAAAACAAATTCATCGCACACATATAGTCATATTTAAATACAGGAAAAACATTACTGTACATAAAATTAACAATTCATAAAGTTGAACCGGGGGGGGGGGGATATAACTATATAAGACAATCTCATATTGTTTAATTGTTGATGCAGTCACCTTGCATCTCTATTCTTTTCAATTACCAATAAACTATTTAATGCTACATTTATTAAGATTTCTTCTCCGCAGAAGAAAAAACTGTGAACGATAACTTTTGATCCCAAAAATACAAAGAGAAAATCTGAGTTTATCAAAAAAAATGTAAGACAAACAAGAAAATAAATTTTTATCTGTTCGTTTGATGAAAAGACATGTATGATTATAATTTCTATTTAATTGTTATTCTTTCAGAAATTCCTTTTTATAAATTACAGAGGTTTGTGTGAATGCAAATTGCTCACTATTATTATCAAGTTGCAGATCATCAAGAGATGGAAGGAGAGAGGTTATGTTGTATTATAGTTTGCAGCTACAATGAAACATTTTGTTTTATTTAAAAGATGTAAATTTGTGTATTCCATAGATAAGCTGACACCTTCTTGAGAATTTTTTAAAACTTTTCGCATATTATTACTAGAACCATAAGGGGGTACTATTTGGGATTGTGTCTAACAGGGAACTGTGGGGAGTTGAGCAGCAAATTAGTACAGGGAAATAGAAAACAGGAAGGGAATTCCAAATTCTAGCAATATGAGAGAACAAAATATTAGCATAGAAGGTTTTCTAGCATCTAGGGACCTCAATAGTGAAGAGGTGATATTTTGTTGCTTGTTGGGTTGTTTAGGAGTATGTATGTTGAGGGGGCGTAATGCAATGTGTTCATTACAACACATTCCATTAAAGTACTTGTAAAATTATGTAAATTAGGTTTTAATGAAAATTTTTCATGTTTTCTAAGTCTTAACAAAAACAATTAAAAGAACATGATATATTATTTAACTATTAATGTAATCACAGTATGCTTCTCTTAAATTACCAATAAGCGTTTTAATTTCACATTCATTAAAATTTCTTAAATTTTAAACTGAAAAGGGCAATTAATTTTTTACTTCTTTTGAAATGATTTTCAAAATTCTAAAGAGATGATAATTTGTTGGTGTGAGATTTGAAGAATATCGTGGATGATGCATAATTTCCCAGGCATATTTTTCTAGAAAAGTTTTGTTTTTTGAGTAATGTAATGTCATGATGAAAGAGGAGACAGTAGAAAGAGTAACAGAAGTTTAGTGAGTTAAGTTTTTTACTAAAAAACGAAATTGGTATTTCATGAACATAATGTTGACAAGCTTATTGACAGATGTAAAACGATCACAGAGGAAAAAAAAATGAAGACATTAAGGTTATTGTGTTTTTCCTTATTGCTTTATTAAGCCTTAAAAGGCAGACAGAACTTTTGTTACCTGATACTTACATGGTCCTAGACAATGGTGATATTATAATGTTTTAGTTTTGCGTACTTAAATTCTTAGCTTGAGAAAAAAAAATTGGAAAGTTTTATTGAAAATACTTTTTAACCTTAAGGAAAAATTAAATTTTTGTATTTTGAAATTCATTTTGAACTTATTATAGTAATTTGATTAAGATCAAAGTGTAGTATCTGATGGCTGTCTGCCTAATTTGTTTAAAATATAAATTATATTTTCTGCAAATAAATATTTCAAATTGTAGTATCTGTTCTGATATAACATTTCATTGGTTCTGTCCTGTCCTGTTCAGAAATCCTTTTAGACTAACTTTTGTTCTAACCCGGAGCGCCCCTTTGTGGGGAGCTGGATTTTTACCACTTATTGAATTACAACTTTAGGTCTAACTCTGACCTTGTGCAGATAGGAACTTATTGTAAGCTTATAGACTTTGGAATTCCTTCTCTGTTTTCTGTTTCCCTAGCTGTACTAACTTGCAGAAGTTTAAATGTAATGTGAACAGACATCTTGCTGCTCAACTTCCCACAGTCTCTTAATCTCAAATAGTAGCCCTTTACATTCCAAATGGCAATATGACTTGTTTGAGGTGAAAAATAGTTTAAATCAGAAAATCTTCAGTATTTTAGAATTGCATTTAACAGGTGTAAATATTTTGAGCTTAATTAAACAGATGTAAAACCGTGCTTTGTATCTTGTTAGTTGGTAGTAAAAGAAATGCCGTGTAATATTGCTGCTATATGCTTTCTCTCTTTCTTCTTGTCTAGATGTGAAGTGAAGTAAAGAATTAGCTCAATGAAATTAGAATAACAAGAATTAAGCTCTTTGTAAAATAAAGAAAGCTATTTCTGATTCAAGCATTTTTTCCTTCTACACAAAAAGGAGTTTTTATCCAACTTGTGATAAAATTGGTTCAAATAACAGAAGGAAACATATGTATGAGGACAATTGTCATAACTGTTATCATAATCAGAACTGTCATAAAAACATGAATTTAAAAGCAAATTCAATGTTTGTTGGTAGAGCAGCTTAAAACAAAAGAATTTAATCTGTATATGACAGTTTTTAATGTTATTTTGTTTGGGGTTATTTGGTATTCGAAAATGATTCATTTTAAATATGGGGTCAGCAAAGATATATCCTGTGGTGGTTTTCAATTAGTTTGCATTTGTTCTTTTGAACTACTTAGTAAAATTAGAAACGATCATCAGACTAATTCTAGAATTGTTTTATTAAATTTTAATTAAAGTTTCTTTTCCCTTATGCAACATAACCTTTTATAGATATGAAGTTCATATATGAAACACCCTAAATTATTTAAAAGAACAAAAATACAAGATTTCACATGTCTTATCAAGCTTAAAACATTTACAACAAATGAATTAGGGTTCTTGATCCCGATACTTCACATTTCATACAAGGACATTGAAAAAATGACAACCATTTGTAAGAATGAGCCCTAGGAGACTGCTTGGATGTTCCAACGCATCTCTCTAACTTATCATCCAATGCAACACTGTGTCTATAATATCATTTCACAATGTCTGTCTTGATGAAGAAAACAATACATTTTGCTCTCGTATGAAGGCAAGTAAATTGGAAGTTATTGACGTACAATTTTATTTAAAAAATAAATAAAACATCTCTACAAATGAATTTCTATTCTGATGAAGTTTCTTTTTACTTTAAATGCAATGGAACCTGACATGAATTTCAAAGTATCAAAATTGCATTTTTCTTGTCACTTGTGACAAGAAAATCAAGGAGAATGTGAGTCCTAAGATGTATTGTCAAATCCAGTCAATATCTGGAAAAGGAAACAAATACAAATAAGTGAATAACTCCACATCTCCATCATCCACTCAGTTCGTGTTTCCACATAAGCTCAAGAAAGTAAAGTACATACGAGTTCAAAAACATACAGTTTTGTAGAATTAGTTCACATCTTCGTCCGTTGAGGTCTCCTTCTTGCTTTAGTGTTTGTAACGCCATGTTTGAGAAGAAAATCAAGGAGAATGCAAGTCAAAGCCAGTCAACATCTGAAAAGGGAAACAAAAACAGATAAGTGAATAACTCCATAGTCACATCAAAACTATTACCTAAATGTTGAGAGATGATGAACATCTTGAGTTAAGTCCATAAAAACATCAATGTACACAAATAATCAATTTAGGTAATATGCAGAATATTAACTGGCTTTACCAGCTTTGCAAAGTTTTCTACTTGAAATGCATTATATATATATATATATATATATATATATATATATATATATATATATATACTAGCAAAAGTATGCGTCATTGATTGGTTCAAAAACAGCCTACAGAAAATGGACTCTGATTTATGAAAGTATGATAGGTTATGAAAAGGAAGGGTTGTAAAGAGATAGCTTCGAATTTGGGGGTATCAAAACCAAAGCAAAATATGATGAAAGTAAAAATAAAATAGATAAACCCCATAATTTATTGTACCATACCTGTTCACACTGAAACACTTATCACAATATTCTGTGGATTTATATTAAAAAACCTTGTTAAACTTTGTGACATATTTCCATTCTATGGAGGTCAGGCATGAATGAACAGCCAATAATTTTATTATACCATATTTCTTCAAACTGAAACATAATTATCAAAGTATACTTACGCAGATAGATATGAAAAGTCTTTATTAAAGTTTGTGCCTATTTCCATTCTATGGAGGCCAGGCGTGAATGCAGACCCCACAATTTTATTATACCATCCCTATTTAAGTTAAAACATACTTATCAAAGTATTATTATGTACATCTATATCAAAAGCACTTGTAAACGTTTTTTTTTAATTTTTAAATTTTTTATTTCCGTACGTTGTGGACCAGACGCGTACGCAGACCCCACAATTTTAATGAATCATCATTATGCCAGATCAAACATACCCATTCCTGTGTCTCGATACATCTTCTATCATTATATGTGATCAGTTTTCTATAATAGTCAACCATATAGGAGCCTATTCATGACCAGGTATTTATTTGCTCCCCCACCTAGCAAATTAGGCAGAAGGCCGATTTTTAATGTGAGGAGTGAAGGGGAAATGGGGACCAACTCCCCGGTGAGTAGTGGAGCTGGATAGTGACAATTGGTATGAAGGGATGCCCCTACATTGACCAAGGTCTTATATGTGGGGTTTCCCCCACATATGGTCTTTGCTTGCAGTATCTGCCAGAACAGATACTACACTTTGATCTTGGTCCGAAGGCCACGAAGGTGGCCTATTTGTGACCAGACACACCCACGGACATTCAGCTTTATATTATAGATATATATATAAAAAGCAAAAGTCCCGCGCATTTTTTTGTGTCCAAGAAAGACTTTTTTTTGGGGGGGGGACTCTCAACCACGTTACTATTTTTTAGAACTTTTTATATACCTCCTAGATTATAGTATCTGCGATTTGCGAACGGACTCTGTATCTAGATTTTTTTACATCAACTTTTAAAAATTCCTTCTATTCCGTCCTTTCGTGTGTTTGTTCGTCTTTTTCATATAAATAAAGTGAACCTAATTGGAGCAAAGGTACAGCGCCTGGCCTTTTGTGCCGGAACGTCTTGAAAGCAATTAGCTTTGATTAATCTTGAGTAAACATCAAACAGTTGCTATTCATTTGAGAGTTCTCCCTTTTTCTGGGGAGCTTGGTTTCCCCAACATTGTGGGGAAACAAATAAATGAAACAGCGCAAAGCTGAACTGGCCTTCAGTCAACATTCATTTCTGCACCTGCGTGAACTTATTTACTTAGCAAGTAAACTTTTAGATTAACATCACTAAATTTGAATACTTTTCACTTCCTATGGCTTCATAGCGTAGCGGTAAGATGTCATGTTTTCTTTCACTTTCTTTTCCAACTTTGCGTCACGGGTTTGAGTTTGCCTGCCTACTAACATTTTTTTTTTTTTTTTTTCAAACACCCGGGCAACGCCGGGTACCCCAACTAATCTATTATATAAATCTCACCTGTCTGTATGTATGTTTGTGTGTCTGCCTAAAACTTTCGACAGGGGCGACAGATTTTCACAAAATCATTATTGTTTTGAAGCTCAGCCCTTTGGACGACAAATATCGAAAAATTGGTCAAAAACATTAATTCCTTCACACATAACTGGACAGTTTCCTACAAGGAGGGTCGGTTTTTTTTTTGGGTTTTTTTGTGTTGCCATTTTTTCACGTCATTGTATCAGTTGGAATAACTTTACTAATTTCAACGTTCCGAATTCCGGTCACATCATGGAGTAGGGGTAAGACGTCAGGTTTTCTTTCACTTTCTTTTCCGCCTTTGCATCATGGGTTTGAGCCTGTCTGCCTACTACTACTTTTTTTTTTTTTTTATCAACACACACCTCCAAACACCCGGGCACCCAGGTTAGTTAATCTATATAATAAGCTCCATTTTTCTTGTTTACATTCAGACTTTATAGATGTGGGAGTGTAAACGCAAGCAATATATAGAATACTACTGTGGTCATGCTCTATGCCAAGAATTGATGCATGTTTTCAGAAAATAATCATTTGTTCGTTCTCAGTAATTTCTACATTTTTTTCTGGCTTGCCTGTTGCTCCTAAAATAGTCATTTATACAGAGCGTCAGTAATTTTCATTCACATGCAGAAATCTACTTCCATTGCTGTTAGCTTATGCTGAGAAATGTTCTTCATATACATTCACCGTCATTATTTCATTAAAAAAATTTTTTTAATTGTTTACTTATACTCTTACTAAATAAATACAAGTCATGTCCTACAACTTATTTTTTATGCTTTTAGGGCGTTTTCATTGGCTATAATCTTATTCTAGAATAACTGAATAGGATTGCTGAACAATAAAAAACAATCATTGAAATTAAAATATGGTGTCTCATTAATAGCAATTATTGTAACAAACTATGTTTTCTTTATTTCTCTTTTGCTTTCTTTCTTTTACTTGTGTCGTTTTCTTTCAGTCTCATTTTCTTCCTTTCTTTTTATTGGGAAGCGGTGAGAGGTGAGAATTAAAAACAAGTTACGCTATACTTTTCTTGAATCGGTTATTCCAGAATCATAATCTAAACAAAACAAAACATTATCATTTGCATATGATAACAAGAACTTTTTCTTTCTTGTCTTAGGAGTGAGGCCATATTCACACCTATTAAAAAGCATTATTATTGTTAAAATATATCCACCTGAGTTATTGTTTGAATTTTAACCCATGTCCAGATTCCCTGTTGTATAAAATGCAATTTTTTTATCAATTTTCAATATTCAATAGCACACTAATACAGCATGGACGGCTATATGCAAATACCAAGATATAAGTGAAATGACGTTATAGTAAGAAAAAGATTATTAAAAGGGGAGAGCACGTTGGAGAAGACAATCACATTAGCGATGTGGATAATGTTCAAGAGCACGTTAGAGACATGTATGATGTTCAAGAGTATGTTTGAGAAGTCACATGTGGTGGAAATATGAGGAAATAAATGTCATTGTTACAAAAAACAGGAGTTGAAGTTCTTTTCTCTTTCCTATTTTTTGTCTCTTTTGCAACTGAGGCAACTACATGTTGGGTAATGTTACATTTATTACGATGTTTACTTTTTAGTATCTTTATTTACATTCTCTGCAATAGGTTAGACACAAGGTAA
This sequence comes from Euprymna scolopes, assembly GCF_053919585.1. NCBI lineage: Eukaryota > Metazoa > Mollusca > Cephalopoda > Sepiida > Sepiolidae > Euprymna > Euprymna scolopes. Next base: position 84,172,384 of record NC_136486.1, read on the forward strand.
AACTGCATTTCTGGTAGAGATGCTTCATATGATTATCTATAAACTAATCTCTCTCTTTCTCTCTCTCTTTCGACATGGTCGCTAGTGATTAAATTATTTCCTGAGAATTACATTCAAGTTTTTGACATCCTAAATTGCAGTTTCCATTAAGGAAATACATATTTATACTGTACATTATACACAAAAGCTCCATCTGATATACGCAATGCCGAAAAGTTTGTCTTTTACTTTTCTGGTTTCTGTTTTACATAAACATTGTGAAGTCTGTGTTTGATCTGGACAACCATATGCAGCAAATAATTCAATAGTTCAAGGCTGGGACATGGAATTTTTTAAACTAACCTGCTTTTCCGGGCAATGGGTCAGCTAGTTTAAAATAATAAACTTTTCATTCGTAACTTCATTGTAAACACGAAACAAAATCTTTTTTCCATTTATTCATATAGATAAATAAACATTTATATTTTGGTAATGCCATTAAACTTTATTTATCTTTTAAATGTGACTTTTAAAAAAAGATCATTTTGCTTTTTCATTTGTAATCTATATATATAAAAGCGAAAATGTGTGTATGAATGTATGTATTATGTATGTGTGTTTGTATGTCTCGCAAAAACTTTTGACAGAGGTGATGGATTTTCACGAGATTGGTATCATTTTGAAGCCCAACATCTTGGACGACAAATATCGAAAAATTGGCCAAAAACATTAATTCCTTCACTCTAAACTGGACCCTTTTCTACAAGGAGGGGTACCGAAAAAATCGTTCCTTCATTTTCTCTCCTCCTGCTACTATGACAATGACGTCATGTTTGACCTAGAAAACATTGATGTTAGTTTAAACCATCTGCAAGTGTTTTTAAAGGTTTAATTTTATCCGTTCTCAATTGTATGTCTCTTTGACATAGGGGTAACATGTCAGGCTTTTTTTTTCCGCCTTAGCCTCGATGCTTCGGGTTCGAGCCTAGCTTCCTACCTAAACTTTTTTTCCTCTTTCACACTTTTTTTTTTTCCTTTTTGCTTTGTTTTGGTTTTCCCAATTTTTTTTAACATCGTGTTTTTTTATAATATTAAAACAGGGTCACCCTCTCCTACATACACACCTTCAAACACCGGGGCAACGCCGGGTACCCCCGCTAGTATATTATATAAAAGCAAAAATGTGTGTGTTTGTGTACTTATTTTGTATGTCCGGCAAAGGTTTCGGGGGGGGGGGTGCTCGGAAGGGTTAACACGTCTTACAACATTTTATATACTTCCTAGATTATAATATCTATGATTTACAAAAGGAGGTCATCTCTATCTTTTATTTGAGCGACTTTTACACACTATTTTCACACTATTTCTTAATCTCAAGTGTTTGTTTGGCTTTTCCGTATAAAAAAAGCAAAACTTAATCTGGAGCAAATCTGTTTACCTGGAACTTGTGCCAGGGATGTCCAGAAACTTTTAGTTTAGATCACTTGGATTGTCCCCCAGAGAGATCTTGTATCACCAGGACCAATTTACCAATGAACGCTTTCACTTCAATGATATAGATCTTATAGAAGAGCAGCATTGTAGGTGCAGGGCGAACCATGTTTACAGTGAGTGATCTAACACTCCCAACCACTCGCGTAGGCCTTGTATAAAGGTGAATGTCGGAGACATTGTGTACTGTCACAGTGGTCTATCAAAAAATGAAGGACGTGAGCGATACTTAATTTCATCCAAGCAAATGAGTGGATGTACATTTGAAAGTTTGCTGGCTCCCATTAAGGGCCAGTACATACAAGGTCCACAGAGATGATTGCTTCAGTGTCCCTTCTCATCCAGGTAACAGCCTAAGGATTACTCTTGAACATCCAGATGACCATGACTAGGAAGATAGCGATCTGGCCTTGCATACCAAGCCCTCCATTCTTGAAACAATTAGCAGCGTAACCAGCAAAAAGAGGTTACTACTATGCAGTCAACCAACCAGCCAACCTCCTATTTTGACTGACAAGAAGATTCCAGTTAACTCCTCCCATGGAACAAACACAACACACCTCGTCTTATTGACAGTTAATAGATAAAGACATACTAGTCCCTCCAGATGTAAGGCAAAACCATCCTACCTGAAAGGTTATGTTACTAACCTTTCGTGACTGGCTCTGAGCCCTTATCTTGAGAAAAGAGAAAAACAAAAAAAAAATATTGAATTATAGCTACATATCAGTCAAGGAAGATAACTCAGCATGACAGCGTTATTTACAGTTTTCGTCTGCCTCTTCCATTTTGTGTTTATGTTTTCAGTTTTGTTTTGAGTTTCGTTCTGTTCACTCGAGAATAAAGTTTCTTTGTCCCTCCAAATGGTTTCATGTGATATACCTTTATTTACTGGTGCAGCGTTTTTTAGGAGTCATCAATATCCTAGACCAATCTTACAAAGAGCAGATGTTTTTAAATGTCCCGTTGATCAGGAAAAAGATTTTCACTTTATTTTGTTATACCAGAAAAGATACTCTACATTGCTTGATAGTGTGCAGTAATGCTGTAGTGAATTTTTAATGTGTTATTTGCTTGATGGAGAGGGAGAAGACAAGAAACTCTGCATTGCCCAGGAATAAATTAAAACAAATATAGATTTCATTATATTTTTGACAAAGTGGGTGGGGAAGAAACTTGGTGTGGCTTGGGAGCAGTAACTTTCACAGATGTTGTTGTTATTATTATTATTATTAATACATTAAAACAAGGGGGAATAGGCTGAGCAGATGTGAAAGATGGATGGGAGAGAGGATGTAGAAAAATAAGGAAAGAGAGAAAAAAAGATATAGAGACAGATTGAGATAGATAGAGAGAAAAAAAAATTTAATATAAAGATGTTACACACGCTTTTAACCTCTTAATGTTCATATAGGGACAAAACTTTTCTGTGTGGGGGAGGGGTGTAATTTTACCCATCCTGGGACAATATTTTTCTGGTTTTAACTCAAACTTTGATTAAGATATTGGTTTTCTTATTTATGAGAGTAAAGGTCAAGAGTGTTCAGTTTGTTTGTATGATTTGGCATTTGTTTTTAAGAGTGATTACTTCTGCCTCAGATCCTGCTTTACGCTCTCTCTGTGTGTATGTGCGTGTGTGTGTGTGTGTGTATGTGTGTGTGTTTACAAGAAGAAGAGATGTATGTCACTAGTCAGAGTAAAGTTACTGATGGATGAGTCGGTTGATGACTGATTCTGCTGAACATATGTTGTTGGACAAAAGAGAGATCACCAGTTTAAAGGTTCAGTTTATTTAGGGATTATCTTTGAATAACGTGGAATAAAATTACAAACATAGGCAAATAATTTCAAGTGCAAAAATGTTATTTATAAAAGGTATAAAAAAGAAGAAAAATAAACATTATAAAAATGCCAATATTCCATATACTGTCATTGTCATTTTCCAAAACTCTTGAAATAATTCCTAGGTTCTACACTATTAATACTTTATTCATAAATTATCGAAGGATCAATTATCCTCTCTTGTTGAATAGTCACCATTCTTACCAAAAAAAAAAAAGCAAAAAGGAAGATACTAGTTTTTTTTTCATTCAAAATTGCAGTAATAATTGCTTATGACTATTTCAGCCTGTAAAATATAACTTTATGTCCAGTCATAGTTCAAAATGGTAGCTGTTGTTTATGCAATGTTATCCTTCTGTATACAATCACTGCATACACAATCACTTAATAATCTATATACACCAACTTAAAAGGTATTCAAGAGAGAAAACTTGTGAATTTAACAAGGTTATTAAGAGTGCTCAATAAAAAAGAGTAAGACATATTTTTATTGATATAGACAAATTTACAGTTTTTCTTCCACTGAAGAAGTCCAGTTCTTAAATGCATTTAAGTAGAAGACAAACTTATTAAGTCACCTGATGAGGACCACCTGTCCGAAACAATAGCATGTTTAGTATCGCGACCATATAAATTTGTCTATATCATTAAAAATATATGTTGAGTTAAAATCATTGTTTAGTTTGTAGCAACAATACAGCCAAAATAAAGTAATAATAATACTACTACATCCACTATAATGTTGCAAACTGTTCCTATGTTTTATATATATGGATGAGGTGGGGGTGAGGTGTTCAGCCTTGCCGGGTCATAAAATACACTTAAATATATTTTTTATTTATTACAGAGCCAATTTTCTATTGGATATTATATTGTATTTAATATATAGTAGTGATTTCAAAAGTTAAATAAAAATGACTTGGGTGTTATCATTTAGTATATGCATGTCTGGCCAATAGTGAAGGAAGTCATATTCTTCAGGCAGTAGTTCAAGATGCAATGGGAATATTATCCATTAATTAGATCCCTGAAAAGTTTGGTTAACTGAGTATGGGTAAAAATGCCCAAATATTTATGTGTTTAGTAGGATTTAAATTCCAATAGAATTGGAATATCACCAGTAAATTTTTTTTTTTTTTTTTCACCACTTATCAAGACCCGGAAGCCACTCAGGGATAAGGGTTATTGCAAGTACATTACGTTAGTGTGGAGATTTGATTTAGTGTTTAATTAAGGGGGCGGTTCATTAGGAATTTGTTAACATTGGACTTGAAGACATCCAAGTTGTAGTCCGGAGGGAAGCAGGCAGACGGAACAGAGTTTCACAGGCATGCAGTTCTAAGAAAGAAGCTTTGTTCATGGAATCCGCGTTTTGATTTAGGCACAGATATAGCGTGGGGGAAATTTTTCACAGTGGATTCAGCTAGACGGGTGTTTTTCGTGAAAGATTGGCAAGGGGAGACCAGAGATTGGAGTTCAGACGAGCACTAATTAGGAACTTCAGTGCTATATAGATTTAGATGAAATAAGTGAAAATATATACTGTGAAAGTCAAATATATTTAAAAAAACAGAGTTCAGAAAGCAAAAATATATATATAGAAGACAAACAAAAAAAATTCAACTTAATGCTTAGTTTGTAACAGGAAAAAAAAGGATAGATAGGAAAAAATAAAAAATAGAAAATTTTTAGAAGAGGAAGAAAGAAAAAAGCTAAAATAGATGATGGAAGGGAAAGGATGTAGATATTGATGAGGAAAGTATTTCCCTATATCTGCAAGCTAGCTCTCTTCTCTTCTGACAAGTATTAAGCTTTGAAATGACCAAGTATAAAGAGCGTTTATAACCCCTTTTTCTATATAATGTTTTTCCTTATTGAACCGATAAACAAGCCAAAACGTATATGGCTCCTCGACTGATGCCTTGAATTTTAGGAGAAAAATAAAAATTAACTCCTAAAACACCCTGCGGCTCAAGCCCCAGAATTTTCCCAGAGTGAAATATTATGTTTCCAAATGTATATCCATGTGATCTTACTTTTGGGTAATTTTCAGCAAAATCTAATGGTCGGAAAAAATTCTATGTCCCGCAAAGTGCTATTTTCGGCCATTTTGACTCCTTTTGACCTCCTAGGGAGGCAACCAGAATTTATATAAAAACTCCAAGAACGTTACATTTCCTCCCTTGGGTAGTTGTAACTTCATGCCAAATTTCAGAAAAATGTAACGAGCAGTTATTGAGAATTTTGGGAATGAACGGACGAGGGTGAATTCTAAGTTCCAAATCCAACTTAGTCATTGGATTAATTAATTCATATATACCTATATTTATGGTGTCTTAAATTTCTTTTTATGTTATGCTCCACCCTTAAATGTTGAGTTTGATATATCATGATATACCACTATATAAAGAATCTACCTATATTCTTTAAACCCATTTCATATATCTTCTATACTCCTATAAATTCGTTTTTCTTTCGTGTGTATTGATATTCATATTAAAAACCCTCTTTTCTATTTATTTAAAAAGAAAATACAATTTTCTTATATATGGGTTCACTAGCAAAAGATCCAGCTAATTTGCATATTCTTTTAAACATTCATTAGTTTTTTCGGTTTTCTTATGGGATAATCATTTTTAGTTAACTATTACGTGTAATTATATTCATGCAGATATTCTACATGATTTATACTTGCATAATATTTGTGTAAAAAGTTTATAGTAAACACAAAATTATTTCCATATATATTTATGTATGCTCTATCTATTATATCTATAAAAGTGAACGTGTCTGTGTGTGTCTGTGTACATTTCCCTACGCAATAACTCTGTCTCTTTGTAATCCATTTTCGGGCAGAAATTTGGCTATTAAGGGGTCAAAGTTCAACGATTTGACCTTTGAGAACTCTACCAAACTCCTCCAACAATTTTGGGTCTAAACAATTGAAATTTTAGATGCAGGTTCCTTGGACTTGGATCTAACTTAATAACTTGATTTGAGCCCAAAACAATAAATGTAAAGAGGTCATAATAGGTCAAAGTTTAAAAAAATTTGGCCTCTGCGGTCTCTACCAAATTACTCAGACAATTTCTGGTGTAAACATTTGAAATTCAGAGATAGGGCAAGCTATTTAATCGGTTTGTGTTGAAAATTTTTAGTTACCAATATATAAATGTATGTATGTATGTATGTTTGCTTTTCTGCCTAAAACTTTCGACAGAGGCGACGGATTTTTACACGATCAGTATCATCTTGAAGTTCGACCTTTCAGACGACAAATATCAGAAAATTGGCTAAAATCATTAATAACTTCACCTTCAACTGGGCATTTTTCTACAGGGGGTGGGTCGCTTTTTACGCCAATATTTTCAAAAGTCATCCTTTCCTTTCGATTGTCTAGCCTTAATTTAAACCTACATCACTTTCGGTTTGGCGGTGGTTGTAACAGCAAAGACGTCACGTTTTTTTTCCCCCGTTCTTTTCCTCCTTTGCGGTACAGGTTTGAGCCTGCCTTCCTACTACCACTTTTTTTTTTTTTTTTTTGCTCAACATACACCTCCAAACACCCGGGCAACGCCGGGCTGAAATGCTAGTATATCTATAAAAATGAAAGTCTCTGTCTGTCTGTGTACATTTCCGGACACAATAACTCTGTCAATTTTAAGTCTACAGACTCGAAATTTGATATACAGGATACTGAGATTTGGGAAAATCTTTGTAATCGGTTTTTGGACAGAAATTGAGCTGTTAAGGGGTCAAAGTTCAACGATTTGACCTTTGAGAACTCTACCAAACTCCTCCGACAATTTTGGTTATAAACAATTGAAATTTTAGATATAGGTTCCTTGGACATGGATCTAACTTAATAACTCAATTTGAGTCCAAAACAATAAATGTTAAGGGGTCATAATAGGGGTCAAAGTTTAAAAAATTTGACCTCTGCGGTCTCTACCAAATTACTCAGACAATTTCTGCTCTAAACATTTGAAATTTTACATAAAGAGTATTCAGAGATAGAGCAAGCTTTTTAATCAGTTTGGGTTGAAAATTTGAGTTACCAATATATAAATGTATGTATGTTTGCATGTCTACCTAAAACTTTCGACAGAGACAACGGATTTTCACAAGATCAGTGTCGTTTTGAAGCTTGACCCTTCAGAGTACAAATACTGAAAAATTGGCTAAAAACATTAATTTCTTCACACTCAACTGGGCACTTTTCTACAGGGAGGAGTTGCTTTTTTCATCGATATTTTCGAAAGTCATCCTCTCTTTTCGATTGTTTAGCCTTAATTTAAAGCTACGTCACTTCCGGTTTAACGGTGCTAACAGCAAAGACGTCACGTTTTTTTTCTGTTCTTTTCCTCCTTCACGGTACGGGTTTGAGCCTGCTTTCCTACTAACACTTTTTTTTTTTTTTTTGCTCAACACATATCTTCAAACACCCGGGCAACGCAGGGCACTCATGCTAATATATATATATATATATATATATATAATTTTATTTGCTTATTATAATTGCAGTTAATGCTTTCAATTAGGTATTTTTTATCAAAATCAGCCAGTTCTCAAACATTCTCTTAAAACATAATTAAATAATTTGTTTATTAAAACTCATTATGAGCAATTTTTAAGAATTGTCACCATTTGCAAATAAATGTCAAAATCATTAAATGAATGATTGAATAAAAATGGCATTTTCTTTATTAAAAAGTTGAACCTTTCATATCCCTTTTGCTTAGTGTCATTAGTCATTGATTGTTATTTAAAGCAACAGTATTAAAAGGATTATAATAAACCACTTTAATTTTACACGGTGAGACTTGAATAGATGCAAACGAATAATAAATTACCGTAACTTTTATAAGATTTTTTATGAATTAATATGTACTAAAAGTTTTTATAAGAGGTCTTCTTAATCATTGTATTTTATTCTCTTGACAAATAATGCAAACTACCATTTATGTTTAGTCATAATAATTGATATATTGTATTTTTAGAATGCTTATTTTATTGTTTTTTAATGATGTTGGATTCATTACAGAATATTTAAGAAGAAATTATTTTTATTCTATTAATAAAGAAATTCTACTGTTTATTTTATTGTGAGAGCATAACAATTTTGAGTTGTTTATCCTGGGGTTTTTCAAAAGCAATGAATTTTTTTTAATTATATAAGAAAGTGCCAAATTCTAAAAATAATTTAGAAATAATTCTAAAATAAATTATATAAGAAAGTGCCAAATTCTAGAAATAATTTAGAAATAATTCTAAAAATTTTAAATAGAAATCAGCAATGTTAAGAATGTACTTGCCTGTGATCGGAATCATAGACGTGTTCATTAAAAAATAATCTGGTTGCTCAAAACATGTAAATTTCAAGCAACTGGAATTACAGAATAGAATTCCCAGAATCATAGAATGTACTAGTGCAGTAACAGTCACCTTTATAAATAAATGACTTGGTTTAGAAAGGTGACATGTGAGTAATAAGTTTATAGGGAAGGAATATGGTTGCTACCCACTATTTTGAAGACATTTTTGAGAGAAGCAGAAATCTCTTAATACATGTAATAATTTTTGTTATAATTAAAGCAAGAATATTTTTGTAAGGCATGTTTGTATTGAGTGGAAAAGATATGCATAGAAAGTGTTTAGTTATTCTCCTATAATGATTGAATTTCAGGGGGAAATAGAGTATATAATAGAAGATGATATGATTAAATTGAAATATCTATGTTTACATGCTATTTTATTTAAAAAAAAACAAAAACAAGGCTTATTTTTTCACAGCATTTGACTAGCCTTTTTGAGTAAATAAATTGACTATCAAAATTGTTGGTAGTCCTTTTATAAAACAGTAGCTGCTTCAAGAAATACTGTTTTTTCTTAGGTTTGAGATTTAAAATACTTTCAGACTTTTTCTTGTCACAAATGATTATCTAGCTTCCAATTTAAAAGAAGAAATATCTCTCTTCCATTTCTCACCATTTTTCTTACAATCTCACTGTTTCTCTCTCCCCCACTATTTTTATAGTTTTAATTTTGTTTGGTACTAGCAGTTCAGCCCAGCTTTGCTCGGGCCCTATATACTGTTCATAACTTGCCCTACGTGTGAATACACTTCATGTAAGATTTCAAATTTATAGACCAAAATTTGTCTGAATAATTTTGTATAGACCACAGAGGCCAATTTTTTTTAACTTGGACCCCAATTTTGACCCTTTAACATTTATTATTTTGTTCTTAAATCAAAATACAAAGTTTTACCCATGTCCAAGTTACCTACATGTAAAATTTCAAGTGTTGGCGGAGGACTTTAGTAGAGTCTGCAAAGGTTAACTCTTTCAACTTTGACCTTTTGGCAACCAAATTTTCGCCCTGAAACTAATAAAAATGTCTGAATACCCGTTATGTATAAATTACAAATGTTTAAACCCAAAATTGGTTGAGTAGTTTGCTAGACACCACAAAGGTCAAATTTTCGATCCAAACCGATTAAAAAGCTTGCCCTTTCTCTGAATATCCTTTATGTAAAATTTCAAATGTTTTAACCAGAAATTGGCTTAGTAATTTGGTAGAGACCACAGAGGTAAAAAAATTTTTAACTTTGACCCCAATTTTGATCCCTTAACATTTATTTTTTGGGGCTCAAATCAAATTAAAAGTTTGATCCATGCCCAAGTAACCTACATTTCAAATTTCAAGTGTTTAGACCAAAAATTGGCGGGGGAGTTTGGTAGAGTTTTCAAACGTCAAATTGTTGAACTTTGACCCTTTGACAGTCAAATTTCTTGCCAAAAACCGATTATAAAGATTTTCCTAGATCTCAATACCCCGTATGTCAAATCTCTAGACTCTAGACCGAAAATTGAAAGTTATTCGGTAGGGAAATGCACACACACACACACACAGTTTCACTTTTATAGATAATGAGAAATCTATCCAATAAATTCACTAAATGCTAAAAGAATATATCAAAAGATGTACATTTTTTTTTTCTTTTTTTTTTTTTTACAGAGTGATCACCACTTATCAAGGCCCGGAAGCCACTCAGGGATAAGGGTTATTGCAAGTACATTACGTTAGTGTGGAGATTTGATGAAGTGTTTACTTAAGGGGCGGTTCATTAGGAATTTGTTAACGTTGGACTTGAAGACATCCAAGTTGTAGCCCAGTGGGAAGCAGGCAGACGGAACAGAGTTCCACAGGCGTGCAGTTCTAAGAAAGAAGCTTTGTTCATGGAATCCGCGTTTTGATTTAGGCACAGATAAAGAGTGGGGGAAACTTTTGACAGTTGATTCAGCTAGACAGGTTTTTAATAAATAAATATGAAATTTATGCTGTATTTTTAGTATTTGAGTGTCCAAGATGATGAGTGTTCATAGTGACCAACCTCCAAGAAAATATGGAGGACTAGTGGTGGATACCCGGCACTGTGTGTGTGGTTGGGGGGGGGTTAAAATGAAAACAAAGCAAAGTAATAACTCTGTTTAGATATTATAAAAACAAACAATGTTAAAACTATTAAGAAGAAATCCTGAAAAAAAAAAACAATTAAAAAAATGAACGTGATGCAATACAAATGGTCAGGCGGTGCCTGGGTGTTTGAAAAATCCCCCAAAAAAACCTTGGAGGGGGGGGGGGGCTCGAACTCGAATCATTGAGGCGAAAGCGACAAAAAAAAAGAAAAAAAAATGTGATGAATTAACTAAAAAGTGAATTAGGTCAAATATCAATTCCGCAGTAAATGAATTCTAAATTAATTTTTGTTTTCTCGAATTCTAAATGAATTTATTTGTTTTAATTTTAATTAAAGTGTAATGCAAGTGAATTCACGATATCGTTGCGTTGTAATAATAAACAGTAAAGAATAATCGCGTTTTCTGTTTTATATTTTTTTTATTTTTATTTAATTTAGGGTAAAAACAGAAAGCATAAATCAGGGAAAGAAGATAAAAAAAAAAACGGCATAAATAACCTTGTACAATTCCAAACCAGTGTTTTCTCGCACTGTTCCTTGTGAATGCATCCGATGCGGTGTAAATAGAGAGCGGGAAAAGGAGGAATCTAATAGTGAGAAAAGATGTTGCAACTTCCATTGAATCTAACCGATTTTGGCAGTGGACTCTCACCAGGAAAAATATAGGAATGTACGGTTATTGAGGAAGTGTAAACTTAATAGGCCTATAGCACACCTTCGATCCTGTGTTGCAGTTTGTGCACATTACATTTGCATGTAATGTCTTGATTTTTAATCCTATTAAGGTCAAATTCTCACGGGAAAAAATGAGTTCATTTTATTTATATAGAAGATAGATAGATAGATAGAAGAATAGATAGATAGAAGATAGATAGAAGATAAAATGTGACTCAATCCATTGCTCAACAATAGATTTCTGTTGACTGCACAAGTTTTATAAAACAGTACATGAATAATATAAAATCCTTGATGAGATTTGTACTTTTAAGAGTGAAGCAACAATTAGCTGTAAAAGATAAATTTGAATACTTTTTATGGTCTAATTAGAAAAAAAAATCTTGTGAAAAACATAAGGGAATAATAAAAATGACTGTTAGTACAAAACTTCAAAACAGCTAATAAAAAAAAGACCATTCTGGTAAATTGTTGATTATCTTTTAATTAACATTCACCAATTGACTGACTATGAATAAACATTTATCTTACATAATAAATATTTATATTTCATCATAACTACCTTTTTCAATTCATTTGTGAATTCTAAGTACACAAAACAATTTCTGATCAAATCTCAACTAATGTCAGCCTGTCGTTATATTGATTTGAGGGACTTATAATTTTTAGATGACCTTCATTCTTCATCAGTTACAAAAATAGGAAAAATGAAACAAATTATATTAATATGTTTCTAATTGTTCTACCAAATGATGGACAGAGATTAATAAGCAAAGTAGTGAATTTTCTGTATTTAATTGTTTTATTTTTTCAGCAGCTAATATTACATATTTATCTAACACGTGGAGCATAAATGAATAGTGTGTGTGTGTGTGTGTGTGTGTGTGTGTGTGTGTGTGTGTATTAGGAAATGGTAAGGGAAAAAGGGATAAATAAAGATTGAGTTACATATTCATTACTTTAGAAGTCCATTTTTTTTAAAGCCGTTCAATGCAATCTAAATTGGAAGTATTTTGAGTGATTTATAAATGCGATTGTCATATATGAAGCATTTATCTTCTATATTATATTTATATTATATGATAAAATGACTGTAGAAATTCCTGTCTGGACCAAAGTATCATAGGTTTGCAGCAACAGAAGCCACATAAGAGTCACTATCTTATGTAGCTTTCAAACACCATTTAAACTCATTAAGTCATGATAATAAAATGCTACATTACGTCCTACAAGCAACATCATCACAATTGCAACACCTTTATAAGAAGGAATCCCTATTTTTATCTCTAAATATTTAGTCCTTCCACAGCTACCAGTTATCACCGGACCTAATTCAACATTTTTCACAGATTCTGTGATTACACCGATCATAACTGGCCCATAGATGCGTAAACCTAGTATAATGGTTCCAATTTCTGAGTCATAAATAATAAAGGCTCCCTTTCAACAGTCCATACGTTCTGATTGGCTGAGACCTGACAAGTCTCATATTCTGGAATTAAGAGCGAATGCTTCCAAACATTAAAATATGGCGTCACTAAGAGACATATTATTTCTCCTGTCATCAAGTTCATTTTATGCATAGGTCATTTCAGAGCTCACAGATATGTGCGTCTGTTATATTAAGATTTTACCTAAAAAATTAATAAACAAACAAAAACAAAATACAATTAACAAAATATGTAAATATTTGTTAATTGTTTTATCATGAAAATGATGACTTTTTCATCAGAACATAAACAAACTTACAGTTTCTTAAGTTTTTTTTTTACTATTAAACACATGGGCAAATTGGTGATGTTTGAAATCGTCTTCCAAATATCAAATGTCTTTTGTATTACGATTTATCATAAAAGAATACAAATAAATAAAATTACACACACTACATGTACATTGGTGATTTTTAAAACAGTTGTATTGCATATATATTTATATATTGACGAGTTTAGCTCCCAAATATTTGCGTTTTTAATATTAAGATTTTTACTAACAAAATACAAACAAAAACAAAAAAACAGTTAACAAAAGATAGAAGATTTTGAGTCTAATTTCTGATTCTACAAACAAAAGATCTACTCTTGTAATATATGACCACCCTCCCTCCCAAGTGTATTTTGTATGTTTTGCAAAATATATGCGGACATTACACAAGGTTTTACTGTAATTTGAACATTTTAAAAAAAAGCATTAAATCTCTAATCGAACATTTAGTTTTTTTTTTAAAGAATTGGAATTAGAACTAGTACTTATGTCAAAATTAAGAAAAGAATCAATAATTATATCGGAATCAATTAAAATTTTGGAATCGTCTCATCACTAGTATACATATATATTAATTCCATTATTTTAGTGAAACAGAGAGATTATTGTAGTGATTAGTGGTAGGATGATTAATCAGAATCGTGTATTTTGGGGGAATCGGAATCGGAATCGCATCGTTAAAAAATACCTTAGATTTACGATTCTTTCATTACGATTCTTGGTAAATGTTTCCCAACCCCTAACAAAGAATAAAAATAAAAAGGTTGTCAGACACAACATTAAGGTGGAGACGATTTCAAAAGTTCAATAAATGACTTTTATTTAACAATAGAAATAAACAATTACCAAAAATTTACTTTTTTTTATATAGAAATAAAGAGGTTAATTAAGAGATTAAATAAGAATAAACATTAAAGGATGATAATTATATAATTATATAATAAAAATAAATATAGAAATAAACCAACCTTTCTATTTTTATTTTTTGTTAGGGGTTGGGAAACATTTACCTAGACTCACAACACTACTGTGATACCAGGCATCGGTGAATGTCAACCAAGCCCCTACAGTCCTTTAGTTGAATGGCTCTGAGTGACTAGTTAGTTTGCTAAGTTAGGGTTCAAAGGATTAAAAAAATAAGTTAAACTTTTTTCCTTTTTTTTAATAAATTTTTCACATTTTTTTTTTTGTTTTTGTTGCGCAAAGAAGTTCCAAAAGAAATGTTTAATTGCTTCATTCGCAGAATATTTTAATGAAATGTAAATTTCTAAAAAAAAAAAAATTAAACTCACTTACCACATTGTTCTATTAAACCTTTCATTGTTTAAATAATTTGACTTTGCTTGTTTTATTTTTAAAAAATATAAAGGTTGACTAGATATTTTTCATTTACTAATGAGATTTTTCATTCATTTACTAATGGAAGAGTGTCGGTTAAAAAAAAACCTTGTCAAAAGATAAGCGTCACCCGCTTTTTTTGTTTTAGTCACCAGTTGGAAAAACCACTGATTTTTAACATGATTTGCTCAATATGAGAGCACTGTAAAATCTTTTTTCTCTAAGGGTATTCATCAATTTTTTCATGGACTTGACGTAGTTAGGCTGTTTTATACATAAATAAACTTCGCTCACAAATGAAAACAATGTTACCTCGCGGCCCCTAAAGTTTTGCAACAGTACAAGCAGATAACTAATCATGGGCCTCAAAGTTTCGAAACAGACGGACAGCACCTATGTATGTGACGGAATAAGAAAACTCATTAAGATAAATAAAGATTACCTTTAAAGTAGTTAATAAAATTCTTGTATATCATATTAAATATGTAATGAAAAGTTCTATGACGTTTTTATCATAAATTTTTTACAGCATTAATCTTACTTTGAACAAACAGTTCAACTTAAAAATATAAGAGAATCGTGATGAAAGAATTGTAAATCTAAGAATCTGGTAAATGTTACCTTACACTACAACAGAACATCGACCACTCTAATTTGGTTTTTAGGGGTATTCGAATCTGATAATCAAACCCACCGAAAATTTACCGTTTGCATGGTATGAACCTCTAGACCTTGAGACTATTTTGTGCCATTTCACCGCCTTTGGTAGTGTTTTTCTTACATGATACGTTCGCGTGCGAATGGGTGTAGTGGGGTGTCTTATCATATCTCGTAGGAATCTTTAAGCGGTCATTTCAAATCAAATTTAAAAAAAAAAATGTGGTTAATTTTTTTTTTTTCTTAGGTAGTTTTAATGCTTTTTAATTGATCTGAAAATAGTTTTCACGAGTGGTTTACAAAAACATAACCACCAAACATATTTTTATGTTTTTCGTTCTTTTTTGGGGGTGGAGATATTCAAGTATAGGACTTGTGTAGTTTAACAGGTGCTTCTGCATGCCCCAGCACCACCACCACCCCCGCCCCCCTCCTCAATGTAAATAGAAATTTTGTGAAATGGTAAATATTGGCATGTTACTTAAAAAACGGTTAATTAAACTGTAGAAGCACCTGTTAATGGAATACCCCCCCTCCAAAAAATAAACGAAAAACATAAAAATGTGTTTGCTACTTATGTTTTTGCAAACCTCTCATGAAAACTTCTTTTTTGATCAATTAAAAAAGCATTGAAAACTATGTAAGACAAAAAAAAAAAATCAAAGATTCCTATGCAATGTGATAAGACACTTCACTATGCCTGTTCGCACACGAACGTATCATGTAAGAAAAACACCACCGAAGGCGGTGGAATGGCACAAAATAGTCTCAAGGTCTAGAGGTTCATACCATGCAAACGGTAAATTTGCAGCGGGTTTGATTATCAGATTCATTGTCAGCAATCTCGAATACCTTAAAAAAATAAACAAATTAGATTGGTCGGTGGTCGGTGTTCTGTTGTAGCGTAAGGTAACATTTACCAAACGAATTTATTTAGATTTAAAAAATTGTTAAAAATATTTTTAAAAAGTCGAATAAATAAATAGGAATAATTTGAGAGGATTGAATATAAAAGGCTGAAAAATTTAATCAAAGATTTAGTTATTTTTAAATTTCATTTAGAAATAAGAATATTCTAGAAAGTGGAATAAAAATCAATTAGCAATTAAAGCTGCAAAAAAAAAAAAAATGTTAAATTTTGAAGAGTTATTGAAGATAAAGAGAAAAGAAAACAAACAAAAAAATGAATATCAAGATAAGCAAAACATGTTATTCCCCTTGAAATTTAATGTTATTATATTTTTGTTGAATTAATCATTTACTTTTTTTTAATATTTTTTTAATATATAAAATAACTCCTGAAATTGATTCTTATTAATTTCATGGCGCATGTTTAATTCATGGTTAAAATATTTTTGACTTTTATCTTCAATAAAAGAAATTTTACGAAAAAAATCAAATCGTTTTCGAAATTCCCTTAATTGTATTTCCACTTTTTCGCTGTACCAAATTCTTTTGCTACACAAAAACTTTTGATTATATAATGGTGTAGTTCAAAACAACAATTCCACAGGAATCGGAATCGTTAATCGACATTTTCCTGAAATCGGAATCGGAAAAAATTTAGGAATTGTCCCAACACTAGTAGTAATACACACTAATATTAAACTTTTTATGAATCTGATGAACTTCATTTGTTCAATCTAATTTAAAAAATAATAAAATTAAACTCATTTTAAATTTTTTAAATTTCTAATCTTTGCAATAGTAAATCTTTTGCATAAAAATATTTTTGTTAACTGTTATTGAAAATTTAAATCTTTTCTATTTTTTTTTATAAGATATATTTATCCATCATTTTTTATTTGATTTTATGTTTAATCTTGCTACTTTTTTCTATTGTAGGTAAGTTGGAATTCTGATGCTTTTCAAATCAGGAATTATTACTCTGGGATTACTTAATTGCTGAGTTTTTATAGTCTTTTAAACAAAGGCAGAATGGTAAATATGACATATTTTTGGCTTTTACTTAAATGTGTGTGTTTGTGCATTTATGATAATATAAAAAAACAGTTATTTTTATATCGTTCAGATTGTTTAAAATCAAATTTCAGAGTAAAATGAAGTTCAATATTCAAACCTTTAAATAGTTATTCCAAATTTGTGATAAATTTGCTACAAATACATTGATAGACCAAAGTTATGTCATATTGTAATTTATTGTCAGTTTCGAAGCAAAATATGTGTTTCTATAAAAATCCAAAACATACTTGAAACAGATTCAAATAGTAAATAAAATACTTTCATTATGTTTTTAGATGAAAACCGTACATCATCAAAGTGAAATTCCAGGCATTTTGATCTTTCATTTCATGATTACCAAATTAGTTGATGGTGGCAAAAGTGCTGCATTTTTCGGACACTACAAATGTTAAGATTATAATAAAAAACTTGAAAAACTTGTTTAATATTTAGATAATAAAGAGCAGTCAGCTTGTTATATAAGTTTGATGTAAATTAACTTTCAGATTCTTCTGGGTAGGTGGTCAATCTATATTAAATTAGTGAACTGGACTCATCCCTAATCCGTTTAAAAATTAAACAGATAAGTTTTTTAAAATCTTTTGTTTCCTCATCTATTTTCAATTACAAGAAAAAAAATAATTACAAAGATCCACTCATGTTATATATGCTCCCTCCCCTCAAGTATATGTTTTGCAATTAGATTTCATTGGATGGTCACTTTTACTGAGTTGTAGTGCTAGGTGTTGTCAGCCTGAACTTGTTGAGAACAAATTTTCACTTTTTTGTCAACTGCTTCATTGCTGCTGCTTCGGTGATGTTAGTGATACTGTTTGTTCTACTAGTATATTGGTAAGTAATGAATAATTGTTTGTTCTATTAATATATTAGTAAGTAATGAATAATTGTAACCGTTTCGAAAGTAGTGAAGGAAGAATGTCTTATTTGCATTAAGAACTTCCTTTCCATCCAAAAAAATCTACACATGTTTTTTGCTGATTCCTGCTATGATATCCATGAGATAACCTGATCCTAGTGTCCTGAAATGTCTTCAAGAATCAATTTTAATGGCAGTGTTAATTTATCCCATAACATTTTACCCATAATAATCATTATAAGGATCTTCTAACTGCGAAACAAACTCCCTTTTTCTTTATATATAAAAAAACTAAAAAGTTAAACATTAAAGTTTATTCTATAAAATTATCTTTAATTTTCAATTTTTCTTTTTTTATATATAGTTTTCACATAAAATGTGGAAATTATTTCATTGTTGCCATTTGTTATTGATTCTAAGTATTCATGATAAATAAGAATTAAATACCAAAATTAAGTTTTTTGCTGTTTATGTAATCAAATATGAAAATAACTTCTTGACCTTGTGTGTGTGTGTGTGTGTGTGTGTGTGTGTGTGTGTGTGTGTGTGTGTGATCTTATGTTAACACATAGTAAACACATAGAGAAGCATATTAGGTGAAGTTTGAATTACATAACTTTTTTTAAATTTAATTTTTTCGAATTTCAGCAGAGAAAAAGCTTCTTTCTCTTTGCCCAACCAGTCTGTTTCCTACTATGTAAGGTGATATCTTCACATCTACATCTCAACTAGTTTAAATGTAAGCTTTTTTTTAAGCAAAATATCCATTACATTCCCAGCACTTCCCCCAACTGATTAGGTCTCCAAAAATCATTAAAACCCTACCAATCCCTTGATACCAATGGGCACATTTAGTTAATCCCCTTAAATACTCCTTAATATGTAAACCTTCTCCTCTCTTATGTTGCTGTTCTATTTTATAAAATCCTTATTTCTCATTTTGTAGTTTAGTTTTCTTATCACTGAAAAAAAAAAACGTCTGCCTATTTTACTCTATTGTTCTCAGCCTGTTGGTATTACACTTTCTTCAGGTCACATATTTTTGCTAGCCTAGGAGGATGGTATTATGATGACTGAATATATATTACACTATCCTCCCAGGAGGAGGTAATGTCTAGGAAGTTGATCTCATGTCAATATAACAGATACTACACTACATCCCTCCTCCCTAAAAAGGAGTAGGTAATGTTGTTAAGATGATCTCATAATAACAGATACTACACTATTCTCGTCCTGGATTGAACATTAAAATTTATTCTGAAATAGTAAACTGAATTACAAATAGTACAATTGATAAATTCAATAGTAGGAGTTTGGCTTCAGATAACAAATCTCCATTAATAATAAAATTATAAATATTCATCAAAGCATTTTTAAACAGCAAATCTTCCTTTAGGCATGTTTTTTGTCAAAAGTTTTTAGTCTTTTTCTCACTAGCTTTTCATGTACTCTCAAAAATACTGATCTTTTTCTTACTAATAATAATAAAAAAAAGAAAATTTTTGATTTTTCAATGTTTTATTTTCATTTGTCCGCTATTTTTATATTATCAGTGAATTACATGTTAATAATAATTATTAACAACAACAACAATAAGAATATTTTTGTAAATTTAGTTACTAAATAAAATCCATAAATATTGGCCACATTCAGATGTTTTTTCATATTATAAAGAGAGTTCAAATTGTTGTCATATTGGATGTTATTTTCAGAATGTTTCAGTTAGTGTAATCTTCTCCAGGTGAATCTGATCAAACTTGGAAATCTGTATAGAATTTTAAACTGAACCCTTTATTTAATCTAATCTTAAGTAGTTCTTAATTATGTTTTTAGTATTGCCCATACTGAGGGTTAGGCCTTCAACCTCTAGAAGACTGTCACTTAATACTGATTATTACATAGCACTTTATCTCATGAATCATAATAGTCCAAGTACAGGTGGTATTAAGAATTACATAAGACTTCTACCGAGTTATAGCTAATAAAATGAGAACAATCTACCCCCTTGGGTTAAATAAATGGTTTAGTTCAAAATTATGTACAGATTCTCAAGTTCAACATGAAAGACCTGAAAATGGCTGGAGATTACGTCTGTCGAAACTTAAGAATAACATTGTAAATGAGAACAGTAAACTGAATAAATTATCAATCTTGATCTCAAAATTTCTGAAACATTATAAGGAGATTGTGATACATTTTAAACCGTTTGGGAGGGGGGAATTTTCTATAACAAGAACCCAAGTTTGCCCAGCTGGGCAAACTTGAGTCCTTGTACTGGAAAAATATCCAGTAAATAAAACGTTGTTTAGTAAATCGTTATTTTTTGGCATTTTCATACACCAAACATGGATATAAATATCACTAAAGCTTCATTTCGGTACCTTACTTGCCTGGGTGAGTTGTCGGTAGGCTGAGATAAACCGCGTCTCTCTCTCTCTCTCTCTCTCTCTCTCTCTCTCTCTCTCTCTCTCTCTCTCTCTCTCTCTCTCTCACACACACACACACTAAATCGAACTTACTAAGAGAAATAATAACTTCCGGTGAATACCGGAAAAATATCCAGTAGATAAAACGTTTAGTAAATCGTTATTTTTTTTTGCATTTCCATACACTAGGTGTATCAGAATTTTGGGGGAATTTTTGACACCCCTAACACGAAACTGCGAGTAAAATATAAAAAACTTGTAATTTCTCTTTTAAAAGTGGGTTGTTTATTTTCTTTATGGATTATACTTCCAAAATAAACTATTAAAGTTCTATAAAAAGTAATAGAAATATTATTTTTTATTTTTTAAAAAACAGTAATGAAATCAATTGAATTTTATGAGTTAAGTATTTTTCAATTTTTAAACTTTAAAAATCTATCAAAATTTTTCTATTAATTCAAGTTTTACAATATTTTTAGGGTCAATGTGAAATTTTATGCTCTTTCAAATAAACTGAATATAATATTTTAGACAAACGTTTTTTTTTAAATTCACCCCCCCCTCCTCATTTTGAAATGTCTATTAAAAAGTAAATAATTAATTTACTCACCAAAGTTTTATATATAACAAATTGAAGATAAAAGATCAATAAATAATATATTCAAATTTAAAACAAAAAAGAAGTGTTTTTTAGAAATTTACCTGTAAAGTCTGAAGTTTAAAACTTTTTTTTTTTTTAAAAACCACGTTTTTTTTTTGTTTTTTTTTTTAATCAAACCTTAGTCCTTGCTCCTTTAATTGAAAAAAAAATTAGGGTTTGAATTACATTTTTTGAGTAGTTATAAGCTTGGAAAGACAGGGGGTCGAATTATTCAATATTTTTTCACGCATTCGTAAGGTCAGTTTCTGACACACCTATCCATACACCAAACATGGATATAAATATCACTAAAACATCCGCTGGGTTATAAGCTTCATTTCGGTACCTTACTTGCCTGGGTGGATTGCCTGTAGGCTGAGATGAACCTCATCACACACAAACACACATTAGGAAAATTTATAATAAAATTTTTGTATTGTGAACAACATTCCTATCATTTTACGTTTATTTATGCCATTAAATAGCATTGCCATCTGTTCGACTATTTCAGAATAATACTTTTGCTCTGTTATGGTCATATGTTTTTTAGAAGTATTTATCTTGTTTTAATATCTTCTTATAAACTATTGAAAATATTAACTGGAGCATTAAAAATATGATGACCTTGAATCATCAAGAATCAAATGACTAACAATATTCATTATTTTGTGTATGCGTTTTAGCAAAAAAAAACAAAAAAAAAACAATTTCTGTTTTTTTATTCAATACTCATTGACCACTTCAGCATTTCTCAAGTGTCAAATATGTTGAATAGACATATACTAGAGGAATACCCATCTCAGAATGGGTAAAATTCCCCAAGCAGAACAGTTTTGCATCAATTTTATTTCCCTTTTATGAAAATTTAAATCAAGATATCATGATACTTAATTCTAATTTTGATCAAAATCATTAAATATAATCTTGATTCTAAAAAAAACGTTTTTAGACTGTAAGCTATATGAAGTATAAATTTAGAGAGTCTGAGCTCCAATCTATGGTTCCCCCTTGCCAAATTTTAATGAAAAACACTTATCTAGCTGATACTACTATCAATAATTTTCCCCACTCTTTTTCTGTGCCTAAACCTAAATGTGGATTCCATGAACAAAGCTTCTTTCTTAGAATTACACACCTGTGGAACTGTTCCGTTTGCCTACTTTCCAGCTGACTACAATATGATCGTCCTCAAGTCCAATGTAAACAAGTTCTTGATGAGCTGTCCCCTTAAGTAATCCAATTTATCAAATTTCTACTACTAACAATTACTGCGATATTAACCCTTATCCTCGAGTGGCCTTCATAAGTGGTGACTCCTATGTAAAAAAAAAAAAAAATTACTTGATTGCTGTCTTATACCTGTGGTTCAGATTCAATGAAAATCTGGAATATTTGAATTTTCAAATAAGAAGTATGTGCTCATATTATACTTTTAAAACCCTTTAAAATACGCCTAAGAAATTAAAATTTGGCGAATAAAAATTAATGTCTAAGATTATTGTTATAATTTCACAAACATTTTTTGTTTATCCATTTTGTATAAAGCTAAATACATATAAAATCTTACAATAGGAAAATTTCTACAGATGTGCATATTTATAATAATTTTTCACTATTTCTTAGCTTAAAAAATATAATTTACAAATGGTTTTAACAATTTTACGGTTAACACTGACTAATTATTTATATAATATGACAGTGTGTGTGTTATTTCTGTGTCCGGGTCATTTAATTGTTATGTACTTCCATTTCTTGTAATAAATAATTTCACCAAGAATTCTTCATAAGTTTTGGTTTTGGTTTCGATTATAGCTGATGGCACTTAAGTCGTCTATTTTTTTTTATAAATAATTTTACTAAGAATTCTTTATAAGTTTTGGTTTTGATTATTGCTGAATGAACTAAAGTTTTGGTTTCGGTTTCAGCTAATGGCACTCTAATAATCTATTGTTTAAAAGTAATTTTATCAAGAATTCTTCATAAGTCTTAGTTTCGGTTTTGATTTTAGCTGATGGTACCTTAGTAATCTATTTATTTTAATAAATAATTTTATCAAGAATTCTTTATAAGTTTTGGTTTTGATTATAGCTGAACGAACTAAAGTTATATATATTTGGGAATCGGTTTCGATTCAAGCTAATGCATCCAAGTCATATAGATATATTTTTTTTATTTTTGAAATCGCAACTTTATAATATATAAATATTGATAGAACATTAACTCTATAATGATATATACAAAATCTTGCTAGCTTTGATAAATACTCTTGCGGTTTTAACAAATAACAATAATATCAGCGCATCTCCATTTACGCTGAATATCTACAGAATGCCAACATCAATATATTACATATGAATCCATGTGACATTTCCACAGGTCCCGCTAGTTAATTGTAATTTTAATATTCATTAATTTTGTAGATGCTAAACGTTAGACTCACAAATCCACTCTTTCGTTAGAACTATATACCACCATGCAGTTCATTCAACTTTATTGTAATTTTAATTTTTATTAATTTTGTAGATGCTAAAGGTTAGACTCACAAATCCACTCTTTCATTAGAACTATATGCCACCATGCAGTTCATTCAACTTTATTGTAATTTTAATTTTCATTAATTTTGTAGATGCTAAAGGTTAGACTCACAAATCCACTCTTTCGTTAGAACTATATACCACCATGCAGTTCATTCAACTTTATTGTAATTTTAATTTTCATTAATTTTGTAGATGCTAAAGGTTAGACTCACAAATCCACTCTTTCATTAGAACTATATACCACCATGCAGTTCATTCAACTTTATTATAATTTTAATTTTCATTAATTTTGTAGATGCTAAAGGTTAGACTCACAAATCCACTCTTTCATTAGAACTATATACCACCATGCAGTTCATTCAGCTTTATTGTAATTTTAATTTTCATTAATTTTGTAGATTCTAAAGGTTAGACTCACAAATCCACTCTTTCGTTAGAACTATATGCCACCTTACAGTTCATTCAACTTTATTGCAATTTTAATTTTCATTAATTTTGTAGATTCTAAAGGTTAGACTCACAAATCCACTCTTTCGTTAGAATTATATGCCACCATGCAGTTCATTCAACTTTATTGTAACTTTAATTTCCATTAATTTTGTAGATGCTAAAGGTTAGATTCACAAATCCACTCTTTCGTTAGAACTATATACCACCATGCAGTTCATTCAGCTTTATTGTAATTTTAATTTTCATTAATTTTGTAGATTCTAAAGGTTAGACTCACAAATCCACTCTTTCGTTAGAACTATATACCACCATGCAGTTCATTCAGCTTTATTGTAATTTTAATTTTCATTAATTTTGTAGATGCTAAAGGTTAGATTCACAAATCCACTCTTTCGTTAGAACTATATACCACCTTACAGTTCATTCAACTTTATTATAATTTTAATTTTCATTAATTTTGTAGATTCTAAAGGTTAGACTCACAAATCCACTCTTTCATTAGAACTATATACCACCATGCAGTTCATTCAACTTTATTATAATTTTAATTTTCATTAATTTTGTAGATTCTAAAGGTTAGACTCACAAATCCACTCTTTCGTTAGAATTATATGCCACCATGCAGTTCATTCAACTTTATTGTAACTTTAATTTCCATTAATTTTGTAGATGCTAAAGGTTAGATTCACAAATCCACTCTTTCGTTAGAACTATATACCACCATGCAGTTCATTCAGCTTTATTGTAATTTTAATTTTCATTAATTTTGTAGATGCTAAAGGTTAGACTCACAAATCCACTCTTTCGTTAGAACTATATGCCACCTTACAGTTCATTCAACTTTATTGCAATTTTAATTTTCATTAATTTTGTAGATTCTAAAGGTTAGACTCACAAATCCACTCTTTCATTAGAACTATATACCACCATGCAGTTCATTCAGCTTTATTGTAATTTTAATTTTCATTAATTTTGTAGATTCTAAAGGTTAGACTCACAAATCCACTCTTTCATTAGAACTATATACCACCATGCAGTTCATTCAACTTTATTATAATTTTAATTTTCATTAATTTTGTAGATTCTAAAGGTTAGACTCACAAATCCACTCTTTCGTTAGAATTATATGCCACCATGCAGTTCATTCAACTTTATTGTAACTTTAATTTCCATTAATTTTGTAGATGCTAAAGGTTAGATTCACAAATCCACTCTTTCGTTAGAACTATATACCACCATGCAGTTCATTCAGCTTTATTGTAATTTTAATTTTCATTAATTTTGTAGATGCTAAAGGTTAGACTCACAAATCCACTCTTTCGTTAGAACTATATGCCACCATGCAGTTCATTCAGCTTTATTGTAATTTTAATATTCATTAATTTTGTAGATGCTAAAGGTTAGACTCACAAATCCACTCTTTCGTTAGAACTATATACCACCATGCAGTTCATTCAGCTTTATTGTAATTTTAATTTCCATTAATTTTGTATATGCTAAAGGTTAGACTCACAGATCCACCCTCTTCTTAGAACTATATACCACCATGCAGTTCATTCAACTTTATTGTAATTTTAATTTCCATTAATTTTGTAGATTCTAAAGGTTAGACTCACAAATCCACTCTTTCGTTAGAACTATATGCCACCATACAGTTCATTCAACTTTATTGTAATTTTAATTTTCATTAATTTTTTAGATGCTAAAGGTTAGACTCACAAATCCACTCTTTCGTTAGAACTATATGCCACCATACAGTTCATTCAACTTTATTGTAATTTTAATTTCCATTAATTTTGTAGATTCTAAAGGTTAGACTCACAAATCCACTCTCTTCTTAGAACTATATACCACCATGCAGTTCATTCAACTTTATTGTAATTTTAATTTCCATTAATTTTGTAGATTCTAAAGGTTAGACTCACAAATCCACTCTTTCGTTAGAACTATATACCACCATACAGTTCATTCAACTTTATTGTAATTTTAATTTCCATTAATTTTGTAGATTCTAAAGGTTAGACTCACAAATCCACTCTCTTCTTAGAACTATATACCACCATGCAGTTCATTCAACTTTATTGTAATTTTAATTTCCATTAATTTTGTAGATTCTAAAGGTTAGACTCACAAATCCACTCTTTCGTTAGAACTATATACCACCATACAGTTCATTCAACTTTATTGTAATTTTAATTTCCATTAATTTTGTAGATGCTAAAGGTTAGACTCACAAATCCACTCTTTCGTTAGAACTATATACCACCATGCAGTTCATTCAACTTTATTGTAATTTTAGCTCCACCAGTTGTGCATTGCTGTACTACTCTTACAATTTTTTAAAGTATTACTCATATTTTTACTACTAGCAGCTGCCCGAAATTGCCCGGTCATAAAATATACTTAAATATGATATTTTAATGCATGTAGATTTCGTATTTATTATGATTATAGACTCAATCCTCTATTAATTAATATATTGTACCCAATATATAGTAGTGATTTCAAAAGTAAAAAAAAAATGACTTCTGTGACATCAGTTAGAATCCAAACCAAAACATCATATGGCACTCCGGCCTTATTATTCGTTGCCCTTTGAGCCACATATATATTAAAAAATAACATGGTTTAACGTATAAATGTATATTTGCGCATAGAAGAGCACGTTAAGTTGACTTACGCCTGCCAAGTTCTGATTTTTTTCAATTTTCACTCCTTAACAGCCTTTTTTACCAGTTAAAAACCAAATCAAATTTGTTCCTCAGCTTCAAATTCTCTATATATCTAGTTTGAAGTCTGTAGATCAAAATTTGACAAGAGTTTGGTAGAGACCGTTCCTCACCCACAGATAGACAATGTCACTTTTATTTATTTACTGACTAGCGAGGGTTACCCGGCGTTGCCCGTGTGTTTTTCGGGGTATGTGAAAAAAACCCGAACCGTTGACGACGCGCAGTTGGAAAATAGTAAAGTGTTAAAAAAACAAACAGGTGCGCGTTTTTGATTGACGTGACGGCGATAGGTATTCAGCAATAAGCATTTTGTGCGGGACAGTTTTGAATGAGGTGAATAAATCGGTTTGTTTGTTTTTAAAAACCCGCTACCTGTTTATTAGGAGGAGCGAAATGAAAGCTACAGTCTGATATGACGAAGTCAACAAACGTTACTTAGCTCTCTTGAGACAACTGGCTTGCGGCCTGTTATTAGAGTCGAGTTTCGCTTTTTTTTATACCGAAAACCGAATGTAACGCATGCCGATGCGGGAAATGTTGTATAATTAACGTTTGAAAGTCAATAAAATTAAATAGACAGGCGAGCTCCGTGGATAACTCTGAGATATTACAATTTATAGATGATATAAACAGTTTTAAGAAGTTGTGAACCGAGCAAGCGCTTCTTTGAAAGAAGCCTTTCGTGGACATCGAGGAAAAGCGTACATACATACACACATACATTTTCACTTTTATATATATAGATAACGGAGAAGGGGGCGCCTGATCTTGCGAGCTCATAAAAGAAACTTAAATATATTTTAATTCGTGCAGAATTCGCATTTATTATTACAGAGTCAATTTTCTATTGAATATTGTACCTAATATGTAGTACTGATTTCAAAAGTTAAAAACTTGTGTGCCATCAGCTAGAATCTAAATCAAAACATTTAGCATTCTAGTCATGTTCCCTACTGTTTGAGCTATCAACAGATAGATGAGAAAGATTTAAAATTAAACCATTTTAAGCTATGAATGAATTTGTGTGCAAAAGTGATAGAAATGTGTCAGTAAGTTTGCATGAACATTTTGCATTTCAACTTGTCGATATATTTCTGTACGCATTCTTCATACAATCATCTAAAGATTTTACTCATTATAAACCATCCTTGGTGTATGATTACTATTTCCTGCTAATTTCAGTGTTATGTGGAGAGTAGTTTAAGAGTTTATCGGTTAAATATTTTTATGCACACACAGACTGTTTATATATATATAAGTTTGTAGATGTTACGAGCACACATTCTCTCTTTATGATTGCGTGCAACTGTACATTTTGTTTAACAAATGATGTTCAATTTTATTTTGAAAGTGAGGGGGTTCAATGTTATGTCTTCATTGAGGTTATATGACTCATGGTGAAATTCTAATTTTAAAATTTGTCTTCTATGATTACATTATTATATTCATAAAAACCTGTCATAGTCTGTGGGAATATTTGAAAATAGATGGAAACTGTTGAGTGATATAGTAAAAGTGTTATTAGTAAAATTATACTCTATCGCATGGAATACAAGAAATGTTTATGAATGTGTGTGTGTGTGTGTGTAGGTTTGCGCATTGACTAATCTAATTTCTTTCATTACATTCATTTGAATATTTTGTACAAATTAGAATTTTTTTATTTTGGTGAAATTAATTTCTCCTTTTGGGAGGAAAGGGTTAAGAGATTACTAACTTGCGCGCGTGTGTGTGTGTGTGTGTGTGTGTGTGTGGGTATGTATTTATATATAGAGAGAGAGAGTAAGAGAGAGACAACTTTAACAAACAGGGAACGTGTATTTTTTCAAAAACGAAGCAGCCATTACTAATTCCTGGTAGTCCAATGGGGTATGTTACCACACTTAGAGACAAAAGTTGTCAGTTCAATCTGTCGTCATGTCATAATTATTTTTAATCTGATTTTGTCCAAAATTTAACTTAGACAATTAAAATTACAATCTTTAGCAGACTTCTACTTTTTTGTTTCTTTAAAATGCTATGTTTTGATTGGAAATGATTATTTTAATGATGATAAGTATTCAGGTCCAATAGTTTTTGGTGATTATGTCGAAAAGGGATTGGTTTGAAGTCATAAAACTTTGAAATCTTTAAAGAAATTGTTGCTCAGCATACATGAAGAAGAACTGGCCTGTGCGGGAGGAATTGGGTCCATTGCAAAGAAAGAAGCGTCATCAATGATTCTTTAGTGGGCAGAGACAGAATTCTCTTCCCACTGCTGAACATCAAGCTCATCTTAATCAAGCAGTTTACCGAGGCTCTGGACAAAGATGAGGACTGCTTCACTTACTTGTGCCAGACTTTTCCAGGATTAACCATTTTATGGTCCTCAGATCCGGTAACTCATCAGAGATCCAAAGAGATGGTAGTGAACAAATCTAGTTGTTAACAATAAGGCCAAAAACTATGCAGAACTTGTCAGCAAAATACTGACTGCTTTCAGAAACCCTAGCTGCAACATGAGTATCAAGATGCACTACCTATTTTCACATATGGACAGATTTCCTGAGAACCTGAGTTCAATGAGTGATAAGCAGGGAGAGAGATTCCATCAGGACCTGAAAAAGATGGAGACCAGGTGGCAGGGTCGCTGGGACGCAGTCATAATGACTGACTACTGTTGGAATCTGAAGAGAGACCTCCCTGCCACTGAGCATTACAAGAGTTCAAAGAAACAGAAGTTAAAGCCCCGAAGTTCAGAAGAATGGTGATGCAACATGCAATTTACATGTATTTACCTTTAATGATGCCCACCATTTAGTTGACAGCAATCAATGTTTCTATCAGATAATATATGGTTTTGGCAAAATATTTTTTCTCTTAAAAAATATTTAGGATGATATGTGTTGATAAAAATTAGCTGATAATGCCACAAAAATGTAGATTTTATCACAAGATCTACTTTTTTCAACTCAACTTAGCACAAAAAGCTGATCTGATGGAGAAAAACAGATGCCATTTTCTGATTTAGCAATGTAAAAGTACCCTAAATCAGGCAATATTCAAAAAGTAAAAAATTGTTATTTCTCGCATGTTTGTCTGATAAATCATGTACTCCTGTTTATGCTAATTAAATATTCTGCTCTCATTTTAATTGCAGCCTTTTCTGTAATGTCCTTTAATACTGTGATTGTTTCATAAAAATGCATACTGTCCTAGGTTATGAAATCAGCTAAGCCAAAATGTTATATTTATTTAGATTTTAAATCTAAATTTTCCAAGTTTCATTCATAAAAAAAACATTAAATTCATAAAGGTCTTGAAAAACATGTCATCTTTAAAATCAAGCCGCTAGTAATAATATGCCGTCCTAAACTAGCTGTTATAGTGATGAATATTATCAAATATTTATGAAACCTTTTTAGAATTTCCAAATAATTTTTATCTCCACATTTTCAAAAGATCTCTTACCTTTTATTACATTGAGTTTGAAACAATGTTGCATCATTCCTCTGGTTCTTGCTTCTTGTTTTATGTACAGGTGTCTCAAAAAATGTACTCACACTTCAACTGTTGTCTGAACAATAATAGTCATCACTTTGAATATTTGCAAACATGATTCTTCAATTATATTTGTCTTCTGTATTCAAAGCTATTCCTTTTTACCCTATGTTCGTAAAGATTTTATTGTTATTCGAAGTGTGAATACATTTTTACATTTTTCTTTGAGACACACTATATATAAATAACCTTCTGCAACTTCATTGCATCTTTTAATATATTTTGAATATTTTAAAATGTCAGAATTCTGAATTAGAGTTTAACATTTGGGTTACTGACTCTACAGCCCTGACCTCTCTTCTCAATCTATATATATAAAAGCGAAAATGTATGTATGTATGTATGTATGTATGCATGTATGTGTGTGTGTGTTTGTATGTCTGCTAAAAACTTTCGACAGACAAAACAAAAATTCACCAATTTGGTCTCATATGAAAGCCCCATCCTTCGCCTGACAAATATCGAAAAATTGGCCAAAAACGTTAATTTTTTTCACCCTGAAATCAGCACTTTTCTACAGGGAAGGGGTGGTCAGCAAAAACCGTCCTCTCATGACGATGTCGCTTCTACGCATGCGTCATACGGCGTCGTAACCTGATTTAGTTTAAAGATTTAAAAAAATGATCTAATTTCGTGTATGTTTGTTAGAGCGCTGGGTCATTATCTAAAGTTTTGGGGTCCGAATCGTGGTGTGAGATGTCTTTTTTTTTTCTTTTTTTTTTCGATTTTTTAAATTTTGATATTGAAGCAGGGTTATTTAAGCCTTTTTCAATTTTTCACGTAACGTTCGTTTTTCTGTTTTTTTTTGCTTCGCTTATTCTTAGGTTTTCATTAACCCCCCCCCCTCGACCACACACACCAAAAAACACCCGGGCAACGCTGGGTACCCACCGATTTTTTAAATTTTAATATTGAAACAGGCTTATTTAAGCCATTTTTCACGTGTTTTTTTTTTTGGGGGGGGGTATTTTTCAGATTTTTTAAAGAAGTTTTAACGTTCGTTTTTACTGTTTTCTTTTTTTGTTTTTGTTTTTCCGATTTTTACATTTAACATCGTTCATTTGCCTTACGTTAGTTTTTTGGGTTTTTTTTTTCGATTTTTTTAAGTTTTAACTTTATTTATATAATATTTAATTTTTATTTAATATTTAAAAATATTTACTTCGCTTATTCTTATGTTTCTTAAATAATGTTAAATGAAATTAATTTTTACCCATATCAATTATGTTTTAAAAAGTTTCGTAAGATACATTTTACTTGATATCATTTGTCATTAAAAATTGTTTAATTCATTAAAATAAGTTGTATCAAATATTAAGAATCAAAACAATAGTAATCAATTATTATATACGGCATAATCACCTTGACACACCGGTTCCCGTCAGATCACCAAAGTTAAGAAATGTTGAACCTGGTCATTACTAAAGTGGGTGATCAATTTGGGAATTCTAGGCGCTGTATATAGGAGAATGTCGACATCTCCCTGCAAGAGTTGCAAAAACCTAACACATCATCTCCCCTGACAGAGATATACATGCAACTGGGGACCACTTGTGAATTTCATACTCTCATGAAACTTCCTCCTTTGGAGAAAGCCAGTTAAACCCGAATAGGGTAAGTGCCTTCTCCACACACACAATCAATTATTATACTAAAGCTGCGTTAATCCACGTTTGTTTACCTAAGGCTATTTTCCTATATATTTTAATCAAACAAAATGCATTCTAAAGTATTATTTAGCTTTGGGATTGAGTTATGTCTATTTTAATTGCTCCAATTAGCTTTAATTTACAATTAACTTATCACATGATCCATCTCTTATAAGTTTGTCCGTCATTCTCTGCATCTCTCACTCTTATCTTATACAGTCACTATCATTTCGTTTCCTGTCCCTCACCCGGCCTCTTTTTTGCTTAGATCTCTCTCTCAAAGGGAATAAAAAGATTGTATTAGTCCATTATAAATAAAAGGGAATAGTGCAATAAGTTGTAATATAATTTAACCTGTAGCTGAGAAGAAAAGAGAAAAGGAGGAAGATATAGCAAGCAGAATTTGAGATTTTGTCTTTTTTTATATTCAACTGACTTTGCTAACTCACCTTTTCCTTATTCAAACAATTTAACCAAAGCTTAATGGAATTTTTTTTTTTTTTTAGTAATATTTATAACATGCATTTTGGTTTCTTTGATTCCATCATTAAATCATTGAATGAATCATTTACAATAGATTTTATATTTTCGCATTGGTTGATGCCAGACTTTTTGTAGGCATCAGTGATAATGGTTTTTTCTAAATCCTTCAGTCAACTTTTTTTCTTTTCATTTGTAGTGGTCTTTTGTGGAACTAGTTTAATCATAGTTGTAGTAAATGTACTTCTTTAAAAGTTTTCTTTCTTTTAGATTAGTAATCCTACCAAGGCTTGATTAGTTCACTCTCCATCAGTAACCACTGTACTATTGTCACTTTTAGCATGAAAAAAAAAGTGGATTTGCTAAAAAAAAAAATCAACTCATTGATAAAAATATTAAAAAAAAATTTTTTATTGATAACTTCTTGAAATAAATGGAGTTAACAGCACACAAATTCTCACAATCACATCACGTTTATCTTTATCAGAATGTTAGTATGTGAATGTCTATGAATTTCATGAATGAAAGCATATTTAAGTGAGACCAAAGTTTGTGCACTAATTTCAAATCTAGTGATAATATTGAAATGTGACTTACATTTAGGATTTCATTCATCAACAATAAAGAATTATATTTATTTTAAAAATAATTTGCCATTAAATTTTATTTGTATATCAGATGATTACTGATAAGCTATTGCACTCAATAAATGAATTAAATCTTCTCAAAATATCGACTTCCTGTTCATGTTAATGTAGCTGCATAACACCTCTCTACAAAAATAACGTAGGTCAAGTCATCTTGCTTGAACAGAATATGCATGTGACTGGGGACTGCTTGTGAATTTTATATTCCCTAGAAACTTCATCCTTTAGAGAAAACCGACTCAACTTATTCATGGTGCACTTTCTATGCAGTCAAATGTTATGAAGTTAATGCAAGAAGTAAGGAGTCAAATTTGGCGGGGAGCTTGGCAGCAAGATGCTTGTTTACATGACATTTAAATTTCTGTATGTTTATATACAGTTGGAAAAACAAGGAGCAAGGAGGGAATTCTACAGGCAAACTGTTCAAGGAAAAACTCTTCCAGCAATTAAGGGCTTTTACAGTGAAAGGAGTGGAATTTTGCTGTTTGGCAGGAGTATTTACTTCAGGGAGATGAGGGTACTAGTGCAATGAATCCCTCAGAGTTCATTCCGTGGAAGTACTTGTAAAACAGGAACAGGGATGCAACTCTGTAGTAATGTAACAGGGGCGAGAGTTTGGCTGACACTGTGGGATCTATTAGGTTAAAAATACTTTTTTGTCCAATTGTCCAAGAGTTAGATGTTAGAGTTTGGTGTACCAGCCGAGATGTGGCAACAGTACTCCATATCATGAGTAAGTAGTGACTTTATAGCAATATAGGATACTGGCAGATGTAAGAAACTTTCTGGCCTAGTAGAAGGAGATTATCTTCTTGGCAAAATCTTCTCCATTGTTTTCTTTATGTTGCCTGAGAATATCAATCCAAGAAGGTTGAATGGTGAACTGTCACAAATGATGCTATTTGCCAACAATCAGTTTTTGAAAATGTTTCTTATAGTTGTTTATGAAGAGAAGCTTCATCTTGGTAGCATTAGATGTGACCATTGATTTTTGGTTCCATTCTATTACAGATTGAGTATCATCTTCTAAGGATTCATTGTCTTGGTTAAGTTGGTATTCGATTTGTTGTCATGCAAGGAACAGTGTGGTGTAAATACACGTATCTGAAACACAATTGTATTGGAGAAATCGGTTATGAACATAAGAAATAATATAGATCCAAGTATCGACTTCTGGGACACACCCACATTTATGTGATGTTTGGATGTACAACCACCAAGAACAGATCTTCCTTTTAGCTAAGAAGGATCTGATTATATTAAACATTCTCCTAGTAATATTGTACGAGTTAATTTTCCTTAGAAGATACCAGATTTAGTCAAATGATTTGGAGATATCAAATGCTACTGCCCTATCTATACTAGCTTTATTCAAAGATGACTATTAGGATATCGATAGTAAAACTGGAAACCCTAAATCTATAATGTTGGTCGGATAGAAGTTTAGTATTTTCTAAGTGCTGGACTATCACTAGAGTGATTAAGGATTTAAATATTTTGAGGATGAGTGAGAAGAGACTTATGGGGCCATAATCTTGCAGGTTATTTTTTCAGAATTCTGGAAAACTGATACCACAGAGGCAATTTTTTGGATGCAAACTACAGTGACCTCACTGCAGCTGCAGTAACTTCAGGAATTATCACACAGATATCAGGAAATATACAGTGAGTCAAGTACTGATACAATTTTGTTCCTGTTGCCATTAAAACATCCGGCACCATTAAAACATCCGGCACCATTAAAATAATAATCATATGAATTCAGAGATTAATATGAAAAATGTTCAATACTGAATGATAAATTCCTTCATATAAAAGGAACATCAATCGTCATGATGATAATGATCATCATCATCATCATCGTTTGGGTTATATATTTAATCCTTTTACTAGTTCAGAAAGTAGCCTTTTCTTGATTAAAACTGATTAAAATTTAATCTGTCTTATTTTCTTTCTGTTTTTGTAAAAGCCAGTGTTAGTAAACAAAACAATAACTAATGATGAAGTATTAATGGCTGAAAATTCCTTACTTTTTCTAATCTTTCTTATTAATGCATGATAGTGTGAATTTAATCAACTTAATCTCTGTGCTATCCCAGTATTTTGATTGGCTCTTATGTTGGTGGCTTTTATCTTTCCCATGCTGACCTATCATATCCTATTGATTTATCAGCATTTGTACACCCCCTCCTCCCCACTACTTTTTTTTAAATCGCTTTCATTCACTAGACAAATGTATTGTTGTAGTGACTCTTCTCTTTCATCCTGTTGTCATGTACAATAAGTTTTCTCAGTTTTTTTCTCCTGACTTATGTACTGCAAGCATTTTGATTATGAAAAAATATTTTGTTAGATGGTTCAGTTGCCCTGAAGAGAAGGAAGGACCTTTTTTAAAGACAGACTGGAAATGGGTAGGTTATAATTATGCACACATTCTTTTTTTCTCCTCACCAAAGTAGTTTAACAATTATTCAAGTTTTTTCCTAAATGATTACTATGATTTTGTACAGGTGCACAAAAATATGTTCATCTTTGTTATGTCTTTGTGATGATTTACTTTTATTTAAAAATATATATATATTCCTCCTTCCAGCTGTATGTACAAATAGCAACTTGTGTTCAATTACATGTTCATCATATACAAGGCATATTATACATTAAATAACCCCAAAAGGATTAATTTGCAATTAAGCAAATAGATGAGTTTGTAAAGTATTTGTTTTTGTTGTATTTCATTCTTTTTAAAGGTATGAACATCTGTTCATTTGATGTGATGGAATTTAGTATTCAGTGTGTGAATTTTTCAATTTAAAAACAACACAATTTCAAAAAAATATTAATCTCTCACTTTCTATGGTCATTATCATCATTCTTGAAAAATTATCTGAAAAAGAGTATCAAAAGGTGTCTAATAAATAAATAGTAGCAAATTTTTGTTGGCATGAATTGAAAGAAACAATAAATATTTGTTATTCTACAATCAAATTTAAATGTTAACTTTCTAATGACATTTTATTTTTATTTCATCTGAGATGATGTATTAACAGCTTAAAATTCCATTTTTATTGAATTTGGAATTAGTTTTAGAAAATGCTTAATTGGTTGTTTTCAACTGCCATGACATTTAAATAATTTCTCATAAAGTTACTGAACTTTACAATTCTCAGACCGTTTTCTATGAAATTTTCTTCATGCTTCTTGTTTCCTCAACTGTACCCACATGCAGAAATTGAAATGTAAAGTGAACATTTCTCCATCCAACTTCTCATCTAGATTAAAATTTAAAGGGATAGTTAGAATCTTAAAAAGATCTCTCAGTCGGAATATATTAGATAGTAGGTGAATGTCTGGCATCTGGTAAGATGCTCCATCACAGTTTGAACAAACCAATAAGAAAATTGAAAAAAAAAAAAAAAGATTAGATGAGTCAGGTTTTTTTTTTTTTTGAAAAGGCGATAGAATTGTATTTTTTTATTAAGATTATATGATATTAAACATATTGACATTAGAATCAGTTTAGTATTTCATAAAAATCTGAAGAAAAACACTTTTTAAATGAGTAAATATGGTAGTATTATCGGCTTATTTTTTAGATGACATGTTTGATTGGATTAAGATTAGTACCTAAAAACAGTTGTATTTTTATAACTCATTAAAATACTTATTTCCATTACACCTCTTTTCGGTTCCACTTTTTGTATCAGTAATAACACCATATTGGTAGTAAGTTGATTTACTAATTTAAAAAGTGTGGAGTGGGGGAGTTTTTGCTATTAATGTGTAACACTTAATATTGTGGTCACAATTATAAGATGGAAGAGGCCTGAGGTTCACTGCAAGCGGTTAAACTACGAGTGTACTCCCAGCTTGAAAATAGAAATGTCTGACATTATATAAGCCAGACAAATCCATATTGTTCATGGATATAGCTACTACCCCAGACGATTTATTTCCACAAAATATCCGTATAGTTTTTCTTTTTCGCGTTGACCTCCAAGGAGTCCGTTAGTTTCCTTTTTTTGCCGGAACGATGTATTTCGGTCCTTATTTGAGGGGTTCCAGGTCAAACACGTCATACAGTAGGTCTTACATCTCTTCTTCTTCTGGCGGAGTTTCACTTGACTTGTCCGAAGTGCATTTGTGTATGTGGTTCAAGTGTTTTTTATGTGTGACATGTGGTCCTTCCACTATGTAAACCATGCGACCGATCTTGTTCTTGATATTTCCCTGTTCCCAGAAAGTCTTATGTGCATCTGGAAGAATATTTTTTCTCCCGGCATGTATTTCTTCATGGGAACAGTTGTCTTTGCGGATTTTACCTGTTTTGGCAATAATTTATCAAAGACTGGCTGTATTTTTTTTTTTATCAAATATCACTTCTGCTGGAGACATCTGAGATGGTGTATTCTTGTTAGGAGTTATGCGGTAAACCTGAAGAAATTGTTGCAAAGCTTTTCTCTCAGATGGAGTGTCCTTTGCCTTTTTCAAAGCCCTCTTTAAGGTGTCCACAAATCTTTCTGACTGTCTGTCTGGGGTGGTATGTCGGAGTTATGATGTGGTTCACTTGGAAGTCCTTGAACTCTGTAAAGTCCCCGGATGTAATGTGGATGTTGTGGAGCCAATCTTTGTATTTCCAAAGGTAGAAAAAGTATGAGTGTTGAATAAAAGTTGGTTGTTTATCCAAAAGAGATCCTTGTGGGTCCTTTTTCAAAATCCTTTCGCTGCCCATATCGTGGTCTGGTTTAAGGGATCACATTTATAAGATGAAAGAGTACTAGGGTTCACTGCAAGCAGTTAAACTACTAGTGTACTTTCTGCTTAAAGGTAGAAATGTCTGGCATTATATAAGCTAGACAAATCCACATTGTCCATGTATATAGGGATGTTAACTACCCTAGAACACTTAATTGATTTGAACTCCTATATCTTCAGCATGTCATAATCTTAAAAAAATATACAGTTTTTCAGTGATTGCAAATCGCTTTTTCAAAAAATGCTGTCATCTGATTTTCATGTTTACTCATTTATATGTAGTCGACAGAATAGATAGATATTGTTTCTAAATAAGTCTTTATATCTAAACTGAATACAAAAACACTGACCCGTTCAATTGCAAGTGAAAAATAATATTATAAACTTAGTTTCTCAAATGTGACATTTTAATATTTTCTATTTTTGAAATAACACCTGATTACATCTTCATTCTTTTTTGAAATGGAAAATGAAATAAAGATTCATTAAAAGATGAAATTTTATGAAACAACTGTTTATTATTTTGAGGGTATCTGTTAAAATAGCTTCATTGTGGTCTTAAGGAAGCAACATTTAACACTCAATTTAATATTGTAAGGTTTTTTTTTGTTTCTTTCTTTTTGTTTGTTTTTGGACTAAATCTATTTTTTAGCACCTCAATTGAAAAGTTGAAATGAATAGAATTACATTGACTTCATCTCAGTAATAAATACAAACCATTTATATTTATTAAAAAAACCCAACATATTTACAAAAAGTTAATGCTGTAAATTTTCCAACTTGAAATATTGAAAACAAAAAAAAAACAATGACTCAATAATATGACAAATTCAAATGAATTAATCAACAATTATTTTTGTTTTTTTAGGAATTGAATTTACACTGTAAAAATACTTATATATTTAGGTTAAATAATGGTTGAAAGCATAGTGTTCTATAATACAGATTACTTATTGGTGCAGCTGAGAAGTACGATTGGAGGCCTATTGATAAATGTTTGATTTTCAGAAATTATTAAAGAATATAAATCAATTATCTTTGAAGATACATGTAAGATGTATTGAAAAATAAATCAATAAAAATACATGTATTTTATCTCTTAGTAGGCATCTTAATTAACTCTGTTTATGTATTTTGTCGAACTCTATAATCTTTTTGTTAAACTCTGAAATTTTTCTGTCGAATTTGGGAATCTGCACAGAATTTCGAATGGAACCTTTTATTTAACCCATGGGGGTAGCATTCTCTCATGACTAAGTAGAAGTCCTAAACAAGCAAGGACACATGGCATAGTCGATAAAATATTTATAAAATGCAGTTGTAAGTTACACTCTTCTGGAGTTTGAAGGTTCAATCCTAAATGTGGGCGACACTCAAAAATACAATTAGGATTTCTATCCAGTCATGGCTGATAGAACAGGAGCATGCTACCCCCTTGGATTGAATAAAAGGTCCCATTCAAAATTCCATATAGATTCCAGAGGTTGACAGAAAGATTAGAGTTCAACAAGATACACCTGAAGAAGTTCAGAGGTTGCATCGTTTGAAACGTGAAAATGACACTCAAAATGAGAACAATAGTCCAAAGAATCCAAATAATATGAATAATCAATTCTCATATAAAAAAAATTCCAAAACATAACTCTGTTTTGTTTGATACTTATCAGTTTCCATAGAAGAAATCTGTCTTTTCATTCATTTTTCAGCATATCTTCTTGGATATGGGTTAGAATGTTATTCTATGTATTTTCAAATATAGTTGACTTAATTTACTTCAACATTATTTCAAAATCAAACATTATCGATAGGTCTCCAGTCATGCTTTTCATCTGTGCCATGAAATAATTTATATGGCCAGAATGGAAGAAAAATAATATGCAAATTAATTTACAATATGGTTGTATGTGTCCTAATCATTACAAAGTATTATTTCCAAATAATTCATTTGCTAACAGATGTATGTTTTTTGTTTCAATAGTGTATTCATATTTAAGTTTGATAGTGTGTGTTATTATTAGGGCTATGACAACAGCATATTCTTTTCATTGTTTTGACTCTCGAGTATAAATCCGACACAGTTAATCAACCGAGAACCACATCACTCTATATAAGATATCAACAGATACACATTCGAGAGTCAAAACAATGACAAGAATATGCTGTTGTCTTAGCCCTAGTTATAATTTATTGGTCAGTGACTGGGTTAGATTCTGGTATGAAAGAATGTTATTAATTTACTGGATGGTAGTATATTTTTTTGGAGGAGGTTGTTTATATTTGAGTGTAAAACTGTTGTTATAATTGTAGTGTATTAGTCAAGTGAAGGTTTGATTTTTATGAACAGGAATGGGATTTTTATTGGTGAAATAAGTTTCTTAACGAATATTAAATCAAGTGGATAGGTGAATTTTGGCTTGCCATCATTATAATATATGTGGTGGTACCTGTATGGGTTCATGTGGTGTCCTTATTTGTACTCAATTAATTCTTTTAATTTTTGCTTAATGCTTATAAGCCTTCTGGAGGATCTATGAATCGATTAGGTTTAAATCTTGATTATCTATACTTTCTTTGTTTAAGGGTATTCGATCAATATATTTCCTGGTGTTTAACTAGTAGGATTTTTTAAATTATATTTAAACCTCTCCCCAATTTAAATTCGATGAGTTATAAAGGGATTATGGGAACACTAGTGTAGATTATATTTGAGCTCATATGGGAGATGTGAAAGTGATATGCATGATATATCTATGAGAAAGGGGATGGAGATGTTATCTATATATATAAAAGCAAAAATGTATGTATGTATGTGTGTTCGCTTTTTCTGTATGTCAACAAAAGGCTTTTTTCAGAGAAGCGGTCGCTCGTTTCACAACTTTTTAAAACTTTTTATATCACATATAAATCGTAATATCTCACAGTTAACAACAAAGCTCGCCTGTCTATTTAATTTGCTCGATTTCGGGAAGATAAATATTCAATATTTGTCGCTCGCCGCATGTGGGTTAGTCTTTTTCCTATAACATCTTGGGAAGGGGGGGGAAGCGTTCAGCAGTAAATGAATACTATCCCGCAGTCAAACTTGACCTCATTAACTCATTAAAATGGGCACCTGCTAAATCCAAGTAATTAAATAAATTCAAACGTGTTTCCGTTAGCATCTCGCGGTGGGGCAATGGTTAACGTCGCACATTTTTTTTTTTTTCACACTTTAATTTACAACTTTGCCTCAACGGTTCGGGTTCGATCCTCACACTTACTTTTTTTTTTAACCCCCCCCTACCCCCACACACCTCCAAACACCTGGGCAACGCCGGGTACCCCTCGCTAGTCTATATATATAAAAACGAAAATGTGTGTGTATTATGTATGTGTGTTTGTGTGTCCGCTAAAAACTTTCGACAGACATGACGAAAATTCACAAACTCGGTATGATATTGTCAACAAAAACGGTCCTCTCGTGACGACAACCGGTTCTACGCATGCGTCAGATGACGTCATGACCTGATTTACTTTAAATAGTTGAAAAACTGACTAAATTTCATGTACGTTGCGTTAGCTCAGTTTGTTAGTGCATTGGTTCTAAACGTTATCTAAACGTTTTGGATGCGAATCATGGTGTGAGATGTCTTCTTTTTTTTTTTTTCGATTTTTTAAATTTAAATATTGAACCAGTGTTATTTAAGCCATTTTTCACGTAACGTTCGTTTTTTTTTTTTTTTTTTTTTTTTTTTTACTTCGCTTATCCACCCCCGACCACACACCCAAAAACACCCGGGTACACACCGTTTAATATCGAAACAGGCATATTTAAGCCATTTCTTTTTTGTTTTTTCGATTTTTACATTTAACATTGTTTGTTTGCCTTACGTTAGTTTTTTTTTCAATGTGTTGATTACCCCCCCCCCGCTTAAGTTTTAAATTTGGTTTCTTTTTTTACTTTGCTTATAGCAAACAAACCTGGTCATTGACTTCATTTGCTGAATAGCTATTGCTTGATTTCCGTGCACGCACCTGTCAATTTAGTTCTTACTTAAATAAATTCAAACATCTTTCAGTAACTCATTCTGGCTGGCCGATTTTATTTTCAAACTTTGCCTCAGGGCTTCGGGTTCGATCCTACCAACATTACCCCCCCCCCGGTTTCTTTTTTATTTAAAAGCACACACACCTCCAAACACCCGGGCAACGCCGGGTACCCCCGCTAGTCTATATATATAAAAGCGAAAATGTATGTTTGTATGTATGTGTGTTTGTATGTCTCGCAAAAACTTTCGACACGGGTCACGGATTTTCGCCAGATAGGTATCATTTTAAAGTTCCAACCTTCACCCGACAAATATTGAAAAATTGGCCAAAAACATTAATTCCTTCACGCTAAAAGCATCAGTTTTGTACAGGGAGGGTGTAGCAAACACTGTCCTCTCATGACAAGTCCACTTCTACGCATGCGCAAATGACGTCGGAACATGATTTAGTTTAAATATTGAAAAAAAACTACCCAATTTCGTCAATGTCATCTTAGCTCAGTTGCTTAGAGGGCGGGGTCATTATCTAAAGGTTGTAAGTTCAAATCATGGTGTGAGATGTCTTTTTTTTTTCGATTTGTTAAATTTTAATATTGAAGCAGGGTTATTTAAGCCATTTTTCACGTTCTATTTTTTTTTGTTTTTATTTTTCAGATTTTTTAAAGAAGTTTTAACGTTCGTTTTTCTGTTTTCTTTTTCCATCACATTCGCGTTTTCTTTTTTTGTTTTTCCGATTTTTACATTTAACATTGTTCGTTTGCCTTACGTTAGTTTTTTTTGTGTTTTTTCGATTTTCTTAACTTTTAACATTTTAATATTTAATATTTAAAAATATTTACTTCACTTATTCTTATGTTTTGATTACCCCCCCCCCCCGCCCGAGCACACACACCTCTAAATTCCCGGGCAAGGCTGGGTACCCCCCCCCCGCTAGTATCTATATCTATAAAAGGCAAAATGTGTGTTAGTGTGTGCATTTTTTGTGTATGTCCGGCAAAGGCTTTTTTCAGAGGGGCGCTCGGTGGGGTTACTCCTTAAAACTTTTTATATGCTCCGTAGATTATAATTTCTAAGATTTACGAAATGAGCTCGTGTGTATCTTTATTTTCGGCGACTTTTACACATGTGTTTCTTTGGCTTTTCAGTATAAAAACAGCAAAACTGAAAGCAAAGTCATTGTTCTCGGCCTTTCGTGCCGAGACGTCCAGAAAGCAATAAGGTTTGATCAATGCTTGGGAAAATAACCCATCATATCATAAATAATCATTTGGAGCTGTTTTCCCCAGTATCTTGGCGGGGGGAAACAAGCAAATACACAGAAACTGGCTTGCAGTGCCAAAGTTAAGTCACGTGATGTTTGACCTCATTAAATTCATGCACCTATATTTAACTTTTTAATCATTAAATTAAAACGTTTTTCATTCCTCTCCGTTTGTGGCTGAGCAGGTAGATGCCAGTCCTCCCCCCCTTTCTTTTTCACCTTCATGTCAATGCTTCGGGTTCGAGCCTACTTCCCTACAAAAACTTATTTTTTTCTTTTACACCTCCTAAACACCCGGGCAACGTCAAGCACCCCCACTAGTTGTCTATAAAAAATTAATTAGAAAGGTATTAATTAGGCTGGATGAATATTTATCAAATTATGTGGTTTAGACTTATGTACAGATAGGTCCTTTAGTGAATTATATGTTTTCGTTATTCTATTTGATTAGTAGAAATTTTCTTCTGTAGGGGCATTGTTTGAAGATCAGTTTTGGTATTCATGTAATTCATGGAAGGGTTATTAATTGCCTGTAGGATCCTGAATTTTTCAGTGGTGCATAGTGAGTAATTTCTGGGGGTAGGGTCATAAGGCTTTTGTTTATCAATGATCCTCCATTTAATTTGTGTATATGTGTGGATGGGGAGTACTGGAATCCTTGAGTGCCCATATAGTGGTCATTTTTAATTTTGTCCAAATGTCAAACATAGATATATATGTGTACAGAAAAAAGAAATAAAAGAAATGGAGTTTTATTTTTACCTTATAAAGGGATGGGCATGTGAAAAAAAGGAAACCATTTCTTAAATTTGATTATGCAGCTTTGTTCAAAATAAATAAATATGCATGCAATATGTACCCATTTAAAAAGATTTTTGTTTTTGTTGATTAAAACAATGCAAAAAAATAGGACATTTTTGATAAATAAGAAAGAAAACTAATGTGCATAAAAAAATAAAAGTCAATTGTAATTTATGTGCACCTTAAAATAAGCATGCAAAAAGTATTTGTCAAAAAGAAAATTTACAAAGAAAATATTTTCAAAAAGGTGACTTTTTCTTTTTTTAAAGTTTTTTTTATATATTTATTTTTTTTTAATTTCAGTAAAAGTATTAGTTACACATTAGTACGTTGAAGTGTTAATACAAACAAAATGGATGCAGTTTAACGTCTTGCTCAGGACTTTTTTTTTGTTAATTATATAAAAATTTATATACATACAGGCCTGTAAAAAGTTATTCAAAGTCAAATCCTCCAACAAGTTTTGAAACGAAATGCTTTAACTGTATTCTTGTTGCAGGTTTCGTGAATACATCAGCAATATTTTGTTCTGATGATATGTCATTCAAAATAATGGATTCCTTTTTCATCTTGTTTTTTATGAAATGGTATTTTCTATCTATATGCTTAGATCTTTGGTTGATTATCTGGC
Organism: Euprymna scolopes; assembly: GCF_053919585.1. NCBI lineage: Eukaryota > Metazoa > Mollusca > Cephalopoda > Sepiida > Sepiolidae > Euprymna > Euprymna scolopes. The sequence goes on from NC_136486.1 coordinate 84,217,023, forward strand.
TTGATTATCACAATTAATTACTACGGCACTTTTAGTTAATTCTGGCTCTAAAATAGTCTTTAAGATATTTTTAAGGTAGAATGCTTCCTAGATCATGTGTGTGATCATGATAAATTCTGCTTCACACATAGAGAGAGATACAATCTGTTGCTTTTTAGATTTCCATGAAATAATAGGCCCATTTTCTGATAGTCTGAAACAATATCCAGAGATACTTTTTCGATCTTTGTTGCTTCCCCAATCTGAATCAGAAAATCTTTCTAATTTTAAGGGATTTTTTGATTTTCTAAATACTAACCTGTTCTTTAGTTCCTTTTAAATACTGAAGGACTTGTTTAGCTCTGTTTAAATCCTTCATTGTCGGTCTTGATAATTTTTGTGACAGTTTTGTTACTGTATAGCATATATCAGGTCTCGTCACAGTTATTAAATATACAAGATTTCCTATGATTTCTTGGTATTATTTCAGATTCTGTGTGTATATTTTTATTAATATAATTTTCGATCGGTGTAGAGCGTTTCTTGCACTCCTCCATTCCAAATTTTAATAGATTCATCGTAATGTCCTTTCCTTTGAGTAAATTCTATCCTCAAAAACCAGGATATTTTGCCAAGATCAGTCATTTTGAATCTTTTACTTAATTTGTTCTTAACATCGGTCAATATTATGTCACATTTTGATGCGATTAAAATATCATCGACCCATAACGGCAAAATCAGTAGTTTATTGTCTTTGTGTTGGGTATATAAACAGGGGTCTGCTGGGCATTGTTTAAATTGTTGTTTAATCATATAATCATGAAATACTGTATTCCAACACTGAGCACTCTGCTTTAGACCATTTAATGACTCGTTAAGTCACCACATGCTATTTTTATTTTTCATTATAAATCCCTCTGGAGGGGTAATATAAATTTCACAATCTATTGGGGCATTCAAATAAGCACTTTTTACGTCCATTTGATGGATGTTTAGGTCATATTGTGATGCGATTTGCAATAAAATTCTGATTGTCGTTAGGTTTGTGGTCAGTGAAAACATAGAAAAATATTCTATACCATAAATCTGAGAGTATCCTTTAGCAACAAATCTAGCTTGTACTGTTCAATGCCTGATGCTGTAATCTGTTTTGTAAAGACCCATCTTGTAGAAATAACATGTTTATCTTTTGGGAGAGGTACTACCGTATAGATATTATTTTCGGTCAAAGCATCTATTTCTTTTTTTCATGGTTATTTTCCATTCATCACAATATTCTGAATTAATTGCTTCATTAAAGCTTTTTGGCATATTTTCCATGAAATAGCAATAGTCGATTTGATAATCTTTCATATTGTCGACCACAAAAAAATTAGGCCGCCTTCTATTGGGGTATGTGTTGACTTAAACATCATCATCACCATCATCATGATGGATACTTTTGTCCCCGTCATCTTCATTTTTTTCAATAATTTGAGGAAATATAATTTCGTCCTCTTCATATGGCGGGGTTTCGTCTTTAAAATTAAACGTGTCTGTGAATTTTACACATCGGATTTTCTTTATTTTATTTTTCTCTGGAAAAAATACTAAATTGGCTGGACTGTTTTTATCGTATCCAAGAAATATACCTCTGTTGGTTTTAATATTTAATTTACTCTTTTTATCTATATATGCGAAGCAAGTTGAACCAAATACATGCATTCGGCTTAAATTTGGTTTTCTACTGCAGAAAACTTCATATAGGGTTTTAGATAGTGTTTTGTTAAAGCACCTGTTTCGTATATAGGCAGCCGCCATAAGTGCGTCAGTAGTAAAAGTTCAAAGTTTTTACTAGTGAATTTCATACCGTTGTCAGAGCAAATACACTTTACTTCAATGTAGAGAGCCATGTTGGCTAAATATTATTTAGTTGCTAGCAGGGTATCAGATTTGTTCTTTAAAAAGTAAACCATTATTAAACCTGAATTGTCATCTACGAAATTCAACACATATCTATAATGTTCTCTGGCCATCGGTTCCACGGGACCGTTTAAGTCACAATGCACCATTGATAGGATTTCTTGGCCTTCTTGTCTGGTATCTTGTTTTGATAGTTTGTCATTTTTCCCTGCATACAAATGTCGTAGTTAAAGTTTTTTGATGTTTTTATTTCCATTCCATCAACTACAGTTGGCAACTTTTTGATATCAGGAATATTGCAGTGCCCAAGAATAATGTTGAATATAGTTCCATTCGTGTACACCAGTTTTGATTTATTGGGGCTAAAGTTTATATTTGCACCTTGTTTAATGGCAGCTTGTACAGAAAATATATTTTGTTTAAATTTCAGGATTAGAAGAGCGTTTTCTAGAATATAGAAACATAGTTCACCTTTATTATTCCTTAGCGAGATTTTAGCATCACCTCTTTTCAAAACGATATCGTTTACTCGACTGCCATCAACAAGTTCTACAAAATGATTTTGAGGCTTAAAGTTGGAATCAGAATTTATAAAATCAGATTCCTTTGTAATCACATGTGCTGTTGCACCACAATCGACAAGAAAATTATTGTTGTTTATTGAAGCGTTAAACATACATGAAAATAATAATGTATGTTCTCTAATGGAGCTCTCCGCATTTTTAATGGAGTCGCCATTTAAAGTCCTGTATCTACATTGGAAACTCTTGTGATTAGGTCGCCCACAATTATAGCAAATAATTTTTGTACTTTTCTTCGGATAAAAATTGTTTTTGGCAAAGTTGTGGTTTTTATTCCCGGCATGAGTATAATTTACTTTTGGTGTTTTTATGTGTGCATTTTTAAATTTCATGATATTCGTTTTTTTCTGTGATCATTTTTTTCAGTTTCCTTGTAACTTCTGAGTGCTACCTTGAATTTACTAAAAGTCATGGGTTTTTCTTTCTGGGTTATCACAGTGGTAAATGGCTTGAAATCACTCGGTAATCCCTTGAGGATTATGGAAATTAACAGACTGTTGCTAATAACTTCACCAGACATTTTTAAAGAATTTGCAGTAGTTTCGGCTCTTATAATATAATCTGTAATGGTTTCGGCTTCCATTCATTTTAGAGAGGTCAGTTCAGGTTATAAAGAAATAATTTTGGGTTTCATTTCGATAAATAATGCTCTCTCATTATGTTCAATGCTTTGCAGTCATCGTCCAGGGCTTCTCTCATTACCGGTGATAGACTTCGGTCATCTAAGCACTGTATTAATTCCGCAAAGACAGTTGCGTTCTTTTCAATGAAGTTGGGGTCATTTCTGTTTTCAGGTTGTGTTTGAAGTACTTTGTGTAGCTTTTGAATTCGTAGATATCCTAAAAATTTAACTTGCCACAATTCGAATTTTGATTCGGATCCATCGAAATAAAGACACACGTTGGGTCCATAACCTCTATAAGTGTAAGCCATGTTTAGTTTCAGAACAGTTTCTGATGGTTCGTTGTTCTACACAAGTCCTGGAGGTGACTGGTTCGCAGTAGACAGTTCTCGAGTTGGAATCCACTGAGCAAAAAATTCTTTCTGTGTTGACACGAAGAAAACATATGCGAAATTGCTACAGAAAGGTTTAATATTTATGGAACAATTCTGGTTTCTGATTGGTTGGTAGCAGAAGGTGAATTAATTTGATGCTTCAGTTCCTAGCAGCCTTGTTTATAAATAGAATCTCCCGACTGTGCGGGATCATGCCCCATTATAGGGCAAAAATATTGTAACAATAGGGAGATTTTTTTTTTTTTCCTGGATATTTGAAAGTGCTATTGCAGACTAATAGCCTCTATTTGAAATTCCCTTGCCTCATTCTGATCTAAATTATATTCCTTCGTGAATTTTACATTGATGACTATTATACGCTATGGATCTGATTGTGTAATCCCCTCCTAAGGGTAAACTTCACCTTTTTTGCATGAGCATTTGGAGGATGGAGTGGAGTTGTGGGTTTTGAGGCTAGTAGCTATTTTATAGAGAATCAGTAAGAATAACTTGTTTTTACCTTATTTCTATTAAAAAGTTTATGGAGTTTATTAGATGATGAAAAGTGTTTATTAATTGGAGGAATTATTTACCTATGTTATATTTAACACTGTAGGGAACTAGATAATGTTTCTTTTCCTATTTATGTTGTCTGGTAGATTGGCAATTATTTTTCGATAAATGTTTTTGCAGATGTTGTTGTAATATGGGTTGGCATGTTGGAAAATCTCAGGACTAAATGAAAGTTGGGATATGCTTATGGTATAATTAAAGACTAAGGTGGTGATGGCAAGATTGGGTGTTGACATAACTGAGTTCTTCAATGGATTTATGGGATAATCTAGTAGAGTTAGTTGAATGAATTCATCGAAAGATGCTATTGGTGATTATTTATCAATTTGTGTTCATTTCATGATTTACTGAGGATTTGGATGAATTATAATGGCCTTTTCTAAACACCGAAAGGTCAATTCATGTGAATGAAACCATGGTATGTCTCTGCAATATGTAACATCTAGTTTTTAAATGAATAATTAGTATTTTATCTCTCACATACTTGTGATCAAGCACTTTATTGATTTTTCAACATACCCCAGTGCACTCTCTCTCTCTCTCTCTCTCTCTCTCTCTCTCTCTCTCTATATATATATATATATATATATATATATATATATATATATATATATATATATAAATTTTTAAATTGTCTGTATCTAGGCACCATTTTTTATTTAAGAGAAAAATTCTTAAAAATAATAGAATTCTGCTGCTTGATTATACCTTTTTTAATTTAAAAAGATTTTTCTTATGATCTTTTTAAAATAAAAAAAAATGATCTTTTTGAAATAAAAAAATGATGTATTTCAGTATGTATCACAAGCGTTTTCGATTCGTTGAATCACCATCAAGTGGCAAAAGTAAATGAACAAAAAAAATTGGAGAAAAAGTTGAGAATTTCCAAAAAGAATTGAGATACGCACATGTAAAGTCAGATGCCACAAGATATATGCATGTATATTTTTTGGTAACCAGTAAATATAAATTGTTTTAGATGTTTTAATGGAAAAATAATACTTAAGTCAATTAAAGAATATGTGTTTACTTTTGGAAAAGCAAAGCCGTTAAATGATATCAGATATAGTATTTTGCTAAACCAATTTCTTTCAACTACTAGCATAATTAGTGTACTGGAAATATTCTTGATCTTTTTGGGTTTCTTAATTTGTGTGCTTTTATTTTTTATTTTATCATTTCTGTTTTTTTTTGTTTTGTTTTTGTTTTTTGTTATAGATACCATTTTCAAATCAACAATTCCGTTTTTCTTAGTTATTGAAAATGTTCTTTTTGTGTAAAGCTTCATAAATTTTAGTATGAAGAATTGAGCTGAATCATAATTCAATTTGGTCTTAATTTTGTCATTTGAGATTAAATTTAAGCTTCCAATTTAATGATATTCTTATTTACATGTTTTGAACTATTATTCTCATTTTAGTTATGTTGACAACATTTCAGCAATTGTACTCTCTGGCCTTCTTTGGGTACATTTTGTTGGAATCATCGGTAACCTTCTAGAGAGTTCCAACTAAATCCTTATATAATTCACCGAGGTAGATTGCTCTCATTCCAAATTTAATGCTGTTTAGATGTCTTGTTATATCAAGTTAATTTTACTTTGGGTGGAATCCACTAGCCAAGTGAAGGTGCAAAGAAATATTCTAGAGTAACTTCTAAGTAGAGGTTGTGAGTTCAATCCCTGGTGAAAACATAGCCCAGCGTGTAAATAATAATAATATTAATTGCCTATCGACACTTTTGTTTTGTTAATTCAAAATTGTTTTTAAAAATACATTTTAATGAACTCAGATTACAAAAAAGTATTTTAAACTATGCTGTACTCTCTTTTAATCTCTTAAAATTATACAATATTCAGTATTTATACATTCATATGAAATTTGAAAAAGAAATATTGCTTAACATTTTTCTTTTTCCATATTTTTCCTCTCTTTTTCTGTCTTTCTCTCCTTTTTATCTTTTTTGTTTGTTTTCTAGTTAACTGTTAAAATCCTTTTGATCTTCCATCTCTCTCCTGATCAAATTTTCACCCTAGCTATTGCACTGTGTAAATTTAAATGTTTATCCCCCCCTCTCTCTCTCTCTCTCTCTCTCTCTCTCTCTCTCTCTCTCTCTCTCTCTCCCTCTCTCTCTTTATTTTCAAAGAGAGAGAGAGAGAGAGAGAGAGAGAGAGAAAGAAAAGAAACACATTATGGTGTATTCTCTAATTAGTATTTTATACAGTTTATGTGAAATTAAACTAATTTGGAAAATGACTGAGTCTAATTGTTATAATAAGGATCAGATAATTATTAATTATAAATCACTAATTAGTATAACTATTTCATTTATATGCTCAAGCAGCCGTTTCTATGAGATCTAGCTCACATAATAAGGGTTTATAAAAATAATTGCTAATCATGATAATTATTTAACATTGCTCCAAATATTTACATTGAATTCTTTAACATTTCTATCTGAATAAAACCAAATGTGTGTGTAAATTTGTTTGTGTTTATAAGGAATTGTGACAAAATAGTCTCAAACAGCAGTAGATATAATATTGTTTGGGACTATGATACAAGCTATGATCACTATATTTGCAACAGCCATGTTAGTGGTGTCCACTATATTGGTGTTAATCCTCTGAACTGTAAATATCTAATGTAAAAAGGTGACATGTACACGTACACGCACACATACACACACACACAATCACTTTTTATTCTGTTTTTGATTTAATTCATAAATTCATAAAGGCTGACGTAAAACATTCTTCTTGCATAACTAAAAATAATAAATTTCTTTACATCTATATTATTATTAGTTATACTTCCTATATAGAAGCAAAGAGACTAATTATTTTTCCATCTAATTTACATTCATGTTTGTGGTGTGTACATATACATGCATGCAAATTAGATGGTAGCACTGCAAAAAAGAGTCACTTTTATAAATGCTCACAGAGATTGAATCAACACAGTGAGAGTCTGTGACTGAGCTTCAATCTATGGTCCCCCCTCGCCAAACTTTCACAAGAAACACTCGTCTAGCTGTAAACACTATCAATAATTTCCCCCACTCTTTATCTGTGCCTAAACCTAAACGTAGATTCCATGAACAAAGCTTCTTTCTTAGAACTGCACGCCTGTGGAATTGTCTTCCGTTTTCCTGCTTTCTGGCTGACTACAATATGGTTGTGTTCAAGTCTAAAGTAAATAAGTTCTTGATGAGCCGTTCCATATAAGTTATCAAATTTACCAAATTTTCATTACTAATGATTACTATATTGTCTAATTTCTACTGTACACTCTTTAACCCTTATCCTTGAGTGGCCTCTGGGCCTTGATAATGTGGTGATGCCTATGTAAAAAAAAAAAAAAAAAGAAATACATAGATAGCTATGGTAGAGAAAGGTTACACGTTCAGTTAATTATAAATTACAAATAATTAAGTTATTTAAATCAATTTTTCTTTTCAAACATAACTCAATCCCAGAATCAAGATGTATTTTAACATTGATGCTAAAAGTATGAAATCAAAACTTGAAATTGGCATAATTTTATTCTTTATAAGAAAATGTCATCTTATTGTAAATCAGTTTGTTTGTAGCTTTTTTAATGTGTTGAATAGAAAATAATAAACATAGCATAAATAAATAGTGTTTGAAAATAAGCCCATGTGATGGATGAGACATGACGTAACAACAGTCGTTTGTATCATTTCATTAAAATATTTTTTCTAAATTAATCATATTACCTACTATTACAATATACAATTTTAAGAAATAGTTCAATACTTCTGTTAAATAAATATTGATCCTTATTTAGCTGACATAAAGAAATGTAAAAAGAAAATGTTTTATTAATGTCGTCAGCAGCAGCAGCTGCTATTTATTTGTTTGTTGAACATCATTCATGATGATTTTTATCGACAGTCATTTCCCCCAATATCTTTCTGTTATGAATTATTTTAAGAAGGATATCAGGTACTTACAGGAAGGGACCACAGGAATATTGCCGAGTGAAAGCATCACAGAAGAGATGTTGTGAGCCTGTCTCTGTTTTATTGTTATTTTCATGGAAAGTGCTCGGATGAGCTCCAGCCTATAGTTCCTCCTTGCCAAACATTCACGAGAAACACTCGTTTGGCTGTGAACACTATCAATAATTTCCCACACTCTTTATCTGTGCCTAAACCTAAACGCAGATTCCATGAATAGAGCTTCTTTCTAAGAACTGCACACCTGTGGAACTCTCTTTTCAGCTGACTACAATATGGCCATCTTCAAGTCCAATATAAACAAGTTCTTGATGAGCCATTCCCCTTCAGTAATTCAATTTACCAAATTTACACTTCTAACGATTACTATGATATTGTCCTTTTGACCACTGTATACTCTTTAACCCCGAGTGACCTCTAGGCCTTGACAAGTGGTGATTCTTTTGTAAAAAAAAAAACGAACAGGAGTCAAACTTGGCACACCCAAGTTGACAGTCCATGTGTATCGTTAACCATTAAGCCACCATAACATCCCAGCTGCTGGTGTGTTGGTCATTAATGGATAATGCCTTAATTTTAACAATCTTTCTTCCTGCAATAAATATTTTGTGAAAGAAACTGAATAAAGATACATTTTTTTTATTTTATTTATTTTTTTTTTTTACCATTTATCCACATTTGGGGAAGGTAGAGCTAACAAAACCTTTTACAAAATCATATACAAAAGAAATTGTAAGCGCAAATAAAGCATTTTATATTTATTTTTCATGTTAGGTTGTGAGACCACATGATCCTTCACTGACAACATCACTGTTCCCAATGTTGTGTGTCGTGTTTTTGTTTTCTTTCGTCTTCTCTTTTGGTTCTTGCCATTTTGTCATCTCATATGGGCAGCTGTTGAAGACGCAGATGGGTTCATGGGTATGAAATAAAATATAACAAAGCACAAACTGATACGTTTTATAAATATCAGTTGCTCTCTGGGTTTGTGTGTGACATCATCGTGGGAAACTACCCCTTAAGCACTAACGTTTATATCTTTTTTTTTTTTTTTTTTTTTTTTTTTTTTGTCAAGACCGAGTTCTGTCAGTTGATGTTAACTCATCTCAATCTCCCAAAGCTCTCCCAACCTGGTCCAAGCCATGGTCTGTCTTTAATTGTATTCAAATAGCAACTGTTTTCAACTGTCATCAAGACTTCTTGATTGTCACAAACTTCCCCTACTGTCATAAAACTCATTGCCAATCCTAAAAATAACTCTAATGTATATCAGATCCTTTTCTTTTCATCATCTGCCACACTTTGATTACAATGCTACCTCAGCTCTCCTTTGTGTGTATTGGTGAACAAATTTCAATACCTTTGTATTTCCACCAACCCCATTTCCTATAACTTTGTTTTCCTAATTAACTTATTTCCTCTTGTCTTTTGTCATATTTCTTTGTCTTTTTTTACTTCCTAACACTTGGGAACAGGGAGTGAGGGACGTTAGGAAATATATTTAGCGAAAATAGTATAATTCTGCATAGTGACACAGAGTAAATGCAAATGAATTTCCTTGGATTAACCAATCAAAACACTCCAAACGAACAAAGTCTAAATTAAGGAAGCGTTCAGTATTTAAGTAGTAAATTAAGAGTAGCTAAAAGTGAAAAATATATTAAATAGTAACGATGCTAGAAAAGTATAGTATCCTATGAGTAAAACCTTTAAGTGTAAGTAGATTTAGTTTGTGTGGATTTGATTGTGAGAGCGAAAATACTTCCAACCCCTTGTATATATTTTAGAATTGAATATATTTTCTGAAAACATGCATGAAAGAGATTTGCAGATGTAGTTTTTGTTTACAGTGGTATAGTAACCAATGAAACAGGGGAAAAGTTTACTTTACTTTATATATAAGATTACTTATATACTTTTATCAGAAGTAAAAATGATTATGGCTGAACATCCTTCGTTTGATAAGACAATATATAGTGGAGTAATGGATCAAGTAAAGATTAGATATCCCGTAGCAGAAGACAAATACTGATGAACATTTCAAGTGACACCGGTTGGTCGATCTTGACATTGGCGTTGGTTATGTGTAAACGCGTCAAATAGCAGACATGGTCAAATGTTCGTGAGTAAGATGTTTTTTAAAAATATATTTACAAAACTTTTTAAGATTTAAAAGAAAAATATATATTTCCAAAAAATTTTCTTTAATATTAAATATTTACAAAACTTTTAAGGATTAAAAAAAACAACTTTTTTCTATTTACACAAAACTTTTTAGTGTAAGTAACAAAACGAACGTATTTAAACAAAATATATTTAAATAAATGGGTGTCTTTCTGAGTGCGTTTTTTAATATATTTACAGAACGTTTTAATAAAACTAATAATAATAATAATTATAACTATAATAAAAATTAAAAAAATAAAAAGAATGACCTGTATTAATTACAAAACATTAGAAAGTGAGAATTTCGGACGCTAAACTTACTTGTATTTAATTTGCCCTTGTGAAGAAGTAAGCAAATAGCAAGTTTTTCTTTTTTTTCTTTTTTTTTTAAATGAAAATTATAAAAAGATTTTTATCTGGTGATATTTTTTTTTTTTTTTTTTTTTTTTTTTTTACAAAGGCATCACCACATTATCAAGGCCCAGAGGCCACTCAAGGATAAGGGTTAAAGAGTGTACAGTAGAAGTTGGTCAATATAGTAATCATTAGTAATGAAAATTTGGTAAATTTAATAACTTATATGGAACGGCTCATCAAGAACTTATTTACTTTAGACTTGAACAAAACCATATTGTAGTCAGCCGGAAAGCAGGAAAACGGAAGACAATTCCACAGGCGTGCAGTTCGAAGAAAGAAGCTTTGTTCATGGAATCTACGTTTAGGTTTAGGCACAGATAAAGAGTGGGGGAAATTATTGATAGTGTTTACAGCTAGACGAGTGTTTCTTGTGAAAGTTTGGCGAGGGGGGACCATAGATTGAAGCTCAGTTGAACACTTTCCATGAAAATAACGATACATCAGAGACAAACTCGCAACATCTCTTCTGTGAGATAGAGGTTGCAAGGAGGAGAAAAGGACATCTCCTACGAGGCTACGAAGTCTATTTTGAACTCTATCAAGGCAGGACAAGTTCTTTCTAGCAGCTCCTGCCCAGATGTGGCAACAGTATTCCATCCTTGGACGTACCTGGCTCTTATATAGATAGAGAATAGCATCAGCAGTGAGATATCTACTGGATCGATAGAAAGATCCCACCATTTTTCCAGCGGCCTTGGCAACAGATTTGATATACGTGTTCCATTTAAGATCAGGAGTAATGGTCAAGCCCAGAAGCTTGTCAAAACTTGAGGCCTCCTGAAGACGAGAGCCATTCATTTCAATTGATGACAAATGTGGATTAGAATGTTGATGATGTAAAGAGAGAAGCTTGGTTTTAGATGCATTAAAAGTAACCAGCCACTCCTTTCCCCATTGTACTACGTGCTCAAGATCAGAGGAGAGAGAATTGGAGAGAACTTGCTCGTTTACTGTCTTAGATGTGGTACCATAAATGGTAGTGTCGTCAGCATAAATGTCTACAAATGATGTAAGGATATGATTTGGAAGATCATTAATGTAGATCAGGAAAAGAGTTGGGCCCAGGATGGATCCCTGAGGGACACCGGCATTAATACTGTGAGCTTCTGATTTTTGCCCCTCAACTACTACTCTTATGAACCTATCAGAAAGAAATGATTTAATAATTGAGAAGACTTTTCCAGCTATACCATAGCTAGCGATCTTATGAAGTAAACCTTTATGCCATACCCTATCAAAGGCTTTAGATATGTCAAGAGCAATTGCCCTAGAAAGATTGCCACCGTCGAGAGATTTGCTAATCCTATGCGATATAACTGTAAGGACATCTGCTGTAGATCTAGCAGAACGGAAACCATATTGAGTGTCACTAAGAAGGTTATTTTTTTGTTACACTTCATCTTTATAAAAATAAAAGTTATAAAAGATATGTGATTAAAATATATTTTTTAAATCTCGATTATTTATACTTGTTGCTTATACTTGTGATTTTACTATGAAAAAAATTGCCTCGGTCTAGAAGGATTTCTCCTTCACTGACCACCTACATACACTGCACTTTAAATAAATCTTGAATTGTATTAAAAACACACAAAGAAAGATTAAAAAAAAAAAAAAAAAAAAAAAAACTGTACATAAAAATTAATTTTGGTTGCAAAAATCCAAACAAGTCAGCAGTCATTTTATATTTGTTTCTGCCATTAAAAAGTTTAGTTATAATAATTTTATTTTATTTTTTTTTAATTATGTACTTTTTAATTGACATCATCCGAAATTCTCGGTCTGCTTATTTATTTATTTAGTATTATTTTGCAACCTGCCCCAGCGTAGGATAAACACTCCCGGCCAACCACCCCATGTTAAGAACGGTTTTCGGAATACCCCCCCCTAACCTCCCCATGTTAAGAATGGCTTTTGAGGTTGGAGGTGTTTATTCTGCAAGCCGTTCTTAACATAGGGAGGTTGGGGTGTTTATAATACGCTGGGGCACGTCGTAAAAATTTACCATTTATTTATATTGTCGTAGTTGGTACACTAGGAGTAATGTCAAGTCTTCTGGAAGGACAATTGAAAAAACTACAAATCCCCGGTGTTTTAGGCAGCCTTCAGACCTCTGCATTTGTAGGTACCACCAACATCCTTAGGAAAACCTTTGATCTTTGAACCTGGGATTGAGGGAAATCCTCTGGAAATGAATCCCATCCCTTTCCAGAGAGATATTGATAAACGAAATCATAATTATTATTATTATTATTATTAAAAACTTCTGTAAATATATATATATATATATATATATATATATATATATATATATATATATATATATATATATAAAACGCACTCAGAAAGATACCCATTTATTTAAATATATTTTGTTTAAATATGCTCGTTTTATTACTTACATTAAAAAGTTTTGTGTAAATAGAAAAAGTTTTTTTTTTTTAATCCTTAAAAGTTTTGTAAATATTTAATATTAAAGACCATGTTTTGTAAATATTTTTTTTTCTTTTAAATCTTAAAAAGTTTTGTAAATATATTTTTTTAAAATCTTGCTCGCAAACATTCCACCATGTCTGCTATATGACGTGTTTACAAACAACCAACGGCAGTGTCAAGGTCGAACAACCGGTGTCACTTGAAATGTTCGCCAGTATTCTTCTTCTGCTACAGGGTATCTAATCTTTACTTGATTCGGAGTAATTAATTCTTTTCACAAGTTAGCAAATAAAAATTAAATGTATTTGTAAAGTAATCTGTGCTGTAATAAATTATGACTGGAACATTCAACAAGACATGCTATATACTGCATATTTTATTTATACAAACATTTTTGGCTACATATATGTATACATATTTCAGCTAAAACCTGTAACAATCTATAAACGATTTTTTTTTGTTTTTAATTATTTATTTATCTACGGCTTCTCAACTATCCTTAATGGTTTTGAGATTGTCCATATATATATATATATAATATATATATATATATATATAACTCCCTCCCATTCACAACCAACCTGTTCCTACCACTGACCCTAGAACTGCCGCGCTTTCCCGTTCCCCATTATACTAAACCCCCCACTACCGCCAGCAGACACACTGACCCTCACTTGCACCTTCACTCGCAACCCAACTACTATTTAGATAAATCTACCCATAATTACCACTGAGCCTCTCACACAAATTCCTAAAGATGTGTAAATGAGTACACGAAAAGTTAAAAGTTAAAAAAGACACTTTAAGAAGCAAAAATGCTTGGACCATACATTCATACCTGCAACATATATACAAAAAAGATAATAGGAAAAATTGGAAAAATAAAAAGGTATTACAAAACAGAAGCTTTCTGTTGTCTAACAATGTCTGTTTAAATATATATATATATATATATATACACACACACATACCTATGAAGGTGATTTTTTATCTCGCTTTAACATTATAGACATTAACCCTATCTTTCCTATTTAAAAATTATTAAAACAAACTTCTTAATATGCTCAGTAATGGGAATGCGAGCAATTTCATGATGATTAACTAATTTGCATATTCCTTTGAAAAAGTTACATTAATTATTTATTTTTATGGTTTCTTATTTTATGGTTGGTTTCATTTCACTATTATGTTGAATTCTATTTATACATAGTTTCTACATTCTGCATAATTGCACAGAATTTAAGATGAAAACGTTCTAGCACATGGAAATATATAAATAAATAATCTTGTAGGTGTGTGTACAAAAAGTCTCCACCCAACTCCTGTCTTAGTATTTGGTCTCCAGAGTTGAACTTTGATATATAGGTTCTTTGAACCTATAACACACTTTGGATTTTTTTTTTTTTTTTAGCCGGTAAAATAGCTGCTGGAGAATCATGAATTGAATAAAAAACATTGACCTTGGCCTGGCGTAAGTCGACTATACCTCGTTATTTCTGCACATGTGTCAATTAAAAGTTATAGATTAAACAATGTTATTTTTTGCAGTTTTTATATACATATTGATTTAGGTGAATATGCTTTAGGTGAAGGCTGAAGAGTTATGTTTTATTTACGATTCTAACTGATGGCAAACATGTAATTTCTTTTTAACTTTTGAATTCACTACTATATATTTGGTACAATATATTAATCAACAGAGAATTAAATAATTAATACAAAATCTGCATGAATTAAAATATAATATTTAAGTGTATTTTACAACCAGGTAATGCTAAGCAGCCTGCTAGTGGGTTTGTATATATTTATAAAAGTGAACGTGTCTGTCTGTGTATCTATGTATATTTCCCTATGCAATAACTCTGTCAATTTTTAATCTACAGACTCGAAATTTGATATACAGGGTACTGAGATTTGGGAAAATCTTTGTGATTGGTTTTCGGCCAGAAATTTGGCTGTTAAAGGGTCAAAGTTCAATGATTTGACCTTTGAGAACTCTACTAAACTCTTCCGACAATTTTGGGTATAAACACTTGAAATTTTAGATATAGGTTCCTTGGACATGAATCTAACTTAATAACTCGATTTGAGCCCAAAACAATAAATGTTAAGGGGTCATAATATGGGTCAAAGTTTAAAAAATTGACTTTTTTTGTTTTTATTTATTTATTTTTGCTCAACATACACTTCCAAACACCCAGGTAACGCCAGGCACCCATGCAGTATATCTAGAAAAGTGAAAGTGGGTGTGTATATGTCTGTCTGTGTACATTTCCCTACACAATATCTCTGTCAATTCTCAGTCTACAGACTCGAAATTTGATATACAGGGTACTGAAATTTGGGAAAATCTTTGTAATCAGTTTTCAGCCAGAAATTCGGGTGTTCAACGATTTGACCTTTGAGAACTCTACCAAACTCTTCGGACAATTTTGTGTCTAAACACTTGAAATTTTAGATATAGGCTCCTTGGACATGGATCTAACTTAATAACTCGATTTGAGCCCAAAACAATAAATGTTAAGGGGTCAAATTTTAAAAAATTTACCGTTTTTTTTTTTTTTTTTTTTTTTTTTTTTTTTGCTGAACATACACCTCCAAACACCCGGGCAACGCCGAGCTGAAATGTTAGTACACACATATATGCATGTATATAATTATGTGCACTTACACATATAAAACAAATATACACACACATATATTCAGTAAAACAGTATATTCATTTAGTACATTTACATTTTATATCATAAATAGAAAAGTGACATTTTGGGTTAAGAGGATTTCTCTGGTCGTCCACAGATAGCTGCCCTGTCATATCTCTACTCTTCAGTGTGGTTAAATATAGTTAGTGTATCTATATCGAGATTCAAAGCTTGCATCCTAGATAATATCCAAATATGATCTAAAATATCACGTATCTTATCAACTGTGCCTTTCATATTCGCCATTGTTAGAATAAATTATAGCACTATATATAAATTCTTTGTTCACATATTTTCCCATGCTACCGATAACAAAAAGCTATTCTTTGCACAAAATGATTGCTTTTTACTAAGTGGAAACCATTATTTTCTTTACTAGAGCACTAAACCCAAAGGTAGAGAGGACATGCATTTATACAAATCTCCTTGGATTTCTAACATCTTAATTGACTTCATTTAGATTATGTTTTTTGGAAATTTTTAGTGTATTTTTGGAAATATTAAGTGTATGGCAAATTATTCATGTCATTCTAGTTATCCTGTTGGATTTTAGAATTTCAATAGCATTACATCTTGCATTTGATTTTGCCTAGAAACTTTGCCTATTTCTTTATTCTGGCAACAATATCAGCATTTCTTTTCATACAGTTTATTTTAAACAAAACAGATAGGAAGATTGTTACAATGATGACAATTTTAAACAAAACTCTAAAGAATCTAAGGGAAACAAATCTTTGTAGCTTAAAATATAACATTTCCATTACATTTCTTGAGTTGTTATTGACATTTAAAGAATTTTTTTTTTTTTTTTTTTTTGCTTTTTCATCTGTTCATATATATCTGTGTGTGTGTGTGTGTGTGTGTGTGTGTGTGTGTGTGTGTGTGTGTGTGTGTGTGTGTGTGTGTTTTTAATTTTTTAAATATTTGTATTAAAGATTCTTGACTGGAGCAGTTTTGTTTTGGTTAATTTGGGGTTTGCATTGTCTCATGGTACAAAAAAATTGGCTTAACATCAGTGACTGATGTTAAGTTAATTTTTTTGTACCAGAGCACTCATTTATACCAGATATTTTAAATTCTTTCATAGTTACTAGAATGATCGTTTGAAAAATAGGATAGAAGTTACTAAATTCCTTCAAGTGGCATTTTTTCTCGATTTTGTAATAAATTATTTTTAAAACATTCTTTCTCCAATACATTATTCTAAATATTCGTTACAGTCTCTTAACCTAATTCTAAATCTAATCTTAACCTAATTGGCAGCCACACGGACTTAGGGTTAATGGCAAAGAAATTTCTTAACTGCTCTAAAACACTAAAATCGCCAGACGTTTGGGGTTATTTTACGTGTAATTTATATACGAAACAAAAACAACTAGATTGAAAAATGCTCTGTCAAGAAAATTCAAAAGTATCTTACTTATTCATATTGAATTGTGTGTGTGTGTGTGTGTGTGCGTGCGTGCAATTCTAATCGTGTTCTGTTCCTATCCAGTCATGCCTACATCACCTTTTCTGGGATAGTTTTAGACAGTATTTTTTTCCTTATCTTTGTAAGCTTTCACACACACACACACACACACACACACACACATATATATATTGGTATTGAATTGAATCTATTGGTATTGACTTCGTATCAATGTCAGTATTACTTAGTGCAATCATTAGCGATTTGGTATCTTATTTCAGATATCTTGACCGTTTTTTTTTTTCTCGTTTTTTTATTCTCCATAAGCTTATTTTTTCCATACTTAACATCTGTTAGTCTCAATGATTGGTATTCATTTTTTATGACAATAATATTCTAATGAAAACCGAATGTGTCATTATTTATCGTACACAATCTTTCTATTTTCTTTTCAATATTTCATATAAAACACACTTTTTGATTAAAAAATATGTTTACAATTTAAAAATATCTTTTATTATTTACATTTACAATACATCAAAATAAATGACATTTAATTGTGTTTGTTTTCATAACTGATTTTTTCAAAATTAGTTTTAATTTTTAAATAATTAAAGAAAATCCATTCAATATAATTTTCAGTCAATGATGTTAACGTTTTTCTAATGTTTTGAAAGCAACACAACAGTAAATATGTTAGCTTGTTGATGGCGTACACTACAAATAAATCGTATCAATTCTTTATCATTAAGTTCAATATAATGTGGGAGAAGAGAACGTAATAATCGCTATCTCTCTCTCTCTCTCTCTCTCCACTTACATTATCATTTTAAGATATTTTTTTAATCTAACGCCCCCCCCCCCCAAAAAAAAACAAATAAGAAAATATTTCTTTAATTAAAACTAAAACATTTTGGTATTTATTAACACGAAGCGCAGATAATCGTTTGTTTGAGGAAGAAACCACCGTTCTATTAAACAAAACGAGTAAAAGATAAAGAGGGGAGGATTAACTCCCCTCTTTCTCCCCTCTTCTTAATACCCTTTCTCCCTCCCTCATATGGCTTACTTGACCTCTCCTCCACGGGACTCGGGGGAGTAGAAAACCGAGGGGGAGAGAGGAGAGTGTCGTTTCCTTTTTGGTAAGTAGTTTGTGTTTATCTCGATCAAACAGACCGCTTTAATTCCCCCTTCTTTTTTTTACCATTCAACTAATTCCTTTATCCGAATAAATTAATTTCATTGCTACTAACGTTTCTTTTCACCTCTCGTCGTTATTGGAATCTTTCTTTTGCCTAGTTGTCATAAAATATATGTATTTTTTTGTCATTCTTTAATAACAACAACACTACCATTCATTCGCAAATTTATATTTCGTTGACGTTCTCTCTTCTTGCATCACAAAATCGAATCTTTACAGTTGCAAAGGAAAGAAAAAATAGAACGTTACTTTTCTTTTTGCTCAACCATAAGATAATTTCACATTTTACTTTTCTTGGGGTTGCCAAAAGAAAAAAAAAAAAAAAAAAACGTTAAGTAACCGCCCCCCTCCCCTTCCGACATCGTTCCAGTTGTTCGTAATCATTTTCTAAATACTGCTAAAAAGGAAACCAAGGATGTATTTATTGTATGGAAGAAGCAGAAGAATCAACACATACACTACACCGCCCCCACCCTCCCCCATGTAGGTGCTGTCGTCGTCGTCATCATCATCATCACTCACTCATTGCCGAAAGAACAATGCTGTCGTATCCTTATGAAGTTGATAGAACCATTTCAAGAGGCTTTATTTTTCAAGTTCCTAATCAAGATACAAAAATATCCGAAAAATATCAGATGACAGTCCAGCTGAACATTATCATTTTACTTTTGGAATGAGATGTTATGATTAAAGACGCGACTGCTTATTGCTGCTGCTACTACTATTTAGAATATTTTTGCTAAGAAATACCAGAAATGAAACTTTCATATCTTTAATTAATTTTTACATCTGAAAAATTCTGCGTTGGTTGAATTATTTTTGCTTTTGTTTATTTGTTTGCGATTGTTGTCGAACTGGCGGAGTTTGAACGTAAACATGCGAATCAAGCTAAGTACGAGCCGATGTGGGTTTCTTCTTAATAGAAAGTTCCGAACAAGGGAGGCAAATGGAGAAATGACAGCGTTTAATTCTTTGCTCTTTAACACCATTAAAAGAAGTAGCACTATTTACTTTCTGTTACGCATTCAGTATTCCTAAAATATATTCTATTGCTGTAATGATAATTCTAAACCATTTAAAATAGTACTATTATTAACCTCAATTGTGTCTTAAAACAAAAAAAAAAATTCTCTCATTTTATTCAATAAAAATTGAAGTTAGGGAAATTGTTCCTCCCTTCACTAGCGATATCTCCTCTTTTCTTGTAATCTGCCAATATAATTATAAGAACATGATTATTTATTCAAAAATTAACAACTTTAAACGATAATGCCAGAGTTATTGTGTCATGGAAAACATTTGGTGTCACTAGTTTTGCATATATACAAAATTTCCAATTGAATTCATTTAATGTTTTAAATAATTAATAATTGTTTTGAATATCTTTTCACTTGTGATTTTTTTTTTGTGTCCTTTCAATGAAATAGTTTACTTTTTTGTTAATCTTATCTGATTAAAATGAATTATTAATGAAATCAAAATAATAAACCTAATTTTTGCTGACAAAGAAAAAATTTTCTGTCTTAAGTAAATTATTTTGATTAGACAGACTTTGGAAAATTTCAGAAACTCCTCTAAATTTCTTTTGTTCTAAAATTATATTTTGTTATAAACATCTGTGAAAACATTTTGATTAGGTAAAATATTTTTTAAAACTTGTCTAGACTAGGAAAAGTTAGGAACCAATTTAACAACAAAAAATTAAAAAAATAAAATAATATAAAAAATGAAACAATTATTTGTGTTTGTATAGTAACACCTGAATATTTATATAAATGTAAGCAGAAAAGTATTTTAAAAAAAACTCACATAAATACATTAATAACAAATGAATAATTATTGTTAGAAAGTCAGCTTTTATTTAACAATATAATCCTTTAAAAGTTAAAACTGGGTGTGGGTGCTAATTTTCAACTTTGTCAGGGGCACATTTTAGGACATTCAGATGCTGTCAATTCTCAATTACGTATTCTTCATGAAATTGAAAGAATCAGTCTATAATGTTTTTTTGTACTTTGTTATTACATAGCACAAACGTTTTTTCCTTTAAAACTCTACACGGTCATGACCTACGCGTGTTATGCAGTTTATTAAACTCCTTATAAGTTTAAGTTCTCTAACTCTGGATATTGAAAAAATTTATAATCGCTATGTGGAGGGGGGGGGGCTTGACACCGAAGCGCAGAGAGTCTAGGCCATTTTTGAGATGACTTGTTCTCTGTTGGATGAGATATATCTCTTGTGCAGTTCTAGGAAGTCCATCTTTCCAGGGTTTACTTTCTTCCTTTGATAAGGATTTAGTTTATTGCTAATTGCATGAAGCGACCCCCCCCCCCCACCCCACCCCGAGGAGGGGGATACTGACAGGGCTGTTCAAACATATTTTGCAGGCCAGAATGCTTTTCCTAGGTACTTGCAACATGAATGCTGATGCTCAAAATGTATAAACATTTTGACCCCTCTTTTTACTTAAAAATTCACCAAAAATCAGGAAATTAACCAATTTTAATGAAATTTTCAGTAATGATTACGGAATATAATGAACATATTATTTTTACTTAAATGTATTATTTTGTTTAAACAAAAAATACCTTTACTAAAGTTAAGATTTTCAGTAGTAAAAAAAAATGCATGAATTTATTTTTGCTTTTTTTTATGAAAATAAAGCATCGTAGATTGTAACAATTAAAAAAAAAAAAAATTACAGGAACATTATGACCCCCCCCCCAAGTCTGTATTAATGAATTCGATATAACTCGAAAAAAAATTATAATTGCAAAAAATATTCTACTTTTTATTTTAGATTACAGGGTTCGCATAATTTTTATACGTATGATTCTAATATTTTCCTTGCTTGCATGAATGTGAAACTTTCAGTGTAACATAATTTTTATATAATCTTGTAAAATAAAAATAAAAATTATTTAAAAGCAGGGACACAAAAAAATAATCAAATTAAAAAATGGTAAAAATTATACAAACATTTACGATAGGAATGTACGGATGCACAGCTGAAGAAAGAAAAAAAAAAGGAAAACAGTACCCTCTACTTCCCTTTAATTACCTGACGCCATTTTCAGACAGCCTTTCAACTGTCTGAAATTTTAGGCTTCCATTATAATCCATGTGACAAGGAATCGTTTTGTTTTGGTTTAACAAAGCGAGAATCTTTCGCTTTTGTGGGCTAATTATAATTAAGCTATTTTTTTTCTACAAACAACGTGTTTTTGTTTGTTTGTTTGTTTTTTATTTAATTCATTATCTTAGGACTTTACTAATTATCTTTGAAGTAGATCCAGAAAACTAATATTTATCTTTCAAAGTATTTTTACAATGAATTTATTTAACTTCAAAATTTAGCTGAATTTGTTAGCTCGTGGTGAAAACTTTTTTTTTTTTTTACATGTAAAAATATTTTTTTTCCTTTGGGAAATTAACTTTAGTCTTTAATCTTTCAAATACAATCAAAAAGTAGTCGGAAACCTACAAAAAAAATTATGATAAATCGGCTTTCAAAACTATGTCCCCCTATCTTTATCCCATTTTTTTTTTTGCCCGTACATAGAGCCTTTTCCTTTAGGGCACTGGCTTTTCAATCCCAGTTTCCGACCCGTGTATCACATCATCCCGTCATGGGAGGGAGATAAACAGAGAGTATATGTGTGTTTAATTCAAGTGATTTTAATTTATCTTCATCATATTTTCTATTTTTTAACAAAAATATATATTTTTAAGTTACTTTGAAATTGTGAGGAAAATTAAATTGTTGGAGGATTTTCTCCTTTCTACATTACAAAGAAAAGGTATGGTATGCCAAGAAATATAGATGGGGGGGGGGGGGCTACGTAGTCAATTTCAGGAAGTCTCCAACCATTATCTTTGTTTAATTATTTGACATACTTTATCCACGAATAGAAACATTAAAATAATAATGAAAATCAAATTACCTTCTGCACGGTATACAGAGAATCCTGTTTCACTTGGACATAAAACACTGTGTTTTAAAAACAGAATTCCTTTAAAGTAGGAGGCAATATTATAGGATTAACATGTATCTCGATCCTATGCATGTTAATGAACCAACGGCATGGATGAAAACACAACCAAAGCCTAAAAAGAAAAAAAAAAATAGCCCCTCAGAGACATATTTATGAACATGAATCTTTTGAATAAAGGAAAATATTGTTTGACAAACATAAGATAGTTATGTACAATAGTATGCATGTTAGTAATGTTTATTTGAAATGTTGAGTTCTAAAGTTCAGTGGGAAATATTACAAGTAATCTAATGTGTGTGTTGCTCTTTGACAGAGTGCGTAAGTGTGCATGAATGGAGAATTGAATGTTGGTGTAATATAGATATTAGTGCTGTATTTTTATTTGTTTTTTTAATTGTCTAAATAACTTAGTTACCAACTCTAGAACATATTTTTACTTTGTGTGCCAAAAAGGATTTTCAAATGCAGGAGGCTATTTGATCTGTGGCGGACGTAGTTGAAGACAGTCGCGTGATCACTATTTTTTTTACTTTTTTGTAAATATTTCTCTGGGAGTCCGTGTTGTATGTAAAATGTAATTTCTTCTTTTAGATGTAACTTTTGGTCTTGGTCCACACATGTCATTGGTTATTATTTTAGGATTGAGATTCATGGCAATCCTTTAATAACATACTGATCTGGACAAAAGCTGAGAGCATAAAATAAATAGTTGAAAAGATTTTAAAATACTTTTTATATTCTACTTTTGTATTAATTATCAATTATGTTTGATAGTATTTTTTTGACAAAACTATTTTATTGGACTTTTTTAAAAATTTCTAACAAATATGCAAATAAACTGCATTCTTCTAAATTGTACCTAGCGAATTTATGTAAAGTTTCAATTTTTGTTTTGTTTATTTTATGAAAATAAAAGACATTTACATCGTATTTTTATGTTATTATGATCTATAGATTTTAGTCTTGCTAACTTTAAAAACAATAAATATTTATCAGTAGTAGCAGCAATGGAAACTTAAGTTTTCAAAAAGTGCAAAGAATCGATTTTGGAATCGAAAATTAGGGTTATTTTTTTCCTATTCTGATACTCATTTCAATACCCCCCAAAGTTCCGATTTTTCTGGTTCCCGATTCCGATTAATCATCCCAACACTAGTATCTATGGAAGTTACATACAGCTGAGAAACACCCAGTAGCATGCACAGACTCAAGCAAAAAAACGTGAAAATAAACATCCATGTTTAAGTCAGTGTTATGAATTATATACTGAGTATTTCGTTTACTATTTTCATTATATTCACATTTCAGCTGATGTAACTTCAATCTAGTCTAAATAGGTCAAATAATATCTCTAAACAAATTTCAGCAAATGATTCATTATTTAACACTTTACATTAAAATAGGAAATTACTTTAAAAGAAAAAAATGCAGAAGTTGTATTCTTTGGCATATACAATTGAAGGAATAATTTTCAGTATAAAAAATTTCAGTAGCATTTTGCACTGTTATAAAATATGCATCATCAAATCTTTTGTGCTAATTTTTCAAATTCATTTTCTAAATTGTCTGTGGGAAATCACCAAGTATAACTGTTAAAGCCATTGCTTAGCAAATATGTCCAAACATCAATTAAACCATTGTAAGTATTTTCAATGGCTAAGCTAGTATCTATTGTGAATTACTTAATTCTTTTTCCAGTGCTTTCCTCCCATTTATGTCATTTTTCCAAAATTACAAAGAAATGTTAAATGTTCATTATTTGAATCTGATAATGTCACCATAAATAACTTTGACTAATAATTTTCCAAAACTTCTAACGGTTTTCAATGAAACTATTTCTGCAGTATTTTCTACATTTAACAATGGATGACATTTACTGCTACAGTTTCATCACAGCAAAGCTTTTAAACAATGCGAGACTTTGTTACTTTGTTTTGGGGTAAACTGCCATATCAGTTGGTTTTGATGGGACCATCCCAATATTTTTCCTGATTCCGATACAATTACTGATTCAGATTCCAATAACAAAAGCACCCGAAAGAATACAGTCACAGCATGAACACAATCACCTGCAGAAATATAGACCCCCTACGGAAATAGTTAATTAAATGGCATCGATTTGAGTTTGTTCATATAGAATAGATAGATAAATGATGTATAGACTTTAATTTTATTGGTAACTTAAAAGCAATGAATATATATCATTTTATCAGCAAATGAAAAATAAGTTTGTTTGTTTTATTTTTGTTTTTTTTTTCTGATTCCAATACCTCCAAAAATTTCAATTTTTCTGATTTCAATTTATTATTCTAACACCGGTTTTGACAATTAATTGATTTTTTTGAAGTTTGAAAAGATGTTTTACAACTTCTTATTTTGCTATCATCTTTTTACCTAAAGAATCTCTCTTCCTGATGTACATCAATAATCTCCCAAAACACATACTTAAATCATTCGTCTATGCTGATGACACGACCATCTACGGCAACACATCAAAGGCCGTAAATGACAAAGTTCTCTCTGATTCTCTCTCCTCTGATCTTGAGCGCATGGTACAGTGGGGGAAGAGGTGGCTGGTCACTTTTAATGCATCTAAAACCAAGCTCCTATCTTTACATCATCAACACTTTGATCCCCATCTGGCATCAATTGAAATGGATGGCTCTCGTCTTGGGGAGGCTCCATGTTTTGACAAGCTTCTGGGTTTGACCTTTACTCCTGATCTGAAATGGAAGACATACATCAAGTCTGTTGCCAAGGTCGCTGGGAAAATGGTGGGATCCTTCTACCACTCCAGAAGATATCTCACTACTGATGCAATTCTCTATCTCTATAAAAGCCAAGTACGTCCAAGGATGGAGTACTGCTGCCACATCTGGGCTGGAACTGCTAAAAACAGCCTATCCTGCCTTGACAGAGTACAAAATAGACTACGTGGCTTAGTGAGGGATGCCCTTTTCTCTTCCCTGCAACCTCTCTCCCACAGAAGAGACGTTGCGAGCCTGTCTTTTGTTTTATCTTCATTTCCATGGCAAGTGCTCATCTGAGCCCCAATCTCTGGTCCCCCCCTCGCCAATTTTTCATGATAAACACCCGTCTAGCTGAAACCACTGTCATTAATTTTCCCCACTCTTTATCTGTGCCTAAATCTAAACATGGATTCCATTTCTTCTTTCTTAGAAGTGCATGCCTGTGGAACTCTGTTCCGCTTGCCTGTTTCCCACCTGACTGCAACTTGGATGTCTTCAAGTCCAACATAAACAAATTCCTGATTCTTAAGTAAAACACTCTATCAAATCTCCAATACTAATGATTACTATGATACTATCTCATTGATTACTGTACACGCAATAATCCTTATCCCGAGTGGCTTCCGAGCCTTGATATGTGGTGACCACCATGTAAAAAAAAAAAAGAAGAAGAATCAAATAATAGTTCAGAAAAAACTTCAGTAATCTCATTACTCCAAATATTTTAAAGGTAGACGTAATTAAGATTCATATGCCAGGTCACTAAAGTTTATTATAAACAGTGTTAATTTTTAAAAAAGGATTGATTAGTTATGTTGTCACATACAATTGCAATTATTTGAAACTTGTTTGATTAGATCAACAATATAGGAAAGTTTTTGATATAAAAAATAGCCTCTACCTTGTGAATTGGAATCAGTGTGAGTAAAAATTTTGATCAAGTTCAACAAGACACACATGAAGGTTGACTCATTTAAAACATGCTAAGAATAACATCTACGATAAGAAAAATAGTCCAAATAATCCAACTAATACACAAAATATTAAAGTCTTAATTTTAAGCTGACAATCTTTTCACGCTGAGCAACTTGAAGTTCATGAAATCTGTTATATAAAAACCTAGATTTTACAAATATTCAAATGTCCTTAAAAAATATTATACACAATTTTTTCTAATGTTCTTTTTTAAATATTTTTGTTCTGATTAATTTGTAATTGCTTTATTGATTTGTGATCAGTGCTAAAATATTCATGCTCAATTTGTTTGAAAGAGAAAAAAAAAAAAACTGTATGCATGGTAAGATTCACATTTTAAATATTCAAAATTTGTTATCAAAAACAGTGAAATACCTAAAACAAAAACTAATTGAATTAATGACTGATTGCCATATTTATAGCATTTAACTGTTGACATATTTATAGCATGTAACTGTTGACCTAAAAAATCCTGTCAATCAATATTGTGCCAAAAATTTTCAGAACTGATAATTTCTTTTCTTTTTTTAGAAACTGCTAACTCATCACTTTGCACATATTAGACAGAAACAGGGTTTTTATTTGTTGTTCTTGGTTTTACTTGAAGACATGGTATTAATCGTGATGGCATTGGGATTTATTTATATTTTTGCATGCTTCCTGTGATATACCAAGATGAAAAATGCCATTTGGTTTGTCAGTGATGTTGTCGCTCTGTATTGCCTTAAATGATCGTTTTCATTCTGATTATGAAGAAGATGAGAAACGTAAACCTGATTTTGATCATTATACAAGGTGCCTTCAGTAAGTTTTCAGATTTTTTTCATATGGGCACTTTTATTGATAGTACACACTGAAACTCTAGTCCCTTTGAAAGTAATCTCCTCCAGATGCAATGCACTTGTTGTACTATTCCAACAACTTCTGGAAGGCTTCATGGAAGTCCTCTTGTGTGAGTGTCCCTCGTCACAACCTCTTTCATTTCCTCAATTGTTTCATAATGACAGTGTCTAAGGTTTCCCTTGAGTTTAAAGAATAACCAAAAGTCACAGGGATTAAGATCTGAACTAAGAGAGGGTGAGGAACTGTCTTGATGCTTTCTTTCTGATCTTCTCTGAGCACCCTTGAAACAAACTTTGCATAAATCTTCCACATCTTTAGTTCCTCACAAATTATTGTGTGTATAGTTTCCTCACTGACATCAAACGACGGTCCTTATCCATGAAATTCTTTATTTGGCCGATCAACTCTGGTGTTCTGACTTCCTTACTCTTCCTACAGTTTACACCATTCCACAGACTCCCTGCTTTCTTTAAATCTCTTATTCCACTCAAAAACTGATGGTCGATTCATGCAAGATGATTCAAAAGCAATCTGAAACATTCCATATGTTTTGTGGCACTTCTTCCACACAGAACTTACATATCATTCTTCTAAAGTGTCGTCATGTCCAGATTGCATTTTTGAAATTCACCAGCTGTGACAATCCGGTTTTAGTAAGGTGTATTCCAATTCCTGCTGTAGCTGTTCATTTGAACCTGAAATCATAAAAATTGGTCAGTCATCTCATCACAATGTATAGCAATAACATACGGAATTTTCAAGAGTCTACAGCAATTTTAAATGCCTGTACAAAAGAAAATCTGGTAACTTATTTAAGGCACCATGTAATTGCCATGATAACCTGCTATGCAGTACTTTCTTTTTCCATGATAAAAATTCCAAGTTTGATCTTAGGAATAAATTTAATATTTCTGCATACGTTACTTTTCTTGATTCTAAATAGAATCAAGAAAAGTAACATATAGAAACCCTTATCCCTGAGTGGCTTCCGGGCCTTGATAAGTGGTGATCACTGTGTAAAAAAAAAATTAAATTTTGATTGACTTTATGTGAGAAATTTCAAATTTCTTAATGGCAGTATTTGTTAATTTTTTGCTAATTAAAATAAATTATTGTGCATAAGTGATTCTTCTTTTACCTTAAATTAATTAATGAGTTGAAATTAAAAATTTCTTTAGAAAATGTCTTTTATCCAATTTGATCAGCTGCTTTTCTTAGAATGTTGGCTGATTGAATGAAAAATCTCCCCACCCTATGCCAGTCAAAAGGCATTAGTGACCAACAGGTTAAGGATCACCTTAGGGGATACGCTAAGCTAAAAATCTCATAATCTGAAGGCTGTCAGTTTAATCAGTGCATTTTAATTTCAGCTTTAAACACACGTAAAAATAAATTGTAATAGTATATTAAGTTGAGACTGAAGGCAGCAAAATGTTAAGTTTTTTTAATAATAGGAAATATATATATATATATATACATAATTTCTTCAAATCTAATATGTACTTTCACATCTATTTGCCTTCAGAACCAGTTAAGACCACTAAATTCAAACACTAATGTACCAATGTTGACCAAAAGGTCGCAGGTCATTTAGTCTATAATAAAGATTATGAATAGTTTTTAAAATTTTCATTATGCTAGAGTTAAAAGATTCAATTACATATAGAAACAAATTTAGTTTGTTGATTTAATTAGCTCTAAATAATAGTGTTGGGACGATTCCTAAATTTTTTCTGATTCCAGGAAAATGTTACTTTTGTTATGATTTTATCTGGTTTTTTTTTTTGTTTGTTTTTTTTTTATGGATATTTTTTTTGTTCCCGGAGTTTATATAATTATTAACAGGAAAATTGGTGAAAGTTAAAATGGAATCCGCGCTATTTTCAAGTTTAATTTTGTTTACAGGACTTAAAACATTCACAAAATTTCATTTTGTTTGTTTGTTTTGCTTTCATTTTGTTTGTTTGTTTGTTAAATCCGGCCAAAAAAAAAAAAAAAATAAAAATAACAAAAGAATACAAAATCAATAATACGAAAAGGGTATCGTAAACCTTTAATTAAACTTGAAAATAATATTTAAAAATAGCGCTGATTTTTGACTTTCACCAATTTTCCTGTTAATAATTACATAAACTCCGGCAACCCCCCCCCCCCCCCAAAAAAAAAAAAACAGATAAAATCATAATAACAAAAATCGGTGAAGCTTTTGAATGAAGATGGATATAAACAATATTTTTAAAATTAAACATATATAAACAAAATATTTTAGAAAATGATTTCTTAATTTTAAATAAAAATTGATTATAAAGAATTTTTTTTTTAAAATAATTATTGAAAAATATTGCAAAGTGTTTATATAGCTGGTTCTTTGGGATAATAGGGGCGCCTGAAACCTCTCTTCCAAAATGAAAAAAGTTTTAGTGTTTTTACTATTTGGGTTTGTATTACTGTACACATAGATTCAATAAAGTTGTCAAAACAAATATATAACAAATAAATGTTATCAAAGGTAAGATAAGTTACTTTTCTACCTAACTAGATATGTTTTTAGTGTTTTTATTTAATATAACATGTTTATTCAGCACTTTTTTTTTAAGTTTGAAACACAAGTAGTGGCTAGTTAACTTAGAAGGGCACATGGCAGAAATTCTTCAGGGTTTAAATGTATTTTAATGTTTTTATGGTGGTTGAAAAAGGTTTTTCAGCCATCATATTACTTCCTATTTACTTGCCTCCCCACGAGGGCAGAGTTAGACACAAGGTCGGTTTTTAATGTAAAAAACGAAATGGTGAAATGGCAAATTAAGCTAAAACTAAAAAAAAAAAAAATTTTTTTTAAATTCAAAGAATTAAAAAAAGACAAAAATTCAAAGAAATTTCGAAACTCATTAAGATAAATAAAGATTACCTTTAAAGTAGTTAATAAAATTTTTGTACATCACATTAAATATGTTATGAAAAGTTCTATCACGTTTTTATCATAAATTTTTGACAGCATTAATCTCTCTTCAAGCAAACAGTTCAACTTAAAAATGTAAGAGAATCATAATGAAAGAATTGTAAATCTAAGGTATTTTTTAACAATGCAATTCCAATTCCCCCCAAAATACACGATTCTTATGATTAACGATTCCAATTAATCGTCCACTACCACTACTATATAATATTGATGTAACCATTTCTGATAAATATTTTTAAGCAGCTAAATATTGAAAACAACTTTTATTTAAAAATTGAAAACTACTTATAATATTGTTGTGTAATTATTTAAATTATCATTTAGACTTTTAGTTGTTTTTTTAACTTTGTTCTAACATCCATATATAATATATATGGATTTCAACTCTATAATCAATGTAATTCATAACATGTATGAGTTGTGACATTATAAATGCTGTCCATGTGATGCAGATTAGAAGAGACCCACAGTGAAATGGGGAGCTATAATTACTGCATTGATTGTAAATTCATAGTATTTTGATAACTTTGTTGCATTTTATGTTCTTGAAGTTTTCCTTTGGGTAAAAATGCCATAGTAACATGTTAGAAACTTTATGGAAATGTGTAGTTCAAGGTCACAAAGAAGGACACTTTTTGGTTCTAGTAATAAATTTGTTTATTCTGAGATAAGATGGTTTTGTAGCTGAGATTAATATATATATATATATATATATATATATATATATATATATATATATTTAATGTGCATATTCACAAGTCCAGATTGTATTATTTTAGACGAAACTTATAATTTTACTATACCTTGGCAGAGAGAAATTTTAGCAGAAAGGCCAGTATGGTGACAATATTACGACTTTTTCGCCTCTGTATTGACTGAATAAATGAACTGGTTGACTTTGCATGCAATTTTATTGAAAATCCTTTTTCATGAAATAGAGGATAATGGGAACTGGATGTCACATTTTCACTCTCTTTGTTCAGCAAGGTTTATTGTGTCTTCCTTGCACAATAATTTATAGTTTGTATCTATCTCTTTCAGTTCTTCACTTGATATTCAGGGAATCCTAAGCATCTTGTCAGCTAGTCAACCTAAAAGAAGTCATTGTTGAGTGACGTGCATGAGCAATCACCTGGCTGGCCCCGATTACCTGCTCAATCTCTGTTGGCCATTGCTAAGTCCATGTGAAAATATATTCAGATTAATTCTTTGCAAATTATTCATAATCAGTTTTGAGACAAACAGTTGTCTAAATTTTTCTTCTGTATCGTTGGGTTCACTTTGTTAGAATGTGTTGTTAATTGCAAAGGTGTGCACAAATCACACCTCCATTACCACATTCTGGTCTTTAAATGATTTATGTGTGAAGGTGAAAGTAATTGTGTCTTATACTAAGTTGATATGTCTTAAATATGTTAGGTTCGCCATCATTAAGTTTAAATATGTGACATTATGTTGAAATGGGTTAATAATCAATTAATAATTGGAAGCGCAAAGGTAAATACAGAGAAAAATTTTAATTTCTTTGGTTAAAATAAAATAATGGTAAGATAAATAAAAAAATTTTTTCAAAGGTATTCAAATAATTTACATTTTGACAAAAAAAATATTAAAACCAAAAATGAAGAAAATTAAATTGTATTTTTCATTTGTCAATCACAAACCTAAAAGTCAAAATTTTTATTTTTATTCTTTCTTTAAATTTATTAAATAATATTAATTAAAAAATTAAAAAAAAAACAAACGCTTTCTTATCTAGGTATAAAAGCTTTCATTGTGAGTGACATAATCGTTAGTTGCTCACAAGCAGTAACATTAAACTTGGATATTTATAAAAAAAAAAAAAAATTATATTTCTTATTTATTTTTTAAACCCTATTATGAATTGTTTCAAAATTTATAGCATCAAGCATTTGCTTTTCTACAACAAATAAGCAAACTTGTTTATGGTTTAAGGGTAACTATTTTTGAAAAAGATTTTGTTTAATTCCATGACATTTAAGTATATATACAGAGTTGTAGCAAAATGCTTAACAAAAAGCAAATGTAATAGGCAATACAAGCAAAATTTGCATATGCATAGATCTGACAGTTTATTGTGAAACATATACTATATTATTTTTCATTGTAATTACCACCGGCAGAGACAACCATCTTAAGGTGGGTGCAGAATGAGTCATACTTTGACAACCATGTCCTTGTCTATAGAGGCGAATGTCTGTACAATGACAGTCTTTAGAGACTCCCTCTGTTTTAGTTGTGCTTGATGATCTTGGCCTCAACCACTCCCAAAAAGTCAAGGGGTTACAGTTAAGTGAGAACGGCGTCCATGAGAAACATTGTTGAGCAGTTATGTCTGAGTTGTCTTGGCCTTGCATACAGGAATGGAGTCCTGTTGGAAATTTAGGGCGTTCAGCAGTGATTTCATCCTTCTATCTATTTTTATTTTATTTTATTTTTTTTTTTTTTGCAAATACTTTCAACTGATTTTCTTCAGTTATTTTCAGGCAGTTTTTGATTACTGTTTTGTTTAAAATCTGAATGCTTTTATATGCTTCAGTTCAAATTACATTTAAATTACTTAAAATAGGTAAGCGTCTTGTGTGTAATAAATAAATAAATAAATAAATGTTTTTAACGTGTTAAGAACGTGGCTAAAATAAATGTACAAAGGTTTACAAGTGTGATTTACAAAATGGTATGGAAGTTATAGTTTTTTTAAAAATGTTTTATTTAATTAATTTATAAATTTAAATTAAAACATATATAGATATACATATGTAACTATATGTGCACATATACACACGCACACACACACGCACACACACACACACACATATATATATATTGGATGGTTACGTACCCAGGCACTTTAAAATGTTATTACTGTTTTCAAAATGTACATTGTTAATATTTGGCTGTTTAGTTCTTGTATACTGTGCTTCCAGTATTTTCAGTCCTTTTATGTTTGGGTCCATATGAATGATTTTCGTGTTTTCAACTAGGATTTTTCTAAATTGGGAATGTGGGCAGCCATGTTGTTTTAGGTGTTGGCAAATCAAGCTTGTATCTGAAAGATGTAGGGTTAATCGTCTGGACAATGTGTTGGTCGTGTGTCCAATGTAGCTATTGATGTTGGAGATGCATTCTCCCAAAGGGCATTTAAATTGATAGACAACATTGGTTTCATCGACTGATTTTCTTGTCCAGGAAGTGTTGTTTTTAATTATAAGGTTAGCAGTTGTTAATTTCTTGTAGTAGATTATAAATCTGATCTTATTATTATTGACTGGGGAGATATATCGATATATTATATTCCTTAGTACCTTTTCGTCTGATTTAAAGTTGTAGTGTAGCTGGTTGTGATAGAATAAATTAATGGGGTGGGGATTGTTAACTTGGTTATTATTAGTTTGGTCTAGGTTCTTAACTGTTAGTTTAATTTGTTTATCAACTAAAAAATTGGGGAATTGGTTATTACTTAAAACCTGTTTTATATGTTATTATTTGAGGAGATCAGTTTGACTCGATTAATTAAGTTTTTTTATAATTGTGGTTTTAACATTCACTTTTGAAGTTAAAGATACAGAAATTGGTTGCAATAGTCTTTTTATACAGAGAAGTGATGAATTCATCTTTGTTGGAGTCTATGAGAACGTCAAGAAATGGAATACTATTGTTATTACTGTCAGCAAGAATAAAAATAACATGAATAAACGGTTTTTTAATAGTATTAAATATTTTATTCTCCGGGTTGGACATGTAAAAGTTGCTAGCATATCTGTGACACAATAAAAGAATGCTATGGAAAGTAAAGGCCCCAAGATTAAAGTGTTGATCAGTCTGTGGTAAGGGAATCAGTGCAACTCCATTTTCTGTGGTACATGCAGGCATTGGGTAGACAAGAAGTGCAGTGGAATTACTTGTAAGTTGAGAAAGGACAAGCAGCTGTGTGCAAGAAGTGTAAGATAACAGGGGCGAATGCAAAGTCAGATATGGAGAAAATATGTGTGGAAAGCAAAGTTATTGAGGTTGTTCAGAAATGTTATCTTGGTAATACCATTGCAGCACAGAATGGCGCAAAAGGTGCTAGTGTGATAGCAAGAATTAGAAATGGATGGAATAAGTTCAGCGCACTTTTATTATTACTAACTAGCAGTGTTACCGCTGTTGATCAAGGAAAGAGTCTATCTGGCATCTACATGCAGTGTAACGAGGCATGGAATTGAAACCTGGCCAGTGAGGGTTGAGGACATGTTACAAGGAGAGAAACGATATAAGAATACAATAGATATGAAAAAAAAAGTCTTAAAGGTAATCTTAGACTTTGCCTGCTTATGCTTTAGTCACTTTGGATAGCTTTCACCTGTTGATGCCCTCTCAGCTGCCGATTTGATTTCAGAGTAAAATGGTGGATCCACATTTCATCTTTTGTCACATATTATTGCAAAAACTCAATTTTTGTTGTTGTTGTTGTTGTTGTTGTTGTTGTTGTTGTGTTGAAATAGTTGCAAGCAACACTGAATCATCGATGGATTGTTTTTAATCAAGTGTGAACAAATGTGGTAACAACTGTGAATATGCAAAAATGCTGCTATTTCATGCCAACAAATTGGATAAAACTAGTTTGTAGCATTTTATTAACCAGGACAACTTTAAAATTTTACATGTGCATTCAGCATTATTTGTGTCTGTATGACCACATTTAAATTAAGCATACTATCTCTTGACAATTATTTCTGATGGAACAGAGTCTGATTAACAGATATCAAGCCATTGCACAGTATCAACAAATGTTTTATTAATACACAAAATTCAAATTCTTCCATTGTTTTAAACATTTGTAACTATACCATAACTTAAACAACAGTAATTTCTAAACTA
The DNA here is from genome assembly GCF_053919585.1 of Euprymna scolopes. NCBI lineage: Eukaryota > Metazoa > Mollusca > Cephalopoda > Sepiida > Sepiolidae > Euprymna > Euprymna scolopes. Next base: position 84,251,777 of record NC_136486.1, read on the forward strand.
ATAATTTGCTATTTGAAGGTTAATACTTTATAAAAACATAATATGGATTTTTTTTGTAGTTATATATATAAGGTCTGGAACTTATTTAGTCATGTGCTAACATGAACTGATTCATGTCCAAATTTCTTTACAACCAGTTGGTCATAATCGATTTTTGTCGTAATTTGATGACAGAAACCTGTACAAGAAAATCAGGAAAAGAAACAATTAATGGACATAATATTTTCTTTTATAAATAAAGGATAAATAAACTTGTTTAAATATTTACTGCTTTACCCTTTTCTAGAAAAAGCCCGTTTCAGCTTAGTAATATGAAAGAATGTTTGAGTCATGTAATGTTAGAGGAATCCCAATTATATAGTAGGAAGTATGAAAGATCAGGAATGTTTCATTTCTTTTTCTCATGATTTGCTAGTTAATAACGGCCTGTAGACAATTAGTGAAGTAATTTCCGCTTTTGTAAATAGAGCTTTAAGGACATCTTAATAAAATGATGAAAAAAGGAATTATTTATGATACTCTGAATGCAGACATGAACAAAATAATGTTTTCATGGGAATCCATAATAGCTTTTTTTTCTGTACCTGCAATAGATCTTTGGGGGAGGGGGTTACTATATAAAACCAAAGAGGTATTGCAGCAATTTGATACAAAAGAATGTCAGTTAATGGTACAACATATCTTTGAAACGCAGCAACTCAAAAACAAACTTGATGACTTTATCTACCATTTGTTGTTATCAGTAAAATTGAGAATTAATCATTTCCATTTACTAAGTATGGAGTAAACAAAAATAAAATAAAAATTCAAAGCCATGTTTTTAGTTCAACTTGACATGAAACCAGCAGTAAGACTAATTGCATGATTCTTTTTGTTTTTAAGGTAGTAGGATCGTTTAGCAAAATAAGGCCAAAGCAAAAACTGAGGTCATCAGATCTAAATCTAGTTAACTTTAGAAAATTAAAATTCTTAAAATAATTTTTTTTTTCAATTGGAACTTTTAGAATTTCTCATCATCATAAATTTTATCATCTATTTTACATATTTATATGAATTGAAAGCCTTTTACAAATTGAATTCCAAACTCACCTATATTTAGTTTAGTATTTATTTACCCTTCTTTCTCTCAAATCAATCCTAATAATTTATGTTTTCCTTGGCTTTCCTTTGCTAAATGATTGCTACCTCAACTGTTCTACATCTATTAACTCAAACACTCATTCATTTATTCAATGTGACCAAACCAACAAAGGTTCTTATTCTATAATGTTCAAATTTAATCTTCCTCTGAGGTCAAAGCCTGTCTTTACAATTCACCTTACACATCATATCATTTTCAGTTTCTCTCCATGCAACACATATCTTCAACTCTCAATCGCCAGGTTTCACTTCTATACATTATCACACTGTACACACGTCTGATAGACTCTTCCTTTAGTTAACAGCTGTTATTCTCATCTAACAATTAATTTAAATAATGCTGATGAGCAAAATCTTGTCTGTTTTTACAGGGCTATCGTTTTTCTTTTAACTGTAGGCAACAGGATTCTCAATAATATGAACTTATATAGTTAAGAATTAAAATGTCTATATTGTATCTTAAGGAAATGAAAGAGCAGTCTGTTTTACACAATCAAAAACGAAACATTTCCACATCATTTTTAATCTGCTGTTTGTCTTTATTGAATGCTACATAAACAAAATGTAAAAAAATATCTTAAAAAAGAAGTTTGCATCATTTTTTAATCTCTGAAAGTAAGTTACAAAATGTAAATTAAAACTGTTTTTTACACGACTATATTTAAGGTTATTTTTATTAGATTTTAATCAGTTTTTTTACAATAATGCACTTTATGGATATTAGTTAGAAATAAAATTTTCAATATCCTTTTTTTCTTAAAAAAGCAAGTTTTTTTCTATATACACTGTAACTCTTATAAAGTTATCAAGTCAATTATCATTTGTGTTAACAAATAAGCATAACTGTTTAAGTTAGATTTTTAAATTTATTTAATTTAAGGACCAAATGATACTTTATTTAATTTAGCTTTCACAAAATTCTGTTTAAAAACTGAGTTAAAAAAATTTGACAAACTTGCAATTGGTTCTAAACTCCTTATTTTAAAAGTAAAAAAAAAAAAAAATTTGCAAAGTAGTCATTGTTTTACATTTACTTAGTTTCAAGTAAACAGAAATTAAATATTTATTTCCATTTCATTTTTGTTTTCTCTTAAAATAATTTTTCTTTGTATCCTCACAAACGAACCATAATATTCAACTTTTACCAATAAATGTTCCTTTTTTTTTCAGAAATGACAGTTTAATAGTTTCAAAATTGTTTTGTGTTTTTCTTTCAATGACCATGACAACTATTTTTAAAAATAAGTGGGACAAATAGTCATTTACATAAAAATTTTGGAGTCTTTTTTTTATGAAAAAAAAAAAAAAAAGGAATAGTTTTAAAAAATTAAAAACACTATATAACAACAACAATATGTAAAATCACAGAAAATGAAAATAATTATTTATGGACTTTTATTTTAAAAAAAAAATTTTTTTTTAGTTCAGTTCATATATATTAAAAAAAAATTTCTTTTTACAATTAGCAATTTTTTTCAGGAGGTATATACAGATCCTTTCTTGGAATAGAACCTACTTTCAGTTATTTACTTAGGAAAGCTTTACTTTTTAAAAATTCATTTTAAACTGCTTCCTTTTAATTTTAAATTATTATATTTATATTTAAATTTTTTGATTATATTTAAATTTTTTCATTATACATTATATATATATTTAAATTTTTTCATTATACATTATATATATATTTAAATTTTTTCATTATACATTATGTATATATTTACATTTTTGTGCAAAAAAAACCTGAAAATGAAAAGACGGTTAGGCAATGCTTGGTAGGTACAGCTAGTTTATGTAAATTTATTTCTTGAAAATCTATATTAATGTTTATCAATATCATTTTGAGAAAAGTCAAAGTTATTAAATATAAATATATTTTTTGGTTTGCATTTGCAAATTTGAAGCTAATTCTTTTTCTTACCTTCCCTAGGTTTCTCTTGGTGACTATTCTGAACCAATCGATTTCCGTCGGAAGGGATCGAGTGTCAAACAGCGTCAGTTACCAAGTGCTCCACCTTTGGAAGACGTGGATCCTTACAGTGAGCCTTATCAATCGAAACAAAGCTTGGATGCGATTGAAGGTTAGTAGAGAGAGATAAGCAATAAAAGAATTCATGTCTTATTTCTTTTCAGTTTTTGTACCCATCCACCTGAGCAAACAAATTATCTATGTTAATCTTTCTGAAAGTATATTGGGATCATTCTTTCATGAATTAGAGAAACTTTAAGGATTTTATATTTTTTTCATAATAAATTTGATGAGTTATGTTTGTTTACATTCTGGTTGCAATAAAAATTAATATTTTAATCTATTACTTAGCTGTAGAAGGTTAGTTAATTATGGTTGACAGAATTTTATGGGGGAGGGTCACATTTTATTACAAAGTGGATATCTCCTCAGTCTAGTCAAGTTACTAGATTTTATATTGATGATAGTTAAAATTGGGAATTAGAAGTGAAGAATCATCACGTGGGAGTCCAGATAGATAGGGGCATTTAAATCCCTAATATCCCCACTGATAATCGAGTCAAAAAACAACCAATAGTCAAAAGAAATGGATCCAATAAAAGAGTCTAATAAAGTACATTTAAGATTAAATTGTACAGCAAAGTCCCATACGAAGTGCAGGTATTTTTGCTTAGTCCTCTAAAAAGCCCTTATTCCTCTGATCAAATTTGATCTCAAGAGACCAACAACATCCATGGACATTTACCCATTAACTATATAGCTGTAGGGCTCTATAGTTGTCTCTCATCCGGGCATCACCTTTGTCTTTATAGCAGTTGATGATGTAGCACTCCTGCCTCGGCATTGCTATTCTGTTCGGTGTCTACACTGACGACCAACCGCAGTGCCCAAATATACAGAGATGTATATATGCAGATGACCTATGCATCGCCACCCAGACGGATAGTTTTGACATCATGGAGGAGGGGCTCTCTGGTACCCTGACCGCTCTCTCTGGGTGCTGCAAAGGGTGGTGCTTGGGTGCTAGCCCAGGCGGGGCCCGGGTTTGCGCCTTTCATCTTAATAATCACCAAGCAGATCGGAGACTAAGAGTCATGTGGAATGACAACATGCTTACACATGAACCTTTCCTAGTCTACTTGGGGGTAACTCTGAACAGAACAATCTCTTTTAGAAAACACATTACCAAATTGAAAGGCAAGCTGTCATCACGAAACAGCCTTCTCAGTAAGCTTGCCACCAGCAATTGGGGTGCTGACCCCAAAACACTGAGGCAAACAGCTCTCGCACTGTGCCATTCCACAGCGGAGTATTGTGCCCCAGTATGGGCAAGATCATGCTATGCCCATAAAATAAAATAAAATGCCATAACTGGTGCCCTACGACCAACTCCCTTGCCAGCTCTATACTGCCTAACTGGTATTCCACCACCACATATCAGGCGAGAAGTCATCACCAGAATGGAACGGTACAAACAGCTTAACGACCACAGGCACTCACTGTTTGGCCACCAATCAGTGAGACAAAGACTAAAATCTCGCAGTAGCTTCATCAATATAGAGGAAATCGATCCCAGGCAAGCTACCTCCTATAGGATGGAACGATGGCGAGACTATAACAGCAGGAATAAAAATGAAGCCCTACCAGACACAAAAGAAACACTCCCCCAGGGTTCAAACCTTGGTAGAAAAAACTGGGTGACTCTAAATAGAGCCAGAGCCAAAGAAGGCAAAACAAAAGACAATCTCCACAAGTGGGGCCTAGACACCTCACCTTTATGTTCATGTGGAGAGGTACAAACGATGCACCACCTTAAGGAAAACTGCTGATTGGGTCCTCATTGCTCAAACCAAGACCTTAAGGAGGCAAACAGCACCGCCATGCGATGGGTTAATTTCTATTGCGATAAGATATGATGATGATTGCTATTCTTCAATGTTCCAAAAAAAATTTCTGTTTCAATATGATTTAGCTATAACACCAGCAGTGCCATAAATTTAGGAGTGTGTGTGTGTGTGTAAACTAATGCTTTGGGGAAATATATGACCCCATTGGCATTGGTTATTTAGAAGGAAAATAGACAACTAATCTTACAGAAAGAAAATTTCAAAATAACAGCAGTCTTTCTCTGCTTTTATACCATTATTGTTTCTGTTCATTTTGAATCTATTTTTGCAATTGTTCTATTAATAGAAGTGCAATTGTAGATGGCCTAACTTACTTTACTATAAACCACTTGTCAAGTAGTGTCCATTGTTTCTGCCAAGATGGGCAGAGGACAATAATTTTTCACAAGAGAGCTCTTCTTTCAGTATTATAAATGCTGTTTATTTCATAGGAATTGATCATTTGTTGATTGAATGCATTATTTTTATTATTACCATAACATAAATATGAAATTGTGATAAGAAAAATTTCATTAAAATAAATTTATAGGATTCAGTTCTAATAAAAATTATTGAAGAGATATTTTTGTAGTATTATTATGCATTATAGCATTTTTTAGAAGAGTTCAGTAGAGATAATTTATATTTTAACATAAATTTGTAAAAGCAAGTTTTTTGATGTTTATGTCAAGAATAAGAAATTAAGAGAATCATATTTCTATTTATTTTAATCTGTCTATTAATTCCTATTGTAATATTATGTTAACAATATTTTTCAATATTTTATTGCAGCCTTAAAGAGACAACAAAGTATGCCAAATGAACCAGAAAACTTTGATTATGAACTTGCTAAACCTGTGTTTGATTTGGTCGATACAAGTGGGACCACCTCAGGAAACCAAACGGATTATTCAGAGGGCAATATACATGATGGAACAACTGTTGAAAATAGTCCGGCACATGGTCATCGGGTTTGCAATACTCCTTCAAAACTCACTACAGAAGGGTCACCTGGATGCATGAGAGGACAAATTGTTTCACTTCCCAAACTTACTGATACTTCACCTTGCAGTAGTCGTGATTTTTCCTCTGGCGGAAATGCACCCTTGTTATCTTCATTGCAGGTAAATTGATTGAATCAAACCTTTGTTGTTGCTGGTGTTGCTTTCAGAAAGCACAGTTTCAATTCCATTCTCTATCCTCCACCCCTACACAATCTTTTATACAATTAAATCATTTTTTTTTCAACATTTTCCACTTCAAATCTAAAAACATAATTTTCATAAATTCTTTCATCTTGTTTCTCACTTTCAAATTAAAATAAATTCACTATTTTTGTATTTTTTTTTTTTTTTGTTCTTCGTCCCTAATGAACAAAATATTACAATTGAATAGTTGCATCAACTATCAAATATTATTTTCCATTTTTCAATTCTTTCCAGTTAATATTTATCCTTCTTAAAAACAAATCTAATATAAGGTTTTACAGTTCTGAATATTTTAGATAAGGTATGGATGTTTGTATTATTTGTATACTCTTCATCTAGAAGTCAATTTCTACATTATAATTAAAAAGGCAGTCTTCAAATAATTGAAAAGTCCTTACAAATGTAATGTTATCTTGTGGTAAATGAAAATTAATCATAATGGAAGTAATAATAATTAAATCAAGCAAATCTAAATATTGAACAAAATCTCATTACCCCTTGAGAAAGTATGCAAAAATATGGAAACACGACTTTGACAGTTCATATAAGATTCATTTCAAAAGTTAACACATCGAATCTTTTTGATATGATTCATATCACATTTGAAATAAAGATAAATATTTCTTTTTTGTAGTAAACCAATACCAACAAAAATATCAGATTTGGACTATGCAAAATCGTTAATTTGATAATAGATAATAAGTTGTGAAAGACAACATAAAACCCTATGTGTATTCGGTCATAATTATGAGTGGCTCTTTTTGTTTAAGATCAGACTATCTACATGTGCATAGCAATACACAATATTGCACAAACCAAATTTGACAGATAAACACCAATATTAAAAAATAAATTGCCTGTTATCTAAAATAGTAACCTAAGTATCCTAGAAAAAAACTAAAACAAGAGAAAAAGTTGCACATTTTATAAAGAGAATATATTTTTTTTACATTTAAATTTTGTCAAAGTAGATGAGATATTGCAAGTTGAAATTGAAGGGAATTTCACTATATTTACCCGTTTTCACAAAGGCTGGTTTGTAATACCTACTAATATTTAAAATTTTTCTTAGGTTCTGTTTAAAAGAATCGATTTTATATCGTTTATTTCAATCTCATTTCTTATACTCTTTCACTAAACCACTTCTATTTCTATAATTGTTTCAGTGAATTTGAATTTTTAATTTGAAAATGTTTGTAACAATTAAAATATTCTAGAATATTTCTCTGCATTTATATTTTGTATCCTTAAACTAATGTTAATGGTTTATTAGATGTAAAGTTCTTTTCTGTTAATGCATGGTTCTAAAATAAATGAATCTTATTTGCCTAGGAAACTACTTCACGTTGGACAATGTGGAAACTGATTCTCTTCAGAAATTCAAAGTTATTTCCCTTAGTACCATTTTCAAATCATTGTTTGACTATTATGTCTTGCTTTTATTTTAAGTTTGCGTTAAATTAAACAGAATGGTCTCATCAGTTAAAACGTATTTCTTTCTAGATATGCTTAAAAATGTGTATATAGGTTAAAAAATAGAAAATAAATGAGACAATATTATTTTTTATCAAATCATTCAATGAACTCATCCCATTATCATTATTAAAATATTATATTTTCTTTTTTAATTTCTAATACTCTTTCTTTTACTCTTGTTAATATTTATGCTTTTTTGTGCTTCTTAAACATTATTGTTAGTATTATTATTATTAATAATGATGATAATATTATTATTAATTGTTACTATTAATGTTATTTACAAAGGAAACTTAATGCTTAAAATAGTTTATTAATAGTTTAGATTTTTTGTTCCAATATACAAAACTTTGTTTTTTTGTATCAAATTTCAATTTCCATATATCTTCTCATTTTGATAAACTATCAAGATCTTTTTGTACCGGTCCAACTAGCAATTTAACCATCATAAAATAATTCTGCTATTGATCTTATGCTATCAAATACAATATCTCCTAAAATGACTGCAGAAATTCCCCTCTGGATCAAAATATCATAGGTTTGCAACAACAGATGCCACATAAAAACTCATTACATCTAGCCTAATTAGTTACTATCTTATGTAGCTTTCGAACACCATCTTAAACAAATTCAGTCATGATATTAAATTGCTACATTGCATCCGACAAGCAACACCATCACAATCGCAACATCTTTAGAGGAAGGAGTCCCTATTTTTCTCTCTAAATATTTAGTTTTACCACTGCTCCCTGTTTACACCAGGACCAATTCTACTTATTCCACAGATACTGTGATTACACCTATCGTAACTGGTTCATTGATACATAGACATAACATAATCTTTTCAAAATCCAATTCATACATAATAAAGTCTCCCATTCATACTGATTGGCAGCGCTCTGATAATTCTCATATTCCTGATTACAGTAATTCGCTTTATAAACAAACGCTACCAATATTAAAAAATGGTGTTACTAAGAGACATATTTTTGTGCTATGATTCAAGTTCATTTAATGCATAGGTAAGATCATTAAACAAACTTAATATAACCCATTTACTTGCTTTCTGTTACAAAATTTAAAATATGATATCTAATATAAAATTCTAATTCACCTTTTCATAAACACAAAAAAATAAACGATGCCGACTTCTTTGTCAACGAGGCCTTCATCAAAACATCAACAAATCTGAGTTTTTTTACCATGAGACACACTGCATGTACATTGGTGATGTTTAAAAACTATGCATTATGTATGTATTTATATATTGAAGAGTTTACCTCACAGATATATGCGACTTTTATATTGAGATATTTTTCTAAACGCATAAACAAAAACATTGTTGACATTTACGATGACACCAACTACACCTTCGTCAAAACATCAACAAATCTGAGTTCTTTTACCATAAACACACTACGCATTTCATATGTATTTATATATTAAAGACTTTAGCTCCCAAACATGTTTTCTAAAAACATACAAAAAACAACGATGACGTCTTCATCATGACTAAATTGAAAAGGCTGGCTCCCAAATATTTGTGTTTTTTGTGTGCCAAAAGAAAAATACGGAAATTTATTAAACGTTATAAAATGAACTTATTTTTTTACCAACAATTTTATTTATGCTACATATTTCTTTTAATAAAATTCAGTGATTTTTTTTTTTTTTTTATCGGAACAAATCATGAGAAAATGTACTGTATGGTACATTCATTTTGTCTACGAGTGCCAGTGCCCACTATTATACTGGGCTGGCAGTGGTTCCCACTAACAACAATAGTTTAATTGATTTTTTTTTTGTACAGGTGGGGTAGGAGGCATACTTCCACCGTGCAATGCTGGTACACGGATCCTGCTAGTTTTATAATAATTATAAAATAACGAATGTCTCAATACTTTAAGGAACATCCAGTGTGTATTAAGTGATTCAGAGTAATTGTTTTACTCTCATTATCCTGACAATATTATTTTTAAAATATCAATGTTTTTTCATTTGTATCAGTAAATGCTAATGAAAGAGACCGTCAAATCCTTTGCTTAGTCTAAGTACAAAATATCTGCATTATCTCCCTTTGAAAAATATTTATTTATTAAGATGGCTGAAAAAACATGCCTATGTTTCTTAAAAGAGGCTTATCATCATTTTTTTTTTTTAGTTTATGTCTAAATTTTGACTGTGCTTGTAAGATAAAAGACAAAAATTAATCTCTAAAAGGAAAAAAATGTATAAATGTTTAAAAATTACAGTAACAAATGTTAAAAAAAAACAACAAAAATTCATTCAAATTTCAAGTCCGAATAAATCAGCTTCAAAGATCTCTGGAAAAAATAGTTATCAGTATTCTGAAACTATTTCAACAATAATTAGTAAATGAAAATCTTAAGATATTGAATTAAAGAAAATGTATATACTATTTTTAAACTAAAAAATGCATAATCATCCAAATAATAAAGAAACTTAGATTAAACGATCATCTTCATGTAAACACAAATATGCCCACTGATTTTCACAGACGTACAAATCATACGAATCACAATAATTTTGTTTAATTAATTTAATTTTGTTGTAATAAAAAAGGAAATGCTTATTTAATTAAAATATTTTTCAATATACACGAGTAAGAATTTATTTTTAAAGTTTCATATTTAACTTGGTATAAGTAATGATTTAAAATTATTGATGACATCTGTTTACCAATTCTTTTTTTTTAGAATTTGGAATAAAACATTAAAATGTTAAAAACTTTTATTTTTACAATTACATTACTTGATTTATTCTTAAATTTTATTATTCATTAAAACAATAAGCTGAAACAGGTTTTTATGAATGAGTAAATAGAATTTAAATTTGAAAGAAAATTATTATTTACTAATTTATAAACTTACTTTTTATTTTTTCGCTGTTCTGTCTACCCATACTTTTTTAAATTAATCGTTAGTAAAAATTATATTATTTTTTAAATTATTTTTTTCTTAGTGGCCCAGGACCTCAATTTGAAACAAAATTTTATTTTCAAGATTATAAAAAAATCTTCTTATGCTGATGTTTACATATTCATACGTACAAAGTAAATATTATATTATATTTGGAATATTCCTGAAAACTGTTATCATCAAGATCACATGAAATATTTTTTGCAATTATTGTTTTGGTGACTATATTAAATAAACAAATCTTAATTTAATGATCATATCGTTAGTTTGAGAAATTAATGTTTCTTTAAGTAATATTGATTTCATTAATATGGGCTTCAGGAGCTTTTTTTTCTATAATATTCCTAAAATATTAAAAAATATATATTGTTCACATCTATAATGCTTTATTTTCACAAAAAAAGCAAAAATAAATTCATGCATTTCTTTAAAAATTACTTTAAATTATAACTTTAGTAAAGGTGTTTTTGTTTACACAAAATAATACATTTTTTCACTAAGATTTGAAAATAATAAGTTCATTATATTCTATGAAAATTTCATTAAAATCTATTGATTTCCTGAATTTTGGTGAATTTTTAAATGAAGGGAGGGGGTCAAAATGTTCATACATTTTAGGGATCGACCATTCATTTTGCACATATATGGTTAACTTTCTATGTTGTTTCTACCATTTTTTTATACACTTAACTTCTCAAAACCCTTGAACATGTACTTACATGTAAAAGAAACAGGCTTTTTGTGTAATGAAATTACAGCTAATATATAATGATATATAAAAAACAATTCTTTTATATAGCTTGATTCTTATAATAATCAATTTCTAAAGCAAAATAAAGCTATATATTCAATATTTAAACCTTTAAACAGTTATTTCACAATTTGCAATAGAGTTATTTATATAATACAATAATATTGATTTTTCAAGACAGAATACCTCTAAATACTATCATTATGCAGAATTTCAATATGGTCATGTGTAGGGCTAGGATAACAGCATATTCTTTTAATTATTTTGACTCTCAAGTGTGTATCCATTGATCTCTTATATGCTTTTATCTAGAGTGATGTGGTTCTCTGTTGATTAACTGTGTTGGATATATACTAGAGAGTCAAAACAATAAAAAGAACATACTGTTGTCATCGTCTTAGTCATGTGTTATGCCATTAATTGATGCATGTTTTTGGAAATTATCAATCTATTTCAATTGATTTTGAAGTTTGCTACATTAATTCTGTCATAACCTGACTCTCACAAAATAGTGATACATAGAAGAAGTAAGAGTAGCTTTTATTCACATAAAAATCTCCTACAACCACCACCAACTTACACTGGGATTTATTCTCCATGGGATAATTATCTTAGCTAACACTGCCATGGTACTCTCCTATTCTGGAATAATCGAATATGATTGTTGAACACTATACAAAAAACAATTGAAATTAAAACAGGAAATGCTTAATAATCAAATCAACAAGTCTCTTTAGCACAGGGAATAATGTGTTGAAATTTGAACCCAGAGGTCATGCGTTTAAATCTCACTATGGATGAGTTTCATTCTTTTTATTACTGAAACATTGTAATTTTACTGTGAAATCATTCTGCATCTCAATTTTCTATAAAGAAATAACTTTGTAAATATGAAGAGAGAGAGAGAGTTGGATCATTTTTATTCATTCCTTTTTTAGATAATGAAAAAGTGAGTTAATATTTCAGGAATTGCAGCTAGTATACAAATTTCTGTGTTGCAGTCTCTTGAGATTTCTCCTTCACTGAGCAACAAGAGAAAAGATTAAATATAATATCAGAACTGTAGTCTAATTTTTAAAGGATGCATAAAAATAAACACGGATTTATATTTTTTTAAATATTCAGAGCAGACGATTTCTTTTAATTTTAAGTGTTTACATATTTGCTGAATGACAGGAACATAATAGTTGCTTCAGTCCAGAAGGATTCTGTTATTTTTTTCTCTTGAGTATTTCTCATGTTTCTTTTTCTTTGATATTTTTCTCTTTAGAAAAAGTTCTAATTTTCATCTTTTCCAATATTTGTAAAAATGCTATTCATTTTTCTTTCTAACACAGGCTGCAGATCGACAATACTCTTCAGAACCCGATAGTCATTCTCAATCGTCCACTTCATCCCATCCAAGCAGTCCAAGTGGAATGACTATAGAACCCCTTTCAGAATCTCCACCTATACGAGAGGTAACGATGGAATCTCAAACATATGAAGAACCCTGGGATTCTGAGATGCGTAAGAGGCAGCTAGAAGAGCGAGTGTCTGCGGCCGGCTTTCATTCAATGCCATCACCAACGTCGGGTGACTGTCGGTTAAAACCTTTACTTGGTGGTGGCAGCAATTATGAAGAACCATGGGATCTTGCCAGGCGTCAAAAGTTATTGCAAGAAAAATTCAGTCTGGCTGAGAAGAGTAATTCAATTGGTAGCTGCTCTGCAGATTCTGACTATCTTGAACCTCGATCAGTACGAAAACAAAGCACCGGGGGCATGTATGAAGAACCATGGGATTCTATGGCGAAACAGAAGCAGCTTGAAGAAAAACTTCAGGCTACACATATGAAAACTTCTCCAAAGCATCAAGCTGGCACTCCACCAGGAGGCAACAGGGTTTTTGGTGATGATGCAGGACAGGGAGGCAACTATGAAGTGCCATGGGACTCAGGAGAACGGGCCAAAGCAATTAATGATTTAATGACTGGTAAATAATTTGGTTTTGCATCTATGTTTTCATCATCTTTTCCTGTTTTTTTTTTTTAAATACTATTATAAATGTGTGTTTGTTTTTATTATTTCTGCTTTAATCTAAGACTTTTTACTTTTAATTTTTATCTGGAAAAAAAGAAAGTAACTTGAACAGTTTAGACTAGCTCATATGTAGGTCTGTAGGGGTTCATGTAAGCATCCTAATATGAGTTGTAGAATAACATGATGTGATGTATCCCTTATTTCAAGAATGCCAAATTATGATGCAATGCTGTCAAATAGTTTTAGAACTTATACGAAGTGTTCAGGATTTATTTGATATTTTTTGGAAAGGAAAAATATATCCTATCTTGGCCAATAATTAATGTATATGTAATGAAAGATCAAGGCTCACAAACTTTTAAAAAGTTTTATTCAGCATTAATTTGAAGTACAACATTAATTCTTGCTTAGGTTTTATAATCATTCCCAGGAGGAGTTCATTGTACTAAAGATGGAGGTGCAGGTTGTAGAAAGCATTTAATACAAGATTCACCCCCACCGACCTACTCATTCATAGAGGATAAAACCATCAAATGACCTGGCATTCTGTGAGTTTTTTGGTTCATCTTAATTATTCAAGCCCATCACCTAATGTTGACTTGGGGCCGTCTAGGTCCAACGACGAGTTAAAGTTATCCTTATTAATGGATTACCGGATTCCTGCATAGAGAATCTAGTCTTGAAACATTGCCATATTTTTATATGCTTCAGTTACTGAGTGTTTGAGGAGCAAGTATCAGTTTTAGATGTAGGGTGAAGCTGTTTTTGTGATATCAATTAGTCTTCAGAGTTAAATATAGAATAGGTTTCTTAAGGATAGTCAGATTCATTCGGAAGAGTATCTAAACTGGATGTATGCCGGGTTTGATCACCTAGCTTAATTGGGCTGATTCTGTAAGCTGAATACTCGCAATTCTTCATTGCAGTAGCCTCTTCAGAAGCATTACCAGTCAGGGCAAAATTTCTTAAGGAGACTGTTCACTGTCTTCCTTCCGCAGTTTCAATATTGGGAATTTATCTAAATTAGTTTTACTTCACTGACTCAAGAGTTGACCATGAGGGAGAGAAAAGCCACGAGGAGAGGCCTGTTGAACTTCATTGTTGGAATGAAAAAAAAAACATGTGGAGTAGTGTTTGTAGATGTACACAGTAGGCTCTTCATTGCATTCAGACCTGAACTAGACAATAGAAAAGTAAATGTATATATTTAGAAAAGGATGCAACCCATTCAGAATAATGGGCAAACATGCCAAGGGTTATTTGTAATATTTCCAGGAATTGGTTATCTCATTAAAGGTTTCAGATGCTCTGGGTCCAGTATCATGACACCATTTCTGACTATGTACCCTAGTAGCTTGACTTTTTTCAAATTATAGGAATACTTTTCTTTATTCAAGGGCAGGCCGTATTTATTTATGGTAGCCATGAATCATTTGAAGTTCTGATTATGATTTTTCTCATTATAGCCATAAATAGTGACATATGTATGCCATAATACCCTTCAATTTCTCATTAGAAATGATTTCATCTATTAACCTCTGAAAACTTTTGACTTCATTCGTAACTTTGAAAGGGATCCTACAAAATTAGAATAGACAACTACAAAATTAGAATGCCATGTAAGATTTCTCCTCCACCTTGATAGGTATCTGATAAGATCCAACGTGCTGAAAATATGATACTTAGTGATATTGGAAACCATTTAGTCAATATGAGGCAAAGGATACACATCAAACTGTCAGTATCTGTTAATGGTTTGGGAATAGTTAACCCCCATCCTTTCTTTATTAGTCGTTATTATGACCTTAACTTTCCATGGTAATTCACTAGACTCTATAATCTCTTTTTTAAGAAGTACTGCAAGAAACTCTTTGTTTTTGAACGAATAGCATCTAGATTTTACTGCTATGGGTTCACAGTCAGAGCTTAGATTAGATTAAAGATATGGATACCAGACTTTGCATTTGTTAGTTCACATATTTGCAGAGCTAGTTTGCTATTGCCGAACAGAATTGTTGGTTAGAGAAATTATGTCCTAAAATTACTTCACAGCAGAAGCTTCTCACTATTAGCAATTTTATTTTAAAATAAAAATTTCCTTTTAGCTCGAGGTCAGCTATACAGTATCCGATTAAATGGTGGGATAAGGACGAATTATCCATCAATATTTGACTAGAACAGGAAAAGATTTCTCATTTGTTTGCTTCCACAATATTTGCATCAATAGAATTATCTCAACCTCCAGTATCGATAAGAGCATGGAGATTCAGTTCATTCACTTTGGCTACCACAATTGTTTTAGAAAAAACATTTAGGAGATGCAGTTCATCCAATAAATGGAGATAGGATGGCAGCTGAATGGGTTTTCTGGGAAGGAGTCAACCAATAAATCCTGCAAAAAATGTCCCTGCTTGTCATGTCCATGATATTTAGTGTTTTGGGCTGAGCAGAATGAATAAGCGCGTTTAGAAAGTCTTCAAAAGTAGCATTCAATAAAAGTAGCTGAAGTGATGGGAATGGGTTGTATCTTAATACTTGAAGAATCTTGATCCTAGAGGAGGAGGTTGCATTCTCGGAAATCTGAGAAAGAAGATTTTTGATAATGATAGGGGGCAGGAACAATGGTCTCTGAAAAATCAGGTTGTAAATAGAGATCTAGTTTCTTGGTCATGTCCAATGAAAGGACTAGTTTGTTAGTGATAACCAGATCCAAATTCTTGTTCTAGAGCATCCTTTGTCTGATTTGATGAGGTCATACTCCACTGATAAAGGCATTTCTTATTGAGATATCTCTGCCTTGACTTGCTGTCAACACAGTAAAATTGCAGTCCCGGCTTTGTATTTTCAGGTTTTGAAGATACAGCTCAAAACTTTCTTCAGGTTGTTGATGCCAGATAGCAAGCATCTTGCAAAAATGGAGTTTTCTTTTAATAAACATACCATCTAGAGTATTTATAGCAGTATCATAATTTTGCCATCCAAACAAACACTTATAAATGGGAATGGAAACATGATATTATAAGAGGGTTAATTTCTGTGAGCCTGTCAACGCTGAAGTAGAAGATGACTGCAGCTCTGAGAGAAATCCTTTGAACATGTCCTTCCAATGTTGCCATTTGTCATTGGAGTCATAGTTTGACGTATCAAGTTCCAGATAGTCGAGCTTGAGGTTTTGTTTCTAATTAATGGTGAATAAATTGTAATCAAAACCGAGGCTTGATTAAACTTTAGGAAAGTTTTATTTAACATTAATTCGAAGTACAGCAACGAAAGATTAATTCTTGCTTAATTTTCTAATTCTTCTTAGGAAGAGTTCATTGTACTAGACAGTGTAGAAATCATTTAATACAACAGTATATTCAAAATTTCAAATGCGTCTCTTAAAGGTTCTTTTGTCAGATACAGCAAACTTGAAGAAGTTTCCCTGAACTTCCAACGTGTCCTTCGAGAACACCTGAACACTAGTGTGATTCTAGCAACCAGTTCATCTTTGTTATTGTAGGCAGTATTGGTGGTGTCTTTTCTCAACTGCTTCCTATCCATAATTGACCATGCGATTGCAACACTCATCTCTTTCTTGGCAAGGTCCACTTACCTTTTTAGCATCTTACTGCATTTTAAAAAAATTTCTTTATCAGCTTCTCAACAAATTTTCTTGTACAAACATGGTCCTTTCTCCTAGCTGTTAAGTGTTGAGACATTTTGTTGAAAAAAAATGCCGGCGTAGTTCAGATCCTTAGTGTAATTGGCAGTAACCAAGCTGGCGGCCAAGAATCAAATGCGGTCTGTGACGTAGTTAGCGGCAAACTGATTGAGTCCAAAATATGACAATTTTTATTGTAACTTTGGAAGGTTTTCATTGGTTCGTTAGCACAGCCGGTGGTTATAAAAATGACTGGCGAATTCACTGGTCTCATTAGGAGTCAAAAACATTTTACACACACCCTTTTTTGATATAATGGAAAATCCTTTCAGATTCAATTTTGGTTTGACTTGAGAAAAGGAAAGAAAAATAATAAATAAATAAAAATAAAACAAACAAATAAATGAACAAATAAAAATAGACCAATAAAATAATTGGAGGGGGGGTGTCTTTATTCTCATTGGTCAAAAGAAATTGTTAATATATTGGTATAATGTGTGCAAAAAGAAGCCATTTTTTTTTTAATCACATTGTTTTTTTTTTTATACATCTAAAAATAAACACTTTTCAAATATATATAAACATACAAATAGAATACTTTTCAAATACATACAAATGTTTTCAAAAAAAAAAGATACAAAATAAAAAATTATTTGACAAAAATAGGTATTAGTTGGTTCATTTGGTTAGTAAGGTAGAAATGGTCGCAGTTTAACGTTGTGCCCGGGACAATTTACAAATTTTTTTTTGTGTGATTTTGACTGTTCATGCTTCTCTTTTTGGGTTTCTGAAAAGAGATTTATTCATAATTAGATTCCAAAAAGTTCTGTTATAAAATGCTTTAATTGTATTCTTTTTATAGGTTTAGTGAAAATGTTGGCTGTATTATTATAAGACGTCACATAAGTAAGAGTAATAGATTTTTTACTTATTTTATCCCTTATAAAATGATATCTGATATGCTTAGACCTTTTATGAATCATAGAATTATTTTCTAATAAGATACTGCTCTGATTGTCACAATAAATTACTATAGGTTTTTGGTGCAAGTCTATAAATGGGCCACAACAAATCTTTTATACAATAAAAATCTGAAAGAAATTTTTATAATGTACGTACTTGTCACTGCATGAAAATGTCATATTCCAAAAATCACGTAAATCGATCAAGTAGTTTTTTTTTTATTTAAGAAAATCAAATATTATCGGACGATTCATCGAAGAAAAAGACACGCGCCATGTTGTTTGAGAGATAACGCAACTAACGACCCCTAGCGGAAATATGGGTCAACAAGGGCAGTACATGTAGACCATTGAATATTTTATCAATCAAGTACTTTTTCTTTTATTTTTAAGAAAATCAAATTTTACGATTTTTTTTTTTTTTTGTTGTTGGTTTTGCCACTATTTTGTATGTGTTATTTTCATATAAAGCTTTCAATTTGGATATCATAGATTGTTCCCATTCTTGGTGATTTTCTGAATTAATCGCCTAATTATAACTTTCAGGTGCACTATTCAACGAGTAACAGTAATCCACTGCATAATCTTGTATCTTTTCAATTTGTAAGAAGTCTGGCCTTTTTGGCTCCCTTATTGGGTATCGATGTGTCTAGTTAATATTTTCGGCAGAAGTTCTACTGTAATTGTCGTCATTATTAATATTTTCGTTGTGATCGATAAAGATGCTAGATAATATTTCACGTCTTTCATCCACTTGATCGCCATTTTTTAAATTTAATGTATCATTGAATTTTACGCATCTAACCCTTTTTATGGCATTTTGGGTTGGAAAGTAGATTAAATATGCTGGACTGTTTTTATCGTAACCTACGAAAATACCTTTTTTGCTCTTAGTATTTAGTCTACTGGTATTTTCTAGAAATGCAAAACAATCAGAACCAAATAGATGCATTCTGTTCATTTTAGGTTTTACACCGCAAAATGCTTCATACGGCGTTTTGCCTAGTCTTTTATTGAACAATTTATTTTTTATATATGCTGCTGTCATTAAAGTGTATGGCCATAAACTATGCATTAATTTTGATTCAATAAGTAGGCATCTTGTCATCTCAAGAAGGGTTTGCCATGCTCTTTCAGTGGTGCCATTTTGGAAGGGGGAATACGGTGCAGATTTCTTGTGTTTAATACGGTGGTTAATTAATAGAAGTTCAAAGTCTTTACTAGTAAATTCAGTCCCATTATCTGAGCGAATACATTTTACTGAGCTGTACGGTGCAATATCAGCTAAATATTTCTTAGTGGCAAGGATAGTGTCGGATTTGTTTTTTAGAAAATAAACTAGAATTAAACTGGAAAAATCATCAATAAAGTTCAAAACGTACCTTAGATTATTTCTCCCCATCGGGCTGATCAGACACCTGCTAAGTTACAATGCACAAGTGAGAGAATTTTTGTAGCGCTTTTGTCTGGCGTTCGGCTTATATATTTTGTCATTTTCCCCTGTGCACACACATCAGAATTTGAGAGATCATCTGAAGGTATTATTTTCATGCCTTCAACATTTGGTAATTTTTTAATATCAGCTGTATTGCAGTGTCCTAGAATTTTATGCCAGGTTTCTAATTCATGACAGGCAGTTTTTGAGGGAACCATACTTTTTAAATAATACAGTCGGACATATTCTTTAATGTCAAATACAGTTCCATTGGGGTATATCAATTCTGACTTGTTTTGGCCAAACTTTATATTCGCGCCTTGCTTAAATGTAGGTATGAACAGAGCATTTTTTTAGAATACAGTTACAAATTTCGCCTTTATTAGTTTTTAGGGATATTTTAGCATCGCCTCTTTTCAAGACTGTATCATTTATTTGACTACTGTCGGTAAGTTCGACAAAATGACTTTGTGGATTAAAGTTTGAATTAAAATTAATAAAATCAGACTCCTTAGTGATAACGTGTGCTGTAGCACCACAGTCTACAAGGAGATTTTTACCGTTTGTTGCATTGTCAAAGTTACATGTGAATAGAAATGTATGTTCTTCCTCAAAGTTCTCAACGTTTTTTTAGGGAGTCCATTTTAGAGTGTTTATATCAACATTGGAAACTTTTGTGGTTTTATTCTTTTTCTTGAGAAAATTACTTTTGAGGAACTCGGTGCGGTGCGTAATTTGGTGGTGTCTGCTTTCGAGAAGCATTTTTGAACTTCATAATATTGCTGGAGTTATTATTGTCCACGAGCATACAATTAGTCTCTTCGTAACTGCGCAATGCCACTTTAAATTTACTGAAATTTATGGTTTTGTCTTTTTGCATTATAACAGTTGTAAATGGTTTAAAATCGGCTGGAAGTTCCTTGAGAGTCATTGATATCAACAAGCTATCGCTTATTATTTCACCTGAGAGTTTTAAGGCATTAGCGGTTGTTTCTGCCCTTATAACGTAGTTGGTAATAGTTTCATCCTCGTTACGTTTCAGAGACGTTAGTTCCGTATATAGTGATATAATTTTCGGTTTCCCTTTTCATAAATAATGTTCTCTTAATATGTTCAATGCTACCCGTCCGTCAACCAATGCATCTCTTATAACCAGAGACAGGCTTCTATCGTCTAAGCATTAAATCAGTTCTGCAAAAACAGTTGCGTTCTTTTCGAGAAATTCGGGGTTGTTAGGATTCTCTGTTAGAGATTGTATCACTTTGTGTAGTTTTCGACTCCTTAGATATCTCTGAAATTTTACCTGCCACAATTCGAATTTAGATTCCGATCCATCAAAGAAAAGACGATGGCTGGGCACATAACCTGTTAAGTGTTGAGATATTTTGTTGAACAAAGATGGCGGCGTAGTTCCGATCAGATCCTTAGTGTAATTGGCAATAACCAAGATGGCGGCCAAGATTCAAATGTGGTCCATGACATAGTTAGTGGTGAACTGATTGTATCCAAAATTCGACAATTTTTATAGAAACTTCGGAAGGTTTTCATTGTTTCGTTAGCACAGCCGGTGGTTATAAAAATGATTGGCGAATTCACTGGTCTCATATCCCCATTAGGGGTCAAAAACATTGCTTCCTCTATTGTAATCCTCGAAATCATATCTTACAGATTTAAAATTTTTCAACAAAACACTCAACTGCTGCTAAAATTTCCAAATTTTGGAATCTGGCATGACTTATAATCATGCAGATCACAATGTTCCAATATTCCAGTAATTTCCAGTTGTCAAACTCATCAATGATACACAGAAACAGCATTTTATTTTGAATGGTTCTGAAATGAAAGACTATCAAAAACAGATCAAATTTCTCCTGAACAATTTGTATAGTTTTATTATTATTTATATATTTTATATATTAATGTTGTAATTATTATCATTTTTTTTATTTCAATCTTAATTTTAAATTCAATATTTTTGTTTCATTTTACTATATTAATTCTATTTGTCTATCTGAATGTTTGGCTGAATCTGTTGAGTATGTGTCAGTTGTATTTGCATGAATGTTTATATATTTGTTTGTATATGTGGCTATGTATGGACATCTATCTAAGCAAGTATGTATGTATATGGACATCTATCAAAGCAAGTATGTATATGGACATCTATCAAAGCAAGTATGTATGTATATGGACATCTATCAAAGCAAGTATGTATGTATATGGACATCTATCAAAGCAAGTGTGTATGTATATGGACATCTATCAAAGCAAGTGTGTATGTATATGGACATCTATCAAAGCAAGTGTGTACATATATGGACATCTATCTAAGCAAGTGTGTATGTATATGGACATCTATGTAAGCAAGTATATATGTATATGGACATCTATCAAAGCAAGTGTGTATGTATATGGACATCTATCAAAGCAAGTGTGCATGTATATGGATATCTATCAAAGCAAGTGTGTACGTATATGGACATCTATCAAAGCGTGTATGTATATGGACATCTATCAAAGCAAGTGTGTATGTATATGGACATCTATCTAAGCAAGTGTGTATGTATATGGACATCTATCTAAGCAAGTGTGTATGTATATGGACATCTATCTAAGCAAGTGTGTATGTATATGGACATCTATCTAAACAAGAGTGTATGTATATGGACATCTATCTAAGCAAGTGTGTACGTATATGGACATCTATCTAAGCAAGTGTGTACGTATATGGACATCTATCTAAGCAAGTGTGTACGTATATGGACATCTATCTAAGCAAGTGTGTATGTATATGGACATCTATCAAAACAAGTGTGTATGTATATGGACATCTATCAAAGCAAGTGTGTATGCATATGGACATCTATCTAAACAAGAGTGTATGTATATGGACATCTATCAAAACAAGTGTGTATGTATATGGACATCTATCTAAGCAAGTGTGTACGTATATGGACATCTATCTAAGCAAGTGTGTATGTATATGGACATCTATCAAAACAAGTGTGTATGTATATGGACATCTATCAAAGCAAGTGTGTATGCATATGGACATCTATCTAAACAAGTGTGTATGTATATGGACATTTATCAAAGCAAGTTTGTATGTATATGGACATCTATCTAAGCAAGTGTGTACGTATATGGACATCTATCTAAGCAAATGTGTACGTATATGGACATCTATCTAAGCAAGTGTGTATGTATATGGACATCTATCTAATCAAGTGTGTATGTATATGGACATCTATCTAAGCAAGTGTGTACGTATATGGACATCTATCTAAGCAAGTGTGTACGTATATGGACATCTATCTAAGCAAGTGTGTACATATATGGACATCTATCAAAGCAAGTGTGTATGTATATGGACATCTATCTAAGCAAGTGTGTACGTATATGGACATCTATGTAAGCAAGTGTATATGTATGTATATCATATTTGGTTTAACATGCTAGCATGTGCTGAATGGATTCTAGAAATTGAATTCTAAACTAACCAGTTCTTTATTTATCCATCTTTCAAATTAATCTGTATCACTTCCTCCCATTTTTTTCTTGGCTTTCCTCTGCCAACTGTCCCTATTATCACTGACACAAGAACTCTCATGTGTTCTTTCCAGATGATCATACCATTGAAGTTTCTTGTTCTGAACATATCTTCCTATACTGTTTAGTCTTAATCATCTCTTCTGAAAAGCACTTACAAAATTCCCTGGACACGACTTTTAAGATACAAATGAAAAATACAGATCTCTGATGTAATTCTTTTTCAACACTAAATCAGTCACTGAATGTGCTGTTAATTCTTACGTAGCTTTGAGTATTTCTGTAAAAAAATTTTTTTTTACAATTAATCAAACCTGCATTAAAAATGCATACTGTAAAAAAAATTATTACATGAATTAAATCTAAGATAGTTTTGTAATAATATAAAACATGTAAAATTGACTTCTCTCTTTTTTTTTTTTTTAAGGCCGTGCACCTGAGTACCGCCCAATGTCCTCTCCACCATCAGAAGCCCCACCAAGTCCATCCCACAAACACAGAGGACACTGGGTGAAGCAGCCACGCCCACAGTTAGCAAAACAGATGAGTGACAAAACGGAGACGTTTGATCCGTCAGCCCCATTGTCAAAACAAAAGTAAGAACAATCATGATTTTCAAAATTAACATTGTTTGGCTAAAGCTCTCATTTGATTAGTAATTTATATTGAAATAAACTCGGTATTGGATCTATAAGTGTCTATTTTAATGTGTCTTATCAGGCTACCTTTCATTTTACATTAGATAAAATAGAAAAGTTTATGAAATTACATTCTTTCAATAAGTTTCTAGTTATCAGTTAAATTTAATTATTTTATATTACAATTTTTTGATCAATCTGATTTAAAATGAGATAAAATTCATCAAAATAAATACTTCTATATACAATATTTGAGTTTATTTTGTTTGAACATTTTACAGAATTAAATGAAACATTTGTTAATGAATTTTAAATTGTGTTCTTTTTATATTATAAGAACAAATTTTAAATAATGTTCAATTTGGAATCATAATTATCAAGTTTTTTTTTTAATTGTTAAAATGTTTCTTTAGTTGTATAAGCTGCCACATAAATCCATAAAACAACTTGGCATATTCATAAAATAAAAAAAGTTAAGAATAGATTTTTACTATTATGGGAAATTTTGAATCAAGTTATTTGATAACTTTTAAAATATAAAACTTAATATAAGAAAAAGTACTTTTGAATTATTAAATCAATCATATTCCTTGGTTTAATTTTGAATATTTTATACTTTCTTTTATTTTGGAATTATATTTTTTATTTAGATAATCTTAAGTAAAACAAAAATGAATACATTATTTCTATTCATTGCCTGTATGATATTTGATGTTGAGATCTAAATGTTTAGAACACTTTGTTATTTCTCTTGTTTTTAGATGGTACCATGGAAATATTTCTCGCCTCCAAGCTGAGCAACTTTTACGAGTGTGTCGTGAAGGAAGTTATTTGGTGAGAAAAAGTACCAGCAGTAAAGGAGAGTTCAGCCTCTCAATCAAGTATGTTGGATTCCAAAACTAATTTATGTTGCTTTTACTTTTTAGCATTCTTTTTTTTTTTTAATCATTTAATAGACAATTATTACAATCACTACAATTAAGAAGAGCGTTTCTTATACATATCTAGACATAAAATCTCTACCTTTTTTTTTTAACCAAGTGTATTTTCGATACCCCAATTATGAAAGCAGTTGAAAACCATAGTTTTTGTCACAACACCTGTGGAAGGTCACATTTTTCCAAACATACATATATATGTACAAATATATGATTGATTGTAGCACTTCCCCTCTGGACCAAGTACTTAGGATTGTAACAATAGATGCCACATACAAATTTATTATGTCTAGACTATTAGCCACTATCTTATGTAGCTATAGAACATTATTTTAGACACATTTAGTCATAATAAAATTTTACATTTCATCCTAGGAGCAACATCATCACAATCACAACCATCGTTAGAGGAAGTAGTTCCTATTTTTCTCTCTAAATATCAAGTCCTCCTACCATCCCAGTCATCATCGAGAATAATTCTGTACTTTCAACAGATATGGGGTTTCACTCTTCGTAACTGATTATATAATATATTATAGTTTATAACTCCTAGACATAATATAATTTTTCCCTTTTCTGATTCTAAAATAAAAAAGTCTCCCCAGACTAATTCTGCTCAATCTTATTGACTGATCTCTGACCATTCCTATATCCCAGATTAACAATATTTGCATGCTAAATGAACGCTAATGTATCATTCAAATATGGCATCACGATGTTACCTACTTTTGCCCTCTGAATAAATTACTGCTTTCATTTTCTTACATTTAACGGCATAAGTTTGCATTTCCTCCCTCTCTCTTTCTCTTCCTCTCTATCTCTCTCTGTATATATTCTTCCCAACTGTCTCCCTCTCTCTCACTCGCTTTTGACATTTCTTTACGGCGATGCCGAAGAAAAAAAAAAACATTTATTTCCTCTCTCTCACTCGCTCACTTTGTACATTTGTTCCAGTAATTAATTATATTTTTTCAGACATACTTACGTTTTTTATATACTTTATTTAAATATACTTTATTTAAACCTGCACAATCTACTATGATTGTTGCCGAATTAAAAATAAATGTTTCGGCAATATGATCTACTGGATTCTCGACATTGCGCACATGCTAACTTTTTTTTATGGGTGGGTGGGTCGGTGGGGGTAAATTTGCACATTAGGTCTACCTCCATAATTTTCTTTAGAATGACGACTATTACAGGTTTTTGACTATGCTGATTAAAAAATTTTATTCAAATTTTGCGAAGACAAATATATAGAGATATAAAAACCTGCATTATACACTGTAATTCACTTGCATGTCAGGTTTGTAGACACGCGTGATAAACAAATCTACTTCTCTCCTACTGATACTGCCACCCTCCATTTTTTTTTTTTTTTTTTTTTGTATCTGCGGGTGGGGGGTGCTGACAACAATTATCACAGTTAAATTTTGGGGAATTATTTTTCCACCCCCACCTCCAAACAAAAAGAAGTTGTCTACTCTGAAAACCGTTCTTTGCATGGGGATGTTGGGGACGTCTATTTTGAACGCCGTTCTTAACATGACAATACTTAAAGAAGTGAAGTGAAAAAAGTTCTAATTGTTTTGTTTTACATGTTAAAAAAAGGCGACATAAAACTGGAATTTACTTTAATACTATTGCTGGAAAAGTTGAAAAGAAGAGGAAGACTTGAACAACAAATGTAAAAAGCTAGGACTACTACCACTGATTTCGATCACTCTAAACAGTTCATATGCAGTGAGAATCCCTAATCTCAAAAGCTTCTGTTTTTATTTTTCATTATTTTTTTAATGGACCATTTGTTTGTAATTTTGTTGATTCATACTGATTTACGCATTCCCTTAATTGCTTTTTCTAAATTCAAACAGTACCTGCAGGTTATCACCTCAAACAAGCACTAATCGCCAGTAAAAGCCAAATTATTTAATTTTGGCCACGGCTGCCAGTGTCTGCAATTGTTCAGGGACGGCAGTGGCCACCAACAGCAACCATAGTTTAATTTATTTGCGAAGGGTGGGTGGCAGGCTTCCACCGGGCAACGCTGGTTAATGGGTCCTGGTAGTTGTTAATATGTAATCTGCATGTTGCCGCTTCTATCACATTGTAAACTGATGATAATAAAACTGTATAATAATTTGTCTTAATCTGACTACCATACTTATTTTGGATGTCCTTGCAACGTTTTGGATCTGTAATCTTTGACCTTTTTCATGCGTGTCTAGTCAAACTTAAGAATCTATACGGAATTTCAATTTAAACTCTCAACCCACAGGGATAAATTGTTCTCATTCCATCGGCAATGATCGAGTAGAAATCTTAAGTAATTCTTGATCATATTCTTAGTATCATCAGTACTGAGGATTGAACCTTCAACCTCCAAAAGACTATTACTTAGAAATCATTATTACATTGCATTGTATCTATTGTGTTCATTGTGAGAATAATATCCAAGATGAGAATGGTCGACCAAATAATCCAAAACTGGTAATATGTATATTAACTAGACAGTTTAGCCTGTTATAAACAAGCAAAAGTTAGAGTCCGTTGACTTAGAATGAGTGCTTTATGCTAAAATCAAATTATGTCACCTACTCCTCGTTGACTAAAATAATAAATTTTACATAAATGCATTTTAAAAAGTGATATTCGTTTTATTAAATTTAAATAATATTTAGCTGACAATTATTTTTCCAGTTAGAAGACGGAATATTTGTTTTTTAAAAGAATTAACTTGCTACAATTTTGAATAATATTAATTAACTATAAATTAAACCAATTGATTTGGTTATCCTGTGGAATTTCCCCATGTTCTCTTAGTATTTTTGTTATTTAAGTAATTCTGTTCTTCTCCTCCCGACTGATTGTTTCTTGTTTTTCTTTTGCAGGGGTTGTAGAAGTATCATGCATATTAGGATAGCCAACCGGAATGAAATGTATATCCTGGGAGAGTTCAGTGAACCATTCCGAACAGTTCCGGACATGATTCAATATTATGGTTCTAACATCCTACGAATCAAAGATGCTGATCATTTACATTTGCGTTATCCAGTCTCTGTGAACATGGTGTGATGATCAAACTGATGAAGAAAATGATTGCCACCTGAGAATTACAATGACAACGATGCAAATTTGATGTGCAAAAAAGGAAAAACAAAAAGACAACAGAGGTATTCTTCTCTCTTTCAAAAATAATGGCTGTGCAAGAAGCAAGTGTAAAAGTTCAATCTGAGAATGTGTTTTTCAGTTGTGAACTTGTCAATACATAAAAAAAGACAACCGTTTGTTCTCTGTGTATTGGACAGGGAGATGATGATGATGATGATGATGACTAGTTGGACAGAGGTAGATTTTGTCCAATATCGATAAAGCGAAATGGTTCCACTCCTGATCCGAGTTCTAATTTGGTACAAACCTTAAAAAGAAACTGTATAGATTGAAACCACCTACTGACACAACTGTCCACATTGGCACACGCGCACATGGGGCTCATCCGATTGCTACGAAAACATCATATATTCAATTAGTAAAAAGGCAATAAGCAGGAAAGCTTAGATTAATAACATACCAGGCATTGTCCTTTTCCTTTCTTCTTGAGATACAAATTCGAATAGAAGTTTTTACATTTTTCTTCTTTGTGGTCTGCTCATCATGTTTTCTTAAACACTTGACTAGTATCTGATACGTATCAAGAATCGTGTGTTGACAGCATTCAATCTTTTCTCATGTCTTGCGAGAATTTGTGTGCTCACATCAAATCTCTTCAATTTCAGATAACGATTTTAAACTTCCATAACAACATGTTAGGTTTTTTTTATTCTTTAGTTTTCTTTTCTTTTTCATAAAATAAATAAAAGAAATATTCTCTTGAAATTCCCCCATCCATTTTAATGTTAACATATTAATTTTTTTCTTTTCTTTTTCCTTATACATCTATCTGTATGCTTTGCATAATTGAAATCCATTTTATATATATATATATATATATATATATATATATATATATATATATATATATATATATGCTTTACAAAAAATATCCTTTTTATTCATTTTTTTTCCTTACACTTCTTTCATTTGAATAGCTTTTAAAATAAGTAAAAAAAGGAAAATCTTTATTTGTTGTGAAAAAGAGAGAAAACTGAGCCC
Source organism: Euprymna scolopes (assembly GCF_053919585.1). Classification (NCBI taxonomy): domain Eukaryota; kingdom Metazoa; phylum Mollusca; class Cephalopoda; order Sepiida; family Sepiolidae; genus Euprymna; species Euprymna scolopes. The sequence goes on from NC_136486.1 coordinate 84,280,481, forward strand.
AACTTTGCTGCCTCATATCTGTCAGTGTTTTGGCAAACGTCACTGTTTCCCATTGCTGTGCCATCATATTGAAATGGTTCACAACTGTTGCTTGTCTCTGAGATTTGTAACTATATTACAAAATGGTGGATGAACCATGGTCTCCATTCTGTAATAAAGCCAAGTCTCTGCTGACAAACTGTTGTTGATTGGCTGACAGGTCTACAAAAAGGGATCACTACTATCTGGTTGAGATAAGAATGAATCTTCATCGACACAATGGCTGCTTCTGAGACAGCCAGAGATATTCAATTCAGCCGGCATTTTTTCAAAAGATCTTTATTGCTCATGGTTATCAAAATATATATTTTCCCAGAAAAATACTTAAAACTATATAATCTGGAAATGATAGAGTTTGAAAACATTTTGTGTTTATTTCTGAATATTTTTGTTAAAATTGTTTGCATTTCCTTTATGAATTCTGAAATCAAATCCTTACATTTCAGAAGAATCTCTTTCGAGCAAATCTGCAAATGTTCGATTTGAACTAAACTGTAAATCAATACATGTATGAAGATATCTAATATTTTTACTAACGCTAGAATACAGAGTTAAGCTTCGTTTTTTTCTTTTCTTTCTTAAAATCAGACTTTCAGCCAGAAATTTATTTGGGAAATGTATTATTCAGCAATGTGGCTCGAAGGACATTCTGGAAAAAGAGAAAGAAAACATGGCTGACAAAAAAAAATTGCCTTTACAAGAAGTAAAAAAAGAAAATAATTAAAACTTGCAAAGAAGACCATTTACAAGAGACAGTTTTCTGTTGTCTGCATATTAACTAACATTATTTTTAATACATAATGACAATTTTTTAAAAAATCATTTCAGAGAAGCATGCATTTTAACTGGTGATAATGTCTAGAATGTATGTCTTCCTCTTCTCTAGATTCTTTTTTCAGTTTCCTTTATCCCCCTTCCCATTCCCCACCGTGCACTTCATACTCAAAAGAAATATTTCTTATAGTTTTTTTTATCTCTTTATACCCCGGCCCCTGTTTTTGTTTTTTTATATATATTTTGAGTAGCGGCTCCTTTATTCCAACAACTGCTCAACTTAAATATTATCTGACAAAGTCATAAGGGGCAACATATAGTGTGAAATGTCTTTTATTCTTCCTTCTGCTTGCAAGATGGCAAGTTTTCTCTAACCTTTACCCATAATACCCCCCCTTCCCTTCCATCAAACTCCATTTCTTTTCAAGTAGTGCCTTCTAATGATGATGATGATGACTTATCTCTGGATGCTGGTAAGTTTACAGTTAACCTCTTCATGTGTTGGAATTTTGCTTCCTTTTGGAAATGATGCCACCAAACTGGTTCTCAACATTTGTTTGGCTTCATTCCAATCAATACCCTTCCCCTTCCCTCCCAAAATAAAACAATAATGAAACTCAGTTTTACATTAGCCATTCATTCAAACCATGGTTATTCTATTTAATTTTGGTTTTAGATTTTTATTCTTATTTTTTAAGATTTTTTGGGTTTTTTTTTACAAAAGTTAAAAAAAAAATGGTAGTATTTCTCGTTTTGCAACTGTTGTCAACAGTGAAAATTCAAATTTAATTTCTATCCTAGCATTTTAGGCACAGAAACTTAGTTTGTCTAAAAATATTAAATATGTCTAACAACTTCAAAACTCTAATTCTAGTGATTTTGTAAATGATTTCTAAACAAAGCTTATAAACGCAAAACTGCACTAAAAGCTTTTATCGTTCCTTCTAAGATTTCTTTTTACTTCTTTTCTCTTTGTTTTAAATCCCTATTGATTGTTTGGACAAAAAATAAATGCAGCATTCGTTCTCTTTGAGGTTTCACCCACCCCTCTACACACACACTGACAAGGACAAAACCTTTTATATAATAAATATTTAAACTATGTTCAATTGTCTTGCATAGAAGTTTAACCAAATTTAGTATAAGTGCAAACAAATCAGCCAGTTCCAAAATATTATTTTAATTTATATATAAGAAAAATTATGCTTCAGTTTTTTTTTTGTGTGCGTGTATATATATATATATATATATATATATATATATATATATATATATAGTTTTAAATAAAATAGGCGAAAGTTTCTCAAGAGCTCTTTCGGCTATTATCTCATCAGGAGAAAATCGATAGCGTAAAAAGTAATATTATGTCAAAACTTTAAAGAGTTCTAATGGGGAACTATTGAATGTGCCAAAAGTATGGGGACAACTAAAATTAAGTTTATTAACGATTAAAATATTGGCGCAACAGTTGTGCCAATATTTTAATCGTTTTAAACGTTAATAAACTTAATTTTAGTTGTCCCCATACTTTTGGCACATTCAATAGTTTCCCATTAGAACTCTTTAAAGTTTTGACATAATATTATTTTTTACGCTATCGATTTTCTCCTGATGAGATAATAGCCAAAAGAGCTCTTGAGAAACTTCCGCCTATTTTATTTAAAACTATATATAAATTCTGTACCTCCAAACATTTATTTAAATATATATAAATTCTAAAGCAAATTTATTCTCATTTATATATGTAATGGAAAATAATAAAATAAACTCAGCTTGAACACTTTCCTTCAGTTTTATTGTATAACCGATAACAATGGTATCAATCATAAAGATGAAACTGAAATATGTGTGTGTATATAATTGAATATCAGGATAAAACAAAGACATTTGTAAGGAACAGTAAAATCAAGATGGGGGATTTGAAAATACATTTTTCAGAAAACAAAAAGAAATATATCTATATGTAAGTAGTATTAGTGATAGAGAACAAGAGTCCAAAATGCGAGTAAGCAAAGTGCTCAGAAGTAGGAGACTGACATGGATGTAAAGGTACCATGTAGTAGGCAGTGGGAAAAACAACGAGAGAAAGTATATTGTGATGAGGAGTGACACGGTGCAAGTGTAAGAGTATATTAGCAGAAGAGATGAAATGATAAGTGAAAATGTGAGCTTAAGTGTGGTGGTAGTTGGCATAGGATGGAATTCTGAAAATTAAGAAACTATGCAGGAAGCAATCTATGTTTTGGTATTTAGAGTGGGGAATGGAGACTACAAGAGCATGTGTGAAATATGGAGTAGATCTATTGGAGTCATGCCACAGAAAAAACTTAACCATTGTTGATAAAACATAGTTTTCCAAAATTATATTCTTGGTAAGTGCAGGGTGAATTAGAAAAAGTAAAAATATTGCTTGATATCATTCCTAGAGTCTGCAATTAAGGCTGCTTTTATGTGGCATTTGTGGTGTATGCTATGTAAGAATTTTATTTTTGTGGCCTTAGTAAAGTGAAATTAATGATTAAATTTAAACAAATATGAAACGAGCATTTTTAGTTTCACCATGTTTTACGATTTGATTATATTTATAGATTCTTTTGATAAAAGGACCTTGAGTAATAATAGGGCCATGTATCTTGACGATATATTTGTGAGATTCAAAACCAGGACCAGAGTTGGAAACTATATATAAAAGATAATTGTTTAACTTTCATCAACAAGTTAAGATTTTGGTTTATGCAACTTCTTCGGAGCCACTAGCATTATTAGGCTGATGAAATATTTTATATCTTTGAGTGTGTTTATGTGGAGAGGATCAAAGGTTGCTGGTTGCGATGGGATTGGCGTGTGATGTATTTAAATTGGGATTAACAGCGCAGGTGCTTTACTAAAATGTTCTTTGTTAAATATCTTTGTTGGAGTTATTTAATAGTGTTCTGGTTTTAATTACTTTGAACTATGCTCGGCCATAAAGTTGTAGTAAACGCTAATGTTCAAACGTGTGTGAATACAAAGACATACACACTAGTCCAAGTACACACTCTTACATACAAATGCAAACTCACGTTTATATGGATGTATATCCAGATATCCATCAAGCTCCATATATAGATACACAGACATGTACATATATAAGCACACATATAAACACTATTAGCTCTGAAACAGATGTGCACATATGAACATATATATATATATTCATACACACCCATTTGTATACATATACATCTCTCTCTCTCTCTCTCTATATATATATATATATATATATATATATATATATATATATACACATATAATTACAAACACATTTTAGTGAATGTAAGTTGAATAAAATGAAGTGAAATGATAAGTGAATAACTATATGTGTGTGTGTGTGTGTGTGTGTGTGTGTGTGTGTGTGTGTGTAAATATATTGACAAGGAACAGAAGGAGTCTTTCTTGAATGGAGCATTTTTATTTTTGTTCCATCCAGAGTACTCCACTTGAGGGAGCTGGAAATCGTCACATAAAAAATTGACCTTGTGTCTAACTTTAACCTGGATGGGAAGCAAATAGAAAATAGATTCAAATACTGCACACATCTCAGATTTTGTGAGTTTTATATGTTTAGTCCAAAAAAATAGGTTTATATATGTATATGTATGTATGTATGTATATGTGTATATGCGTATGTGTATGTATATATATGTATGTGTATATATATGTATGTATATATATAGATAGATAGATATAGATATATATGTATATATATATAGATAGATAGATATATATATATAGATATATATATAGATATATATAGATATATAGATAGATATATAGTTTAAGCATAAAATAAACAAAAATAGTATTTGTTTCTGAATAGAAATTTTTTTACGTCAGAGATCCAATAAAGAATATTTCAAGTTTTCTTAACTTAAATATATTAAGAACACTTGACAAATTATTTATTGGATTTTTCAATTAAAACAAATTGCCATTCATATTTTTGTTTATTTATGAATTTAATTATAACTATGTTCTATTTTAAATATTGAACACACCCCTTTTGTATTAAGAGCTAATTCTTTTTCCATAAAAACAAAAAGGAAAAACAACTAAACATAGGAAGAAATAAAAATCAAGCAAAAGATTGACCAGCTTCATTCAGATCAACGAACACCTTCAGAAAAATAAGTTTTGTTTATCCAAACAAAACCACCAATCTTTGATTTTTTTTTCTTGTATTTTAATTGTTTTTCCTTTCTGTCTTTGATGACATTTCATTTTATTATATATCTTTTATTTTATCCTTATATCTATCTATCTATCTATATATATATATATATATATATATATACATACATACACACACTTTCTTACATATTAACATTTTCTATAAAAAATCAACTAATATTTTAATAATGAAGTTTAGGTTTTACTTCTAGGTAAATGTTTCATTCCTTTTCTTTTTTTAAATCCAACAAAAAGTAAAAGCAGCTCTTGTAAATGAATTCTTTTTTTCTTTTGACTATTTTTTGTTTGATTTGTTTCATTGTTTGATTTTTGTTATGAACATGAAACTTTCCTCGTATCCTGTTTACACTGCCATCTTATAAAACAAAACAACTGTTAATGCGAGAGGAAAAAAAAAACCTACTTACCACGTTCTAGTCATTTTATTAATTATATTTCCATGGACGACTTGTAATTGAGATGTGATTTCAATGAAACAAAAAAGAAAAAGTCAACTATTTTAGTGGATCGGGTGAGGTATTTATTTATTCTTTTGTTGCCTTTTATCAAAAGATGAAAAACTATTCATAAATTATTTATTCAAATTTTTTCTCATTTCAGTTTTTTTTCTTTAAGTTATTTGATTTACATTTATTATTTAATGAGATTGCTTTAGTTTTCTTGAAATGGTTGTTTTTGTTTAGCATTATTTAATTCTTTCTGTATTTTAATTGTTTACGCAAAAATAAACTTTATACAGTACTGATACAAGGATATTTAAAAGCAAAAATCATATAATAAATTTATTAATCAGAAAAAAATTCTTGAATGAATCCCCAAGTTATTATTTTCTTCATTTGCTCAAGTTGGGTGTTGGTATTAGTTTCTCTGATTTTTATTTAGAATCTTGTAATCACATTCAAAACCATGTGAAGGTTGCTAATGACCACCAGTGACTGTGGTGCATTTGATCCAATAATTCTGTGGCAGAGCCGACAGTCTGTGCCTGTATCCATTGCATCAATGCCAACTCCCAAAAACGATTAACTGATATTGAGATGTAAAAAAAGCAAAAACATTTTTTTCTCTTTTATTTACTTGAGCTGCTTAAAATAAGATGTAGGCATTTATATTTTTAAATCTTATCAAATTGTCATCAATTTTTCATTGATTATGTTTCTGAATTGTTTAGATGAGGATTGATAATTTGGATTATTTGGATCGCTGTTCTCATCTTAAGTGTTAATCTTACGTTTTGGTCAATGTAATTTTCGACCTTCTTCAGATGTATCTTGTCAAACTCAAGAATCTGCATGAGTCCATGGCATAACAGATAAAGTACTAAGTAAAAGTACAATTCTAAATGACACATAACTAAATGATACAACACAATTGCAAATTACTTAAGACTTCCATCTCGTCATGCGAATGAGAGCATTCTATCTCTATGTATTAAATAAAGGGTTCCATTCGAAATTCTGTGCAGACAAAATACACCTGAAGAAGTCTAGCAGTTATATTGAACGAAGTGTTCAAATAACACTCAACATTAGAACCATAGTTGGAATAATCAAAATAATATACGTTTTTCATTTGTTTTGTATTTTTTATCACAATCTTTCTGTTACTATCTTAACAATCGTGTTTGCAAGTTTTGTTGTTAACACGCTTTATCCACGAATATTTGTATTCTATATACTGCAAACCGGACTCTATGGTTTTTGAACCCCTCGTCTCAAAACACTTTACACAAACAAATCCAAACTACTACTGAGAAAAGACATAGAAAGAAACCCTTAATGTTTATGTAACATAAACATATTGTCTAATCTTAATTTTTTTCTATTTTTTTTACTCTTTGTGCTTATTTGAACCCAAGTTAGTTACTACTGTTCAAAACTAATGAAAACTGCCAAAATATTTTTTGTTTTTATTTAGTTTTATCTTTTTTGAGTCTTCTTCAAGTAAAGAAATATTTGTAACTCCAGCAATCTGCAGGAACCAAATCGATCTCCTTAATTTATTTATAAAACTTTGGTTGGCAGTACAAGCAGGAGAAATAAAAACTAAAGCAAAAATCATTCAGTTCTTCAGTTTACATTAAATACAAATATTGAATCAGACATAACATATAATGGTAATACAACTGTAGATAATGTATATTTGTAATAGTTATTAATTTAATGTTATATTTTTCTTTTAGAATAAGTTATCAGTTGAAGTACATACATGCCATTCTAAAAACATTTCAAAGTATATGCATAGTATTAGTGAAATGTACAATACTGACATTTATCAAATGTATAGGTGCACTGTAATGGCAAAGCTAAGAAGAGATATACATTGTTCCTATTTGATATGACAATAAAGTAATATTTTATCCATGCCTGGTTGTATTATAATTAGCATATTTTTAATCTTCCATTACATGGTTTCAAAGATGATGCTATAATTAAAATATAGAAAATGACTACACAAATTCAATCCAATTTTGATCACATCATCAAGCCATGATGAGATCTGTGATGGAAAGATGTTATTTGTATAGCTATTCACCATTATTACAATATTAATATATTATTATAAAACCATGCTAATACATTGAGCACTATTAAAATAAATTCTAGGAAATTTCACCGAACAATATTTAAATACTGGGTTATAGTCAGTTGACACTTCCTAACTTCTGGTGTGGCTGCTACCGGAAGTGGTGGCAAGACAAATCAGTTCCTTCACTTTTATTGTTCTTCAGTATTCTTATTGTGAAGTGATTAATTGTAATAAAATATAAGAAAAGGGCAATATTGAAAAATATATAATAAAAATTAACAAAATTATACAGATAAAAATAACACAATTAGTCATTATTTGCATTTTTAATAACAGCATTAAAAAATAAGTTTTTATTTTATTTTAAATTATATAAGAAATATGTGTATGAAATTATAAGAATGTATTTTTAATTTTAATAATAAAAGTGTTTTATTTGAATTTATACAATAAATGTTTATGAAAGTATAAAAATAAAATTATTGAAATCAAAATAATAAAATTTCAAACATCATTAAAAAAGAATGTATCCAATACTTAATATTCCCAAAATAGTTTTAAAAGACTTTTTTAAAAAAAAGTGTTGTGTTTCTTTTTAATTTTTTTTTAAAGAGTGCAAAAAGTGTTTCAATAATTCTTTAAAAATTTCTAATTCAATAATTCTTAATCAAAATAAAACTGAAAAAACCTTTCAATAATTATTAAATAATAAAAAAAGATGATTGGAAAAATGTAATAAAAAAAAAAAGAGTACATGCACAGGGGAGATAAAGGTATGAGAAACAAGTGAAGGAACTGATTTGATTTATCGCAGCTTCACTAGAAGTTAGGAATTACATTAGCTGACTATAACCAAATACTATGCTCAATGAACAACGGTTTAAAGTTGATTTTTAATCTTAAAAACAAAGATCATTCATTATATGGTTTTTAAACCAGCCTAAAATTTCAAAATCATATCTTGTGTAAGAAATGACCTTGATTTTTATGTGAACTAATGATATTAAAGTGGTGTTCATTATCCAGTATATACAATATTTTCATTATTGCATGATTCCACAAACACTTATGACTAAATAAGAATAATCAAAATAAGATCCTCCTTTCCACGCAGCATGTTCTCATTACAACAAAGCTCAGTGTCTGAAGCAACCGTCGATATGGGTGACAGCTGAAGGGTTTTAATCTACTTTTGACCTGCATCTCAAACTTTGTCTTTCTGCCAGTTTGCCTCCTTTGCAATGAGTAGATTTTAGACTTTCTCTCTTCTTTTAAAAGAAATAACAAAAGAGACGAAATAAGGATGAATAACATAAAATGATTACTTACTGTGGATGCTGCTGCTGCTGTTTTTTTTTGTTCTGTGTTTTTTTACAATTTTACAGTTTCATAATTGACCTTTAAAAAAAGTCTTCAATCCAAAGTTAACAAATACTCTGATTGTAATATGTAATTTTAATTTCATTGAAAAGTGCAAGTAAAAATATTTGAAATGAAATAGTTTGATTTTGAAATTGTTTTATTGACTTTTCATGGAAAACTTAGCTCTGCAATGACTGTGAATATAAACAGAAAGAAAGCTGTTCGACTACTATTAAGACTAACTTCAAAATAATAGTGACCTTTCAGTATTCACATTCAATGACCCTGATCCAGTTCCAATTTCATTAAATATGTCTTGTATTCTTAGCAAGAATATTTTTTAACCTCAAACAATTCTCACATTTATTATGTGGGAGTATACACTTATTATTCTAATTATTCTGATTATTATTCTGATTATTATTCTGATTATTATTATTATTATTATTATTATTACAGTGATTATTATTATTATTACATTCTGTTCATATGATGATGATTATTGGATCAGTAGTAAATATTCCCATTTCTCTGATACCTGATGAAACCTCCACTCCATACTTCTTTTATTCTATCCTTGCTCTCTCACCCCACACCCACCTGAAGGTTGTGAGTAGGATTACATGAATGACTCCCCTCCCCTCCTCCTCATAACAGTTTTGATAAAAATGAACGAAAACTGATTGGGAAATTAATTATTAGTTGTGAGTTATTATTACTACTATTCTCTGCTTCTACGAATAATGATAGAAGTTTATAACTGCAAAACATAACAACAGGTGTAAATATAAAGATGTAAAACAAAACAATATTCATTTTTTTTTTTTTGTAAGTTTTTCAAATGTTTTTTTCTGATGCCTATCAATTTGACAAAATGATAACACATTATTACTGCTATATTCTAGGTTTCATTTCAAAATAAAACAAATGATTTAATTTTTTAAAAATGCAAGTATTTTAAAAAAAATTTTGTTTAAAGATTTCTATGGTATGTATTTTCAAGATACCTGGGAGGGGCACGCAAAGAATAAATTTTGTATATTCTGGCAATCTTTGCCGTGTGAAGTTTTCCTTTCAGAGAATAACCATGGTATATATAGAGGAAAAAGAAATTAAGGCAATCAAATTCTACCCCAAAATTATTAAAAAAAAAAAAAAAAAACCCTAACAGATGACAAAACTGTTCAAGCTTCTTCGTCCATGTTTGTGCAATGTGCAGTTTTTTTATTTTGATTTTTTTTTAATTATCAAAAAATGAAAGAAAGAAAAAAAAGAATAACCCCAAACAAACGGGAGGAAAATGTTCTTATTTCCCCTGTGACTGATTTGTACACTAGTAGATGACTGCAGAATAATATTTTGAACAATTTCTCCATTATGTTTGTGATTTGGATGAGAGAGAGATATATATTCCTCCACCTCTCTTCCTTCTCCTTACTCCTACTCCTCTTACTCCCTGATAATGTTCATGGACCAGAATCCATTGGCTGAATGAATGACTGAAATCTGGCTGCTCTGTATATTTTTCTTTCAATGTATGGTTGGTTGCTTTTGTAAATTATCCAGCTCCTCCTTTCAAAAAAAAAATTAAAATCAAACAAAAAAAAAAACAAACAAAAAACATTTAAAAAAAAAAAACAAAGAAAAAAGGATTAAATGAAAAAAAATAAAAAATAAAAAAGGACTTTGTGAATTCTACTTGTAAACCTTTTGCCCAAAATAAACACTGATTTTCTCTGCAACAAACCTGTTTTTTTTTGTTTGTTTTCTGCAACAACTTAAAAATTTGTTTAAAATTAAAAATGCTTTTCTAATATTTAAATTTTGACATATTTATATATTAAAGTGAAGACAATTTTACCCCTATTTCAATGGTTAGAATTCCAGCATTTCTCTCAAAGGCTGCAAAGTTTTACTGCATGGGAAATACGAGTGTTGTTCCAAAACTAATGCCTCCTATTTTTTAACTCAAAAAGTTGAATAGTTATAAATAAGGGAGTCGTGCCATTAAAACAATTGGCATTTTGTGCTCCAGAATTTATTTTTCTACATAATCACCACAATTCTCAATGCACTTTTGCCAACGATGAACAAGAGCATTCATGCCCTAGTTGTAAAAGTCAGCACTATTTTTTATGGCTGCGATTACAGCATTGTTGTTAGGGAAATGCATAATGCGTTCCTCTGAAATCTGGACAAGTGAAAATCTGACAGTACCAGTTAGGACTGTCCAGCCAAACTTTGTCACACATTTTGTGGTCTTCAAACTTATGTGTGGTTTGGCATTGTCATGTTCCTTTTTTTTTCTTCTTTTGCTTACACAGGCTTCGTCAACATTCCAACATTGCAGTCAAAGTTGATAGTGAACCCTGGGTCCAAGAAATTCAGAAGAATGACACTTTTCCAGAAGACGGTACACATCACTTTGCCTTCAGATGTCTGCATCTTGAACTTCTTTGTTGAGTAGTGTGAGGGATGCCATTCCATCAGCTGATGTTTGAATTCCGGCTCATAGTAATGACACTACATCTCATCACCAGTGATGATGCAGTCCAAGAATCTGTTATATTCGGTTTTGTACTGATTCAACAAGTGTTGACAGATATTCTGTCAGGGATCCTTTTGATTCAGATTCATGAGCATTCGTGGAAGACACCTAGCACACATTTTGTTGTATCCTAAAGATGATAACAGCACTGACACATTCAACTCTCCATGCATTTCATTCACCGTTATCTGCCGATCAGCACAGATGAGTTGGCTGAGGCGTACAGTGTTTTCTGGGGTAGTGGCTGTGCATGCGTTGTCACTCATGTCTCTATCACCACTCTGAAATTAACGAACCTATCTCTTAATTGTGCTGCCATCAACTGCATCAGCTTCGTTAACGTTCAACAGACGCTAATGAATATTGATCGGTTTAATTTTTTTTTTTTTTGCATTCTGATTCAATGACACATCTGTTTCTGATGCACATCCAGGATAGGTTGCTTTCTTAGAAACTCACACCGTCAATATCTGTAACAGAGAGATGAAAATTTCAGATCATGAATGCATAAGTTCGGTCATCATAACAATGCGATTTGCAATCCCCTCTGATTCATTCAGGCAGAATAAAAAATAGGAGGTATTACTTTCGGAACAGCCCTCATAATTACTTGTAGAATTGTCACCTAATTTTTTGATTGAAGGAGTGTTACACAAAATATAAAGATATTCACAACAACAGCGGCAATGTAATGCATAGATATTTTTAACTAACGTTACTTTATTTAAATGTAGAATCGTACTCATTGCATACATTGATGTCTGTTCTCTACTACACAATGGATAATATGGAACACTAGAATTACAAACATAAATAATTTCATTTAAAAGTGAGTTAATCTGCACACATCTTTAATGTGTGACATCATCAATGGATTTGAAGTTGGGTTAAGTAAACTGAATTTTATAATTAAAAAAAAAATTGACTATTTTTGGAATTAGATTATGAGTTTCAAGGCGCAACCTTTGATGCAAGTTGAAGTGATTTAAAACTCAGGACCAAGCGTACTTTCAGAACTGATTAAGTCACTCAAACACAACTTTTCATATGTATGCAAAAAATTTTTTTTTTTTTCAGTTTTTAATGACATTGGAATACCCGTTTTTCCTATAAAAAAAATCAAAATCAAACCATATATATATATGTATGTGTGTAATATATATCTTCACAAAATCAAGACAACCAAATATAAAATGAGAACATCATATGTTGTATTTCCTCATGCATTACAAATATATATATATATATATATATATATATATATATATATATATATATATAAAGAGCAAATAGTTAATAAAACATGTTAAAAAAGACACTTTGAAAAAGAGTTAAAAACATATTTAATCTGAAAAGGAAACACGTAATAAGTGGATAGTCCTTAATCCACGGAGTTTCGAAGAAATACTTTTCTTCTCATCAGAGGGTAGGAATTAGCAAAATGCGGAATCGGATTTTGCATACAAAAGTATTTGATGAAACTACAAGTCAAAGATCTTACTTGATAATATATATATATATATATATATATATATATATATGGCAATTAAGTTACACAGAATTTTCTATGTTTCATCCTCGTGAGGATTTGTCAAGTTGATAAATACTTATGAAGATGAAGCAGAAAATTCTGTGTAGCTTAATTGCCATATTTTCATAACTTATTACCCAGCTCTACTTGCATATTGAGCACTGTTGAAGTAAGTACTAAAAATCGTTACATATAATTGTATGTATATACATTAAGTAATAAATATATTTATATATATTTATTAGTAAAAATATATAATTCTTGTGACTTTTCTGACTTGAAAAAATAAAAGCATGAAAATATTCAAATTAATTTTCCCAACAAGATGTGAACAAAAATTGAAACTTCACATTTTCATTTTATTTTCAATTCATATATGTATTACAAACTAAAATGAAATATTAGTTTTGTTTTAAATTAGCTTTGAAGAAAGTACTTTTTTTTTCTTAATGATTACATTTTTCTTGAATAATTTTACACAAACATTTAGTACTTTAATTGTTTATTAAGTTGTACTTTTTTTTTATTTTCATATATTTTATTTTTATCTGCCAATGCTAGCCCCTGTTGAGAAGTGACAAGTAACCAGTCAATTTCGTTTCAAAGCATTTCAATGGGGCCTGACACTGGTCAAGATCGATAATTGCAGTGGAAGCCAGTTATTTTACTTATTTTATTTTTATTTTTATATATTGTACTTATTTTTTAGAAAAAAAAATCTGTTTATATTTGAAAAATATAAACAGATTTTCTGTGTGTTTAACTATAAATTGTTTTGGCTATTTTGAATTCTGAGAGAACCCAGATGGTTTGTTTCTATTTTGGTCAAGAGTAGTATTCAAGTTGTGTTAGATACATGCTAAGATCATTCCTTTTCGTTATTAGTACAATTAAAGTGCTAAGTCTAACTTTTAAAAATGTTCATTTAGCAACATTCTCATACTCTCTTGCAAAATTTCTTTTCCTTCATTCTCTTATCAAAAATCAGTATTGCTTTAAAAACAAAAAAGCAAAAGTGTAAAAACAAAATTCTTGGGACAATCCTACATATAACAGATCAATAATGGATCAATATATACAAAAGTATTTTAATGATTTTATCCCTCCTTGTTTTTGTGATTTCAACATTTTTTAATATATTCTGCTATGTTTTACATGAAAAATCTCCTCACAGAAATATTTAAAATTAGCAGAACCTGTGTATCAGCGATGTCCAGTGGAAGTATGACACAAAGCTAGAACAGATTCGGTAAAGGATCCCCCCTCACCCCCTAAAATTAAACTACAGTTGTTGGGGGCCACTGCTGACCCTAGAAAATAGCGGGCACTGGCAACCGTGGCCCAAACAAAATCATCTGGCTTCCACTGTTGGACATTATCTGGCAGTGACAGCTAGGAGAAGCTTTGTCATCACTAGTGGTTATTAGCAATTAGTACTGGTTTGGGGTGATTATGTGTGGGCATTGGTGTTTACTAATGTACACTGACTACCTTTGCAACTGAGACTCATTAGCGGCCATGATCTGTGTTGGCCTCCATTGGAATGCTTCTAACTGAAATCATTTGTCTTCAACTGGTGGGCACTGGCATCCATTAGCTGTCACTGTATGCTTGTGGTGGGGATTAATGATCACTCGCAGTTAGTGCTATATTGCAGCATTTACTGGTGGACCTTGGCTGCTTTACAACTGTTACTGTCGGTTCCCAGTGTCAGTCATTGGTAGCCATGAGCAGTATTGGCCTCCATTGGACTGCTCTGAAATGAAATTGATGCTGTTATTTGCATTTACTGACAGACACTGGCTTCCTCTGCAATTATCGATCTTGACCAGTGTCAGGCCCCATTGAAATGCTTCGAAACGAAATTGACTGTGGTTACTGTCACTTCTTGACAGGGACTAGCATTGGCAGGTAAATTGCTTGTCTTCAAATGTCTGTCATCCAATGGCATGCACCATCATTTATAATGGTAATTGCTTCTTTTAAAGAGGCTACTGTCACTTCATGGCAGAGGTGTCACTGTTTTATTGAGGAATATGTACCGTAATATTTTTTAAGTATAATGTTCCACTTAAATGTAACTTTATCCAGTATAATAATGATAACGTTACGAGATGATATCTTTTTATTAAATTGTCATAAAAATCTGTGTCCATATTCCACATAAGCACATATGAAACAAAATAGAACTGTTTTTTTTTTTTTTTTTTTTTTTTTGTTATTTTTTAGTAAAAAGTGAAAATGAAGATACACTATTTTGTAAATTGTTGGATGAAAGAACATGAGCAACTAGAAATACAATGGCACGGGTCTCACGTGAAAATCTGGTTTGATGTAAAAAGGGTCCGATTACCAAACTGGACTTCCTATTTTAGTTTAAAATACATAATAAAATTGGCATAAATGAAAATATGTGAAGCTTTTGTACACAATTAAGTAATACGTGATTATATTTTGTATAAAGTAAACAAAAAATGCTAATTTAATTTAATTTTTTTAAAAATGTTTTATTATTATAAACTATATATTACTTGTGTGTGAACATTTCTTGTCTAAAAATATTTAAAGCAAAATAAGCCTTTGGTGTAAATAAAGAAAACACTTAAACATGGCTGCCAGCGATTTTAAACTAAAATAGGGAGTTTGGTTTGCTAAGCAGAACATTAGTACCTCAGTAAGTGGCTTTTAACTGACACCAGTCTGAATGGCTTATGCTTCTTATTTGGCGAAAACTAATAACAGTAACAGATGTAATATTATTAATATTAGCACATAAATAATGATAATAGTAATAGTATTTAGGCAATGTCTGAACTTTATATGATATTGTTTGTGTCTATAAAAATGATATAACAATAATAATAAAAATAGCAATAAGCAGAACAATACTACGATATCTGTTTATAGAAGTGTTAGGTGAAAGTAGCGAAGAGTCATAAAAATCAGTGTTAGTTATCCAACTAAGCATCTTTCAAAAAATGAAACTTAATTTTTTTTAGTTAAAATAAACATGAAGATACAATGTTGTTTAAATTGTTAGGTGAAAGCACAGAACAGTTAAGAACATTAGTGTCCGTTTCCCCCCCCTAATAGTAGCTTTAATAAGAAGAATACAAGTAATAATAATAATAATAATAATAACAAAAGATAGAAGTATTAATAGTATTAATAAAACTAATAACAAAAGTATTAGTAATGATATATTTTGTGTAAATAATTTGGAATCTGGTTTTCTGTTGTGTAAACTGAATAATTAATGTCAAGGATCGTTTTGTAAGTGGAAAAAATAAAAGAATGATCAGAAAAGTTAAAATATGATTTTGTATTGAAAGTGACTCTGAGAAAGGTTTTTGCTGTGTTTAGAAATACAAACTACTAATCTGAAGACTGGTTCTAACATTAACATGTTTGTCCAACTGGTGATTACCGACTATTCAGCGATTCTGCTAAACTAAGAATTAAATGGGAGCAGTTGTTATTTTCTAGTTTTATGTCAATGTAATATGTATGAAGCTAATGGATCTATGAAGTGGAATAATTTCATGGTGGCATGTAGCTAAGTATGACTTTAAAAAAAAGACTCGATGATTTCAGGTTTTATGAGAGGACTAAATTTAAAGACAGGGAAAGATTTGCTACTATCTATGTGGGATTACTAAGTTGATAGAGTAATGCAAGGAGGGCAAATTATAATATTTTTAAAATGGTGATGAAATGTGCATAATCTTGCTTGAAAAGATTTGCATAGCAATGACCTCTTTGGTTTCCTATAGTGTCAATAGGAGGGGGAAAAAAACGTTATCATTTCATTATATAGATAGAGATTAAAAAAAATAACACCCACATTTTTAAGAGAAAATTTTCCATAGAAATGTTTCAAATAAAAAATGCAAAAATTTTAATTCAAATTTGAAAATATTTGAAAAACAAAAAATATGAAATATTTTATCAAATGATTAAAATATATATTTTTTTAATTTAAAAAGATATTTTAATCATTTAAGAAAATATTTCATTACATTTTTTGGTTTTCAAATATTTTCAAATTAACTTTATGGAATGTTTTCAAAGATGTGACCAAATTACTAAAATTTCAATTAAATAAAATCGTACTACTACATTTTAAATCCCATTTTTCTGTGAGTCTTGCTCAGCAATGCCCGGCAGACGATGCAAACCGCTGGATTAAACCAAACAAACAGAAGTCAATACAAAAATGAATAAAAAAGAAAAATAAATAACCTAAGAATTTCATGAAATTTACTATTTTATTTATTTTTTATTCTCAACTGATTTTTTTTGTATGAAAAGTTCTTTTTTTCTCTGAATTAAAAAGCAATTATTTTTTTTAGTTCTTAAGAAACAAAGAATAAATATTTTGGACAGAGGGGGGATTATATATTTTTGTGAAACTTTTTTCAAAGAAAAAGCATATTTTTTGGTATTTGTAAGTTTTGGGTTTTTTCTTTTTTTTTTTTATGAACCAAACTTTTTTCAAAAGAAAAGTTTTATTTTTTTAAGCAATCAATGATGATGGCAAATTTTTGTTTAATGCATTTTATGCAAAAATTTCTTCAGACTGCAAGGACCGTTTCCAGCGACTTCATGATAGCTTCCAGCCTAGAATTGTTCATTATCCTTGTCACAAGAATAAACACTTGTTGTTTTTGCGATGATTCTTTGAAGCGCAATGAAACTTTTTCTCTTTCTTTTCTTTTTTACTTCCAATTCAGAGTTATCTATTTACTAACGTTTCTTTTAATGATTTCGTTTCTCTTAACATTTACCAGGGTGGTTTGCATTATCGGCCAGGTGTTGAAAAGCGAGATTTAAGGAAATACAGGATTTAAAATGCATTAATACCAATTAAAAAAGAGTACAAAGCAAACTTTTTAACATTTGTAAAAATTAAATTTCGAATAATTTCTTTTTAATCTACAAATTTTAATGCATGTTTTCAACCAGAAAGAATTGAAATGAATTTGAGATTCTTATAAGCGTAAAATATGCCCAACTTTTTTGCGATAAGCCATAATTGCATTTTGTGTGTTGATTGCATTACTTAAATAATTGCATTTTGTGTGTCGATTGCATTACTTAAATAATTGCATTTTGTGTGTCGATTGCATTACTTAAATAATTGCATTTTGTGTGTTGATTGCATTACTTAAATAATTGCATTTTGTGTGTCGATTGCATTACTTAAATAATTGCATTTTGTGTGTCGATTGCATTACTTAAATAATTGCATTTTGTGTGTCGATTGCATTACTTAAACACAAAGAAATCATTACAAATCTATTATTTCAGCTTTTTATGGTTTTCATTGTCTTAGAAAAACTAAAATACTCGAAAGCTATCAATCTTTATAAATGAACCAAACTACAATAAGTTCTCCCTCTAAAAATTACCTTGTGTCACGTATACTTTATAATTAGATAAAAATATACATCAAACTTGCATTTTTGGATATTTGGAGTTTTGATCTTTCACTTTCTCTAGCTGCATTGTCATCAACGCTCATATTTTCTTCCTATTACATCGAAATGTAATGGCTTAGAAGAACCCGAACCGTGTCACTCGCCTATGTCATAACTGTTTATGAATTCAAAAATAAACATAAAAATAACCAGTCGTACGAATCAAACACAAAACATCAGTATATACAAAACACAAATAATCAACATTAAATTTACTTTCTACATCAAAAGAAAACTCAGAATTAGCCACTTTTTAAGTTTCACAGTAGCTTAATACGAGCTTGATACCAAACATTTTGAATCAATTCTAATCGGAAATTATCAATCTAAATTTGAAAAAGAACTTTAAATAAATAATAGACTATAGGTGACCCGTTGGGTCAATATGTTACATTAGCTATGGAATTAATGTATGAACGTGACACTTGTGACGTAAAGAAAATAGTTTTTTGCAACATAACAGAAACATTTCTATGAAAATATATTAAAATCAAAAAAAGAATATAGATAGATTTCTATGAGTCATTCTGTTTATAATTGTTTATTTTTGAAAAAAAACAAAAAACTTACAGCCATTGAATTATAAGTGGTTTGCCATACTTATAGGTAAATGTGCACTGAACAGATACCATAATACTTAAAGTTACAAATTTTGATATCTTTTTTAAATGAAATTGTTAGTTGAAAGTACAGAATAGTTAAAAACACTCTCCCCATGTTAAGAATGGCTTTTTAAATAGAAAATGTAAATTTTTTAATTTATTTTAAACAAACATTCATGACCCGTTGGGTCAAATATTTAATTTATATGTTAATAATAAGGTCAATAAAACTAATTAAGACAATGTGGAAATGAACAATGTAAAAAAAAAAGAGCAGAAAATATTAACAATTGTTTATTTGGATAATTTAAATGCAAAAAAAAAAAAAACAATTGGGACGCTAAAAATGTACACAGTAAAACAATATGTTTTATTGTCGCATTGATTATTTATTTGTAACGCAATTTAAAAAAAAACATTTTCGGGGTTATTTATGTTGGTATGATGTGTGAAAGGTGTATTAAAAAATGGAGAATAAATTAAAAAAGGAAGGCAGTGGGTAAATCACTGTTGTAAAATGCTCTTATGGTTGTCAACGGATTAAAGTATGCACGCATGCGCAGCTGGAAGTCGTAAACCGGATGTGGGGTTGCAAAACCCATTACAAGGTCATTTGAGTTTTATAATTATATAGATTAACGTTTTAAGAAAAAAAATTTTTTAATCCAGCTTTAGTCTTTTAAATGATTAAGAAAATAAATCTTAAATTGTTTTTATTTAGTTGGTAATTAACATTGTAAGAACAAATAAACATGAATTCTTATTAATAATGGTAATTAATAAAAAAAAATCTTTAAAATGTGTAACATTTAAAGTTGAAGATTTTTTTAAGAAAGTTACAATAACTTTTCAACTGTTACAATAAATCTGGTGAGAACAATTGTTTTTGTTCACGTAATTATGAAACATGCAGCAGACATAAAAAAGTTTTCAATCTACTATTTTATTATCAACAATGAATTGTGTCAAATGCTCTATAAACTTCAATTTCGAGTAGCACAGATAAATTCGATATATTTTAGGTGATGACTTCAGTGCAAAATACAAAAAATGTCAAATATAATGGAAAGAATGCTTCTTTTTCTTTCTTCTTCCTTACCCCAAACAAAACATACTGTCACTTGAACAGAAGGGATTATTATTTGAGATTGTGTCTAATAGGGGACTATGATGAGATGAGCAGCAAGATGTCTGTCACATTACATTTAAGCTTCTACAGGTTAATACAGTCAGGAAAGCAAGAAACAGAGAGGAAATTCCAAAGTCTACCCGTTCAAGAGAAGAAGGCTTCCTGGCATCTAGGGACCTCAAAAGTGAAGAGGTTGAATTTTGCTGTTTGTTGCATTAGTTGAGAGTATGTACATTGAGGGGGAACAAGTGCTATATTCATCAGAACGCATGCAATCAAAGTACTTTCAAAACAGGCACAGGGATGCAACATTGTGGTGATGAGACAGAAGTTGGAGTTTGGTCGATAGAGCGAGTTTAAGACTTATTTTGGGGGACCTTGTCTAAGAATACAAGATTTAGTGGGAGATGCACCAGACCTGTCTTACCTCCTTTAATTTAAGAGATTGTAGTCCTTTCTTTCTCTACTCATAACGTGTACTACCAGATCAGGCTGTCTGAAGATACTGGTTTCCTAACATAAAATGCATCAAATATTAATTTTTTTTTTTCCTTTCTTATTGCAAAATTCAATCATGTTTTGCAAAGCAAAAAACAAAACCAATTTCTAAAAAAAACAAACCAAACACCTGAATAAATATTTGAAGATATAAAGGAACGTAAAAATTTTACCAAAATATTTTACATTCAATAACTCCTGTTGGAAGAGTTGGTGTCCACAAAGATCAAGCAAAGGGCTAGGAGGTAATGTTAACAATGAAAACTTTCCTGGAGAAGGATATCGGCCTTTTGAGATTGAATAATTTGTTCAACATCTTTTCAGTGGTTAATGATTATTCAGAGAAATTTTGAAAACATGTATGTTACTACAACATTTCAAAGGTCTCTATTCACGTTTCCCAAATGTTGACAATTTAATGTTTAGGAAACATTAAATGTTTCTCCAGCCTTGCTTAAGGTTAAGAGATGTTCTAGAGTGAATTTAAACTTGAGAAAAAAAAAAAATTAGGTAATATTAGGTTGGTGTAAAAATGTTTTTTTGATGTTCAACTTCATGTAAAAAATAAAACAACATTATTTTTGCACCAACCTAATACAAGATATTTAAACGACATGGGGCATTGAGAGAGAGAAATCTACGCCAGTGAATTAAAAGAGAGTTGGAGTGGGACTCCGTTTAAAATTCCCACACTAAGATCTTTTGAAGATCAGAGTTCAACAGCCAAAAGATGAGTATGACAATAACCAAGATGTAGAAAACAGTCTGAAATAAATGTGAATCTGAAAACATTTGCATCAAATATATAGTACTTGTGCAGTTTACAGGTTGATTTTTAAAATTTTTTGTAGATAATATTTTCAAGTTTAATTCAATTTTTACGGTATCTTTTAGCATTTTAACAATGAATAGCAACACTGATGTAACAATATTGAAGGATTAAAAGATAGAGGCCATAAAAAAAAAAAGGAATGAAAAAAAAAAAAAAAAAAAAGCTTTTGTCAAATTCTAATTCCACTCTTTTCGATGCATCTAAGAATGTCTATGAAGAGATTTTGTCCATCTTGTAACACTAAAAATGTGCAGATTTGAATGGATGCATTTATGTATCGATCCATTCTGACTTTATTTTTATTTTTTTTAATTCAAGAGTAAAAAAGTTTACATTATTTGATTCAGAAATGAATAGAAAATGTTTATAATATTTATAAAATATTATAAACGATTAGATTTTAACGATTTTGGGATCAAGTAGGAAATTTTGTTCTTGTCTAGAATTCACTTCTCAAAAGAAAAATAAATAAAATTAAGAAAAATCCATATTATGTACGTACCCATGACGAAACAAAAATCTAAAAATCATAAATTGATTAAGTAGTTTTAGGAAATCAAAATTTACCTTGTAAAACATAATATTAAAACATTGTTTTTTAAATTCAATTTTTTAAAGGAAAAACACAAATTACATTTTATTTTAAAAAATAAAAGATATATTAACAGAAAATACTTCCCCAAATTTATTGCATAAATGTTCTTTTCTTTTTATTAACTCTTAGCAGCCTATTGTCAACATTCGATGTTAGATTTGCAATTTTAGTGGCTGGTTAGTTGTTTACAGCAACTTTAACTGACCCCAGAGGTCATACATCCTGTTCAATTGCCTTCCATAATAATGAATATCCCACTTGAGGATGCTCCACAGGTTTTCAATGAGATTCAAGTCACAGCTATTTCAGTCCAATAAAAGAGTCTTCAACAAATCTCTATTCTTTCATCCAGGATTTAGTAAACTTTGATGCATGACTTGGTGTGTTGTCTTGCATAATGATCATAGATAAATGCTTTGGTAAAGACTGGTTATGCCATTTAAAGAAATGTTGCTCTTGAAACTCACAGTAACATTTAGAATTCATTTTAACCCCGTCTGTTACTTTAAATGGACCCACAAACTTATTACTAATAATTCCAGTTCATATTATGATGCCGCTACCCATTGTGGACGTTTAAAAATTTTTCTTTAGCCATGTAGCTTAAAAACTCATCTGCATGCCTATTCATTGAGCTTATTGGTTCAGCTGTAAAAAGCACTTTACTGAAATCATTTTTGCCCATTGCAATCTTATTGTCTTGGATTTTTTTTTTTTATTATTAAAATGGGTCTTTTTTTTATTTTTTAAACCAACAGACTGTTAATGCTTGATTTTTTTTTTTACATTTACACCATCTAGTGACCTCAAATATGAATGCACTTGATGCATTCGAGTTTCTTATTAATTCTCTTTAGATAGGAGATCTCACTTCATTAAATTCCTGAATTCAGCCAAAGATTTATTTTTTTATTTGGTTGAATTCCCATTTGACATTCTTGATTGCTCAATGATCCGTATTCAAATCCTTAGAAATTTGAAGTGAAAACTTTCCTTTGTTAATAGTTAATATATTTCTTTTCATTCATTAATTCTTTTTTAAGAGCTATAATTCTAAATTCTGATTCTTTCAAATAATCCTTTGACATTGCAAATTGCTAACTACTGAAAAAAAATACTAAATATTAATGAAATTGAAAATTGGAACTTAGTTGCTTTCATGCTCACTCACATATACATAATAGTACAAATTATTTTTATTCAAAAACATATCTATGAATTTTACATAAAATATTTGAATTTGACAATACCTCTTTTGCATATCATCTCTAGATGCAGGTTAGAGGGAATTCTAAACAAAAACAGGAAATTTTAACAAATTAAAAATTTATAGAAAAAAAAAAATTATGCCTAAAATTTATCAATTATAAAAAAAAAACAATTAAAAAAAATACTTTTGTAAAACTGGTTTGATGAGATGAATATAAAACTTTTCAACACAAAAACAAATAAAACAAAAACAAACAAAATAAACAGAATAGAAATAACTTTTATTGAAAAAAATACAATAAATATATAAATCTAAAATCAATTTAAAATGTCATTTAAACAATTAAAAAAATATATTACACTTAAATCAAAATTGAAACTTATATTGATTAATCTGTAATTAAATTTTATTTAATATAAAAAACAAAAATCAAAAACCTTCATTTGACCTTTAATTGTTAAGGTTTATTAAGCTTAACATCAATAAACCATAAAATATTTTATGAGAAAAACGATTTTATTTTTATAAACAAATAAAAATAAATTTATGTGAATTGGTAATTTGATGCTAGAAAATAAATGAAAAAATATTTGGACCTTTACGTTCTTTGTTCATATTTATTGATTCTGAATGACTTCAGTGGTATTTTATATTTACGCTACACATTTACTCCTACTCTAAGGTTGTATGAATTTGATAAATTGTATCTTTAGCATCTTAATTATGCTAGCAGCTGAAAGGAACAAATTTAGTATCACACTACATCTGATGTCACTTGAAGGCTGCAGCACCTTATCAAATGTTAAAAAAACATTTTCAAATTGAATTTTGATTTTAGAATATTTTATTAATCAAATGTTTCAAATCATTTTTTTTTTTAATAATATACATATAATTGTAAGATTAATCATTTAGAAAAAATTTTTTTATGCTAATTCAAAAAAAAAAAAAATGTTGGCAAGGTGTAGCCTGTAAAAGACATCAGAGAGTGTCATGCTAAACATGTACTTTTCAGCTGCTAGCATTAATGGGTTTGAAAATACACTTTATGCTTTATTCAAGATACATTAGTTTTGCACTCGTGTTGAAAAATATAATTTAGCAATAATAATTTAAATGCAACAAAAGTTCCACCAAAACTAATATTTGTCATTAAATCAAAATTAAGTTTAGAACACCTGAAAATGTCCATTTTATCTGAAGCCAAAACCTGCATTAAAAAAATTCACTAGAGTGTGTTTTTTTCTGTAGGTGCTGAGATAGCACAAAAGGGAAGTAGTTGGGAATGTTTTGCTCTTGATAGGATTAAGCAAAACATTAAAAAAAAAAATAAATAAATAAAAAAAAATACACCAAATTATTTTTACATTAGTGTTTTTTTGTTGTTACTTTTTTTTCCATATTGACTTTTGTTATTTAAAAGATGCAAGTTAGATTGTCTGGTCAAGTTTTATACCTATATAAGGTTGTAGATATGTTAGAAAATTCTCCAGCATGTATTTTTAAAATGAAACTTTATGATTATCTCAAACTATTTAACAAATCTTCAAGAAATTTAAGGTAATTTTGTAAGAGATGGGGAAGCTTTTGATTTTTCTATAAGAAACACTTTTTTTTATTTTTTATTAAAGAGTGAAATAGTCTTTGTTTTGTTTTTTAAGGCAAAAAATAATGACCAACTTTTAAAAGTGTTTGAAAGTTAAAAAGAAATTTTTTTTTTAAACCCAAGACATTTTCACATCCTCATCATGTATTGGTTGATAAAAAATTGTTTGCAAATTTTATTTTAGCAAATAAAAAATTGTACAAAATTTTATGTTTAAAAACGTCCAGGTTTTTAAAAACAATGTATAAAGGAAGCAAAAAAAAAATTAAAAAAATCAAAGAAAAAGCATAAAAAAGAATAAATTTAGCAAAGATCAATATTAAGATCAATTTGTATCCGGAGATGATCAGAGAAAAATGTAATTCTTATTAAGATTTCAACCTATTTAAAAACAACAACAAATACTCAAAAATCATTATAATGTACGTAGCTGTAACAGAAAAAAAGATGTCATATTCAAAAGTTCATGCAAATTGGTGAAGTAGTTTTATTTTTAACAAAGAAAATCAAATTTTATGAATATCCGAGAAGTAACTGTCTGCCTACAACTATGAAAAATAATCTAACAATCAAAGGGAGATAACAAGTTATAGTTACTAGATTTGTTATAAAAATAAAATTACTTGATCAATTCATGTGACTTTTGGAATTTGACATTTCTGTTCTGTGACAGGTTTGTACATCATGTAGAATTCTAAACAAGAACTAAAACAGTTTATAATAATAAAAAAAAAAAAGAAAGACTTAATATATTTTCGGTTGATTATAAATGTATTTTAAGATTATCAAGAGTATTTTCTGTATAACTTTCTATTTTTGCACAATACACACATTTCATCAATAATTCTATTCGGTTCAACTTTTAGTTTCTAATGTGATCATGAAATTCTGACGATTTAAAAATATTTTTGAAACTTAAAAATATTTTTAATGGTTTACAGAATTCAGAAAAAAAAAAAAGGAAACTATCGGTTTGACTTGATGAAAACTGGTCAAAGAAACTTTAAGAAAAATGATATTAAAATAAAGTCTAAAAAGGTGAATGGCCATCGGTTGCAGGGTCAGATCTGATGCCATCACGTGCAACGTACAGAGGAACCTGATTCCCAATGTTCAAAAGAAAACTTTTAGAATCACATAAAAAAATACATAAAACATAGATAAAAAAAATAAAAGTGAAAAGTTTTAACACATCTTTCTTTTCCCAAATTCAGAATTGATTAGTCGTTTATACTCCTTTCTAAAGATTCAAGTTAAACTTACGAATTCAATTAAGTACATTTTGCAAATTAAAAAAAAATGAATATGAAATCTTTTTTGTACGAATAATTTTTTTGTACATTTACTTCTGATTAAAATGTATGAGTATCATCAGATCTTGATAAATTTATTGAATTTAAGTTATGGATGTCAAGTGAGATTTGATGCTTTGAGTAAAATATAGATTCATTTTGTGAAGCGAAGAGACAGCAGTAAGGCAACAAAGGTAAATATAAGTAATGAGATAGATTTTTTGGAAGAAAATGAAAAGTTTCAGCTTTAAAGTTTTATAATGGCAAAGTAATTCTAAGCCAAAAAGGAAACAATATTTTCTATAAAATTGCTCGTAATAAAAGTTATTGGCTTCAAATGATCCAGAAGAAAATCACTTTGAATGCAATGCAATCATTTTGTTTTTGGTGGCAGTTTCTACCAAACGATCAATCGCATCTAAGGACGCCTGGCTTCCCATGGCCTTTAATGATTTGGAAATATCAGAATCACCTACTTCAACAATTGGGTCTATTTGACGCCGACAATAAACCATGAAAAATTGTGGTACAACCAAGAGCATCAGGTTGATGATCCAAAATATACTGCAATAAACTGGAGATTGAGGAACACGTAAGCTGTAAGGTGTGCGATAGTGTAGAGAAGAACCAATGTGACAAAACTGAGCTTGAGCTGCAGCTCCTGCGTGAATTGTGGCCCAATCAACAACCCAGGACTTCTGTATCGAATTGCGCTTCAATAAGAGACATGTCATCCAAATGTAGTAGGGAGTAAAATAGAAAAAATAAATCAACATCTGAAAGGAAATCAACACAAAAAAGAGAAATTATTATCAAATGGAAAGCTTTTGCTTATAAAGATTGCATAAAATATGGCCATTTTTAAAAATTTCACTTGTTATTTGCAATTTTTTTTTTTACATTAAAGCAATATTTCAATTTATTCTGAATAAGGATAGTATAAAGTTATTTCAAATTAAGAAAATCCAGTTACTGAAATTTGAAAAAGCGAAAAATAGAAAAAATTTTTAAAATAAAAGCCAAAGTTTTTGTTTTTTTTAAATCTTTTTAATGAAATATTTAGAAAAATCTCATTTGTATAAATTACAATTCTAAGATATTATTATTCCTATTCTGTTTATGGATTGTTTATTTAAACTCTTCAGTAATCCACAGGCAGTAGAAATTATGATTGACTCTTGCAGAGCAAGCAGTCTCTCAGCATAGGCGATGGAAGCCATCATTGCTAAAACAGCAAATTTGTATGGTTTTGTCGGCAAGCTCAATAGTGCATCCAAACATTTAATCCTTTGCTTGTTGTCTGGTTTTTACCCAGGGTCTTATTTGCTACTTCATTTGCAGTGATTTTGAAGCATTGCTACATCTCTAATGATAAATCAATCAAATGAAAAGCTTCAAGACCAGCAAAGCAGTTTGATAATTAAAGTTGAAACTTTGTTTTAATGGTTGGGCACTCGAGTTTGGAGATATCATACTTATTTGAGTATTTGGTGTTTTTTTTTTTGGCCTTTAAGTATATTTGCATTTTTATTCGCACTATCACATGGTCAGAGCCATGCCGGTTTCTGCACTGTGGAAGGCATGGCAGTCCAACATACTTCAGACCTACAGGGATTTGACAAGGATATGATCTATCTGATTACATGTGACACCATCATTAAGGTACTAGATGACAAGGTGCTGTGAAAGATGTTGGAAATTGGTGCTGGCGACTGTCAGATGATTTGTGGTATCTCTCTGTACAGCAATCACCAATTGTGAAAGGATCAACAACCGGTCTTATGTTTCCATCTCCAGGACCGGTGTAGGCATTGAAATCCCCTAAAAACACCACAAAGTCTCTCGCTGGGATACCATCCATAACAGCCTGGAGGCTATCATAGAAGGAACTCCACCTATATAAAACTACTAGTAAAATAAAAATTTATAAATTATAACATCAAAATATTATGTAAATCCATTTTCATTTTTTTAAAATAAGTTACTTATTAGTCGATTAAAAAAATTTTTTAAACTAAAACCGGTCCTATTCAACTATGTTTAATTGTTTATGAAAAACAAAAGAAACACATTTTGACAATTAACAAACTAATGCAAATCAATTTTGTATTAAGACCGAAACAAAATTTTTGTTTTTTTGTTAGACTTTTGAGGAAAAAAATACAAAGATTTACTTAAAGTATACTTTTATTTTTTGAAAATATATGCACATATTACAAGTGTTTAGAAAAAAAAAGAAACAATGCTTTATAGAAAATAGTTAGAAATTTGGAAAAAAAAAAGGTAAAAAAATCGAAATCAGAAATTGTATCAGAATCGGTTATTTAGAACATTATCAATAATCGCTTTTGAATTGGAAAAATATTGGTATTGTTCCATCGGTAACTTATAGCAAAAATGTAAATAAGTTTTTTCTAGATAATCTTAAATCATAAAAAATGAAATCTTCCAAGGTAGAACTTACCTGCATCTTTGGATAATTTGTATCATCTGCCATGTAAGGTTCAATATGAACAAGGTAAGATTTGAAGAGAGAACATTCTGAACCAAGTACAGCCTGAAAGAAAGGATAAAAACTTCATTGTCTCCACTCAGCACAAAATAAAAATGCAAAACATTTTCCTGACTTTTCATCAATTATATTCTTTTTACATCTATTTTTATTATAGAAGGTTAAATGATAAAATTATTGCCCTAAAAAAGACACGTTTCTATTTCCGTGTGATGAAAACCAGTTTTCTTTTTTTTTTTTTTTTGCAGACCATCTACTAGTTGTATACAAACCCCATGAGTGATAGGAGCCTTCTATCATGTCTAAAAGTGACACAATGTTTAACGAGCAAGATGAGAGATGTAGCGCTGTACAACTCATCCTCTCTACCGATCCAAGTTATGACAACAGGACCATTGCCAGCACCTTCAAAATGCATCATTGGATTGTCACAAATAACAGGAACGTGCCCAGGGTGATGAAAGCAAAGTTTCCAGCCATGGTTATCGTCTTTGGTGTCGTTTCAAGTGAAGGCCGCATAATGGCACTTCGACTTTGAAGTCAGCTTCAAAGTCAACACCAAAATGTACCTGGATGTGCTGAAGTGTGTAGTGATCCCCTGATGCAATCAGGTGGCCACTGGCAGACCATGGGTGTGGCAGCAAGACTCGGCACTGACTCACAAGTCCAAAGAGACCCAG
Source organism: Euprymna scolopes (assembly GCF_053919585.1). Lineage (NCBI taxonomy): Eukaryota > Metazoa > Mollusca > Cephalopoda > Sepiida > Sepiolidae > Euprymna > Euprymna scolopes. The sequence goes on from NC_136486.1 coordinate 84,309,930, forward strand.
GCTTGGCTTCAGAAGGAGTATTACAACATTGTACCTTTTCTCTCACTGGCTTCCCTCCTCCGACCTGAACCCACTAGACCACTTCATTTGGTCATACGTTGACAACATCAACATGATCTCCCACATTATCAAAACCAGTCTGATCACTGCCATCCGCCGAGTATTTGCTGAGCTCCTGCTAGCACTTACAGAAAAAGCATGCTCCCAGTTCAAGGCATGCTGCCTGTATCAAGGCAGTGATTAAGGCTGAAGGCAGCTACATTGAATAGATGTTAGCTCTATTACATAATAAAGTTACCTGAATTGATTTTTTCAATAAAAGTTTTCAAAATAAAGCTGTAGTGCTGTTTTCTTTAAGGTGACAATTTTATCATTTCATCCTGTAAGTGGACTCTGAAATTACTAAACTAATAATTTCAAATTATATGCATAACAGTGGCATAAGCATTAATTAATATTAAATAGCCTATGATTTCTAAAAAAATATTTTAAAATTCAAAATAAAGATTGTACATAAACACCTTTTTTTTAGCATGTTTACCTGTTAAAATATTTTGTATTTTAAAATTAAATGGCTTTGTTTGTTAGTTTTTTTGCTTAATGCATTAAGATTTAAAAAAAATATAAATTTATCAAACAGATTATCTGAATCAATTGTTTAAAATTTTAAGAAGTTTAAAAATCATATAGACTTAATTTAGGTGAATGAAACTTTACCTTTCTTGGTTATCCATTTTTTAAAAACGTTTTTTTATATTCTTAATATTTTAGAATTTGTGTGGGAGTGGATTTTTTTTTTTTTAGATCAAAGCGCCCATCTAGCTATTTTTATATAATAAGACTCTAAGCCACTTACTATTAATATTTGTTACCACCTTTCACACAGCTTTGATAAAAGTGCAATTGTTTGATCAGTAAAGATAACCATGTTATAATCTGCAGGAAAGCACTCCTATGGTAATGTGTAACACAGATGAGAAACTCTTGCATAGAAGTTCATAGAAATTACACTATAAATTGGGTACATTATCAATAATAGAAATTAATTCAAGCACCTATATATTATTTTTCTGCTTGCTAAAAAAACATAAAAAAAATTAATGTGTATCGATTTTCTGCAAATTAAAATTGCTTTTACTCACACAGGCTCGAATTAAGGCCATAAATGCAGCAGTCAAAAAATAAAATATATACAATGCATCAACTGGTCGGTGAATCAGATCTTTAAGCATTGATAGCTGAAAATAAGCAAAATTGCAAAGAAAACATTTCATTAAATATTTTTTTTTAAGAAATGTGAAATTTGGAGTCAATAATCATGCATTTCTACAAAAATAAATTATTATACGAGCAAATGCAAATTGTAAAAATCATAAATTATTTCATTTAAACTTAAATATTGCATTAAATTTGATTTATAGTCATTAGATACCAATTAAACAAGATTCCTTGAACTTCAATTTCTTAAGACATTTTAAAATTCAAATTTTAGATATTTTCTTATAAAAAAATTTGTTTTAAAAGTCAAGAATAAAAAAGAAAAAGAATACTAACCCAATTTGTTTTTTTCTTTTCTTTCTCTGCAATACTTTCTTTATATTTTGGCCTTGACTGGAGTAAACTGACAGCAACAAAAACAGGGATGATAATATAAGGGATATTTAAAAATATCACCCATTTTATACCATGTTTACCTGTTAAAATATATAACATCTCCATACAATGTTAATGAGTTTTAATCCAAAGTCATTCATTAATGTGAATTAATTAAGACACAAATATATATATATATATATATATATATATATATATATATATATATACATATGAATGTAGCGATGCTGTCAAAAATGACGGCATATACCTTTTATAATTGTTTCTTTTTATTGCATAATTCATGTAAGTGCTTTTAATTTCTAAGATTAAATTAGATTATTAATAGATAGGCTCTGACAAGAATATATTCAAGAGAATATTCTTTTCATTATTTTGACTCAAGTATATATCAGTTAATATCTTATATGTTTTTAGATAAAGTGATGTGGTTCTCGATTGTCTGTATCAGATATATACTCGAGAGTCAAAACAATGATAAGAATGTTCTTTTGTTATATCCCTATTAATAAATACTGTGCCATCTTGTTTCACCATTAAAAAATCATTAAAGGAAAACCTCCTAAAAAGATTAATGCCTTATATTTGTCAAAATGTTATTTTATAACTCACAAATATTGTTTACTGATTATATTGTTTATAGATTATTACCACTGGATGCATGAATTAGTAATTTATTCCAAGAAAAAGCTGCCGGATAAGATCTTTTATAAATCTAAAATGAATACTTTTGTTTACATATGTTCAAAGAGACTTTTTTAAAAGAACCTTTTTGTCCCAAACTAGCATATTGCTACTTGAATACGAGGGACTACTAATTGGAATAATGTCTACAGGAGACTATGTGGGGAGTTCAGTTCGATAAGGTATGGCATAAGGGCCTACTTCACAAGACATCTAGCTACGGTATAACTGAAAATGTTTTCTCAATTATTAAATCATTTCTCTCTGATAGGCTCATTAGAGTAGTGGTTGGTGGGCAGAAATCAGAGGCCAACAGTATTAATGCTGGAGTCCCTCAGGGGTCCATCCTGAGCCAAACTCTCTTCTTGATCTACATCAATGATCTCCCAAAACATATGTCATTCGTTGACATCTATGCTGATGACAGAGCCATCTATGGCAACACATCAAAGGCAAAAAACTGTCATTTACAAATGACAAAGTTCTCTCTGATTCTCGCTCCTCTGATCTTGAGTGCGTGGTACAGTGGGGGAAGAGGTGGCTGGTTACTTTTAATGCATCTAAAACCAAGCTCTTATCTTTACATCATCAATGCTCTGATCCCCATCTGGCATCAATTGAAATGGATGGCTCTCGTCTTGGGGAGGCTCCATGTTTTGACAAGCTTCTGGGTTTGACCTTTACTACTGATCTGAAATGGAACACGTACATCAGGTCTGTTGCCAAGGTCGCTGGGAGGATGGTGGGATCCTCCTACCACTCCAGAAGATATCTCACTACTGATGCAATTCTCTATCTGTATAAAAGCCAAGTACGTCCAAGAATGGAGTACTGCTGCCACATCTGGGCAGGAGCTTCTAAAAACAGCCTATCCTGCCTTGACAGAGTACAAAATAGACCTTCGTAGCTTAGTAGGGGATGCCCTTTTCTCTTCCCTGCAGCCTCTCTCCCACAGAAGAGACGTTGTGAGCCTGTCTTTGTTTTATCAGTATTTTCATGGCAAGTGCTCGTCTGAGTTCCAATCTCTGCCCCCCCCTCTGCCCGCGCCAATCTTTCACAAAAAACACCCGTCTGGCTGAAACCACTGTCATTAATTTCCCCCACTCTTTATCTGTGCCTAAATCCAAGCGTAGATTCCATGAGCAGAGCTCCTTTCTTAGAAGTGCACGACTGTGGAACTCTCTTCCGATTGCCTGTTTCCCACCTGACTACATCTTGGATGTCTTCAAGTCCAACATAAACAAATTCCTGACAAACCGCCCACTTAAGTAAGATACTTTATCAAATCTCCAATACTAACGATTACTATGATACTATTCCACGCAATAACCCTTATCCCTGAATGGCTTCCGGGACTTGATAAGTGGTGACCTCCATGTAAAAAAAAAAAAAAAAGTGTTACATTTAACCTTGTACATGTTAGTACAGTCAGAGAAATAAGAAACAAGGAGGCAACTCTAAAATCTAGCAGCCTGAGTGAAGAAACTATTAGAGTAGAAGGCTTTCCAGCATCTAGGAGCTTCAACAATCAAAGGGTGGAATTTAGCTGCTTGTACCAATTTTTACTATAAGTGTTGTAGAAAGATCGACAGTAAAGACGCACAAAAACAAACAAAGAAAAAAAGAGGTAAGCAACTTCTTCCAATTAGTAACAAACATAAATTTTGAAACAATGACACATACACTCAAACATGGCCACAATGAGATTCACTTTGTTTAATTCTGTTGTCCACAGTAAAATACGCAAGTTATCTTTACCCCAGAAATGTAAGTCCCCACAATCTCTCCATCACAGATAGTGCATCTGGCAGTAGACTTCTTCAAAAGGGCAGATTGCAATTCGTGTCCTCAGAGGGACCTTTATTTGGAGCATCATTGGAGGAGTCATTTTATTTATAACTTGAAAATTATAAAAACTTAAAAAATAATACAAATGATAACATAGTGTTCAGGGCCTGGAGCAGAAGTGCTCAAGAGTTCTCATTTATTCCCGCATAATACAAGTAGGTGACGGTTTGTAAAAAATATAGTCTAGACAAATAGGAAATGTTTGTTAGATGATAATTTTCAAAAGAAACAAAGATTGTTTTATTATTTGGACTTACTGTTGTTCTCAACTGGAGTGTTATTTGCAAAGTTTTGGTCTCCAAACTTCTAAAGGTGTAATTGTCAAACTTGGGAATCTGTTTAACTTGGTAAACTGCACAGAACTTTGAACAGAATTTTTTATTTAACCTACAAGGGTGGCATGCTCTTGTTCCATCAGCTATGACTGGATAGAAGTCCTAGATAATTTGCAATTGTATTGCACTGAGGATTGAACCTCCAGAAGAGTGTACCTATTTACTATGCCTCCCCACGGGACAGAGTTAGACACCAGGGTCGTTTTTTGACGCGGAGAAAAGGTACAAAAATAAAAATTGTCTCAGTCGTGAAGGATTTCTCCTCCACCAAAAGAGAACAAGAAATGGAAGTGCAGCATCTGAAGAACAGATACTACACTTTGATCTTGACCAAAAGGCCAACCTCCAGAAGAGTGTAACTTACAACTAAATTTTGCCAAATACTTTACCCACTGTGCCATTCAGTTGTAAGTACAAAAGAAAGATTCCCCAAGTTTGCCAAGATATACCTGAAGATGGCCAGAGATTACACCGACCGAAACATTGTGTGTATAACACTCAAAATGAGAACAGTAGTCTAAATAATCCAAATAATACAGATTATCAATCCTTGTCTTAAAAATTGAGAAACAGAAGATTGCCATGTTTATGATAATACTTACCAATGATACTTCCAGGAACAAAAACTAACATGCTGTGAATGATTGAACCAGCCCAGTAGAGACCAACCTCACGATAACTTTGGCTGGAAAAAATTTTAATAAATTTTTTTTAAATGAAGTGATAAAAAACAAAATGAAAAGAAATACTATTTACCTGAAACCTATTATAATCCTTATGAAATAAAAGAGACTTCTTTGTAAATCCCAAGCTATGGTGGTTTTGTTTGGTTTTACAGTATATCAACCTTTTCTTTTTGGTTATTTAATGTTGAGTTCCGTAATTTGGATTTTTTTTTGTCGTGGGTTAGATATTTTAACTTATTCAGTAAATCAAGTCAGTCTTTTTGGATTGTTAGCTGATGTGTTTTTTTTTTGGGGGGGGGGAGTTGAAATTAATATTATATTCTCTTGTATGAATTTACTTTTTTCAGAATTTTGTTAGAATTTTTTTTTTTTAAATAGTTCTTTCAAATTGCTAATATTGTAATAATTTTGCCAGATACGCACAAGATCACCACAATCAACAAGTGTGCCCTATGCAAATGCGGGAGAAAACCACTTCCTCCCTGTGCGATTTTCTGAAATCTGGTAACCATTCTTCTATTGTGGGTTTGATTTTGATAGTTATTCAATTGTTCTTGCCAGGACTTCATAATGAAGGAGGGAGGGGGAGGCAGTCATTAGTTGCCTTCTTGTTATGAAAGGTGTGATGAGATTCAATTAAAGGAAAGAAGGTGACAAAACAACAACTGAAATTACACTATACATTTTATTTGCCTTAACTATTTAGACCTGATTTCCTAGTTGCTTCTGGCTATTTTTTAAAGGGTCAAAGTTTCCTATTTATTCTTACTGCTATCATTATAATAACTATCATTGCAGTAACTTTGCAAGCAAATCAAATATTTGTTTTTTCATTGAATTTTGACATTTAACTACTACCTTTACTTGGTTGAGGCCTAGTATGAAGTGTATGGTAGTCACTCATTAAGACAAAAAATAAAACCTGTAAAAGGGTGGATGAGCACTATTGAATCACTGGATACACACACACAGCTATGGGCAAATGGTGCCAATTAATCGCAGTATCTAGTGTGGCAACTATGAAACAAATTGTAACAGATACCAATAAAACAAGGCCCTTAGTCCCCAGCAGCTCTGAAGTCACTACTTAAGGCAGCAAAAAGACAGACAATAGAGCAGAGAATGCTAAGAATCCTTGGGTTAAAACAGGCTGTCATCAGTACATAAAAAAAATGGTGGAGAGACAATGTCCACAACCAACTAGGTCCTACATGGCAATGCCTAACCTAATCAGGTACAAAACAAGATGGAAGGAAACCAAAAAGAGGTTCATTCAAAACTCTAATGGTGCTCATGTTGACTACCATTTCCCTGTTTTAAACTACATCTGATTCCGGAACCATTTCAAATACTGATCTAGTCACCTGACTAAATTAATCAATCCTTTATCTTATGTATATTAGGATTTACTGACCTTGAGGTCAAATTCTACCCCACCAAACTCTCTCTGCTTACTTCAAAAACATTTAGTTCAATTTATTTATAACAATGGTCATTGTAAAAAAATATTTTTAAATCACTATGCTTGCTAAGTTTCATCAAGTAATAAATATAGACTTTGTCAGAGATAGGTTAATTTGGAAATCGATTATTAAAGTCAAACACATACCAGCATGAAAAACTAAATATTATCTTTAAAGAAAAATAAAGAGGACAAAATAAAGAGTAAGGACCCCAATCAACTTCACTGCAAAGAAAGAAACAAAGGATAGTTTGGTTTAAGTAGGTTTATTAAAATGTTTTGTAAACATATAAAAAAGTGAATTCTAGGCCATGAAAGTCTGCAAAACAATCGTTAATGCATGTGTGCAAAGGTCAGGATTAATCCAATGTAGACTTAAATTTGTGCTTTTGTTTGTTTCTTTCGGTTGGGGTCCTTACTCCCTACGTTGTCCAATAAGGAAAACAAAACAAAAAAATACTTACTTCCATGACAAAGCAGCCAACATAATCAAATACATGGCATAATGTGCAATTCCATCCCAATAGCACACCATGGTTCCATGAGATGTTCGCAAATATGGTTCTCCTTCTCGAAGATAAAATTCCATGAAATCATCAATAATTCCATCATTTTCTAATGCAATGATCAGATCAATTACAGAACTGAACGTGAAAATACCCAAGGCTGTAAAAAATAAATATATAAATAGTTTCTAATGCTTAAAAAGTATTAAACAAATTAAATTACAATAATAATCCATTTTTTTAACAAATTTTTCATTTTTAAGGAATCTAAAAATTTTAAAGTAAAAAATTACATTTTACTAACTTATTTAATAATAAATTTGGTAATTTTATTTACTTGAGATATTAATTTAAAATAAACATTTAACTGCAAAACATTAACATTTTGGTAATTTTTATAAAAATGTATTTATCTTTTAAATGTGATTAAAATAAAAGGGGAAAAATTAAACTAACCATTCCAATTGCAATTTAAAAATAGATTGCAACTTGTAAAAAATCAAATTGGTCCTTTGAAGAAAAGAACACAAATACATATTTGTCCAAGAAATAAAACGATTTTGAAAAACAAAACTATTTTTATATTAAAATCAAATTGATTGGTCACTCAGTTTGATATCTGTCTCAACATTATCCTTGACTCTTTCTGCACCTCAATTTATTGTTTCCCACGATTCAATCTATTGTTTACTTCACTAGATAGACAAACCCATAATGGAATAAATGCTTTCTACCCGGTATTGCATGGCATTTACATAACATTTAATCCTAAATCTAAATCAATAAATGTGAAAGCTCATTTCTCATAAGTAAAAATGCATTGCTAATTAACAACTTATGCAACTTGACATTCAAGTGTAATGTGAACAGACAACTTGCTGCACAACTCCCTACATAGTTTCCCTGCAAATTTTGTCCCAAATAGTTGCCCCCTACATCCAAGTGGCACTGTGCCTTGAGTTGGGATGAAATAACATTAAAAAACAAATAATATCAGTCACAAGGTTAGCTAATTTTCATATTGGTTCAAAAAAAGAACCTTTTATTAACTATTTGTTATTGTTTTTTAATTTAATGCTTGTTTTTCCAGCAATCTTGGCAACAGATTCGATGTATGTATTCCATTTCAGATCAAGAGTGAACAGATACAGAGCTTTCAAGATGAGACCCATTCATTTCAATTTGGGGCATGATGGGGAGTCAGTAATTATGATGAAAGGAGAGAAGCTTGATTTTCAATACATTAAAATTAACCATCTACCATTGCACCATGTGATCAAGATCAGAAGAGATAGAATCAGGAAGATCTTGGTCATTGCTGGGTTTTGAAGTGTTGCCATAGATTGTGGTGCTGCCTGCATGAATGTTTATGAATGATCTAAGAATGTGATTTGGGAGATCATTGATGAAGAGTTGGGCCCAGCAAACATTGATACTACAAGTTTCTGATTTCTGCTCATCAATAACTTGATAAGTCTATCAGAGAGAAAGGATTTTATAACCGAGAAGACATTTCCAGCTGGTGATCTTGTGAAGTAGACCTTTATGCCACACTATCAAAAGCCTTTGATATGTAAAGAGCTATTGCTCTAGAAACAAAGCTCCAGTTGAGAAATTCACTAATCCTCTGTGATATAACAGTACATCAGCTGTAAATCTCACAGAACAGAAACCACATTGTACGTCACTGAGCAAGTTATTTTTGCTGAGGTGGTTGACCACTTCTGTTTATCACAAATTCCAACAACTTACTCATGATGCACAGGAGACTAATTGGTCTGCACTGAGAGGGAGATAACCAATCTCCGGAATTTTTAAATATGGAGCAGATTGATGAGGTTTTCCAGGGTGTTGGGAAACATTTCTCCTTAAGGCAACGAATAAACAGTTTTGTAAGTATGGAAGCCAGTTCCGGTTGAAACTTTTTGAGTATTACGAATGCCATTACAGCCAGTTGCTTTACTAGAATCAAGGTTTTTGATAAGCTTGGCAACATCACGTACAGATATTTGTATGTTGCATAGAAATAGTACTGAACTTTGACCTTTAAAAATGACAGAAGTCGACCCCACACTTGAGTTTCTAGGTTGTAGACTCTACAGCCAGATTTCTAGTTTAAAAATGTGTTTTTTAGATTCCATTCATTAAAAAACAAACAAAAAATATATTGAAATCAATATTTCAGGAATTGAGTGTTTGGGCTACAGACTTAACAGTTCAGTCTTATTCCAAACCAATCTTATTCATTGTAAAAAAAAACAAAACAAAAAAAAACAAAAAACATTTAACACTTCACTTTTATCTAATCATACCACCCAGTATTGCTTGCGATTCACTATCATTAATATTTTTGGAGGTTTTGTTTTTATCACATATTTTGCATTTCTAATATTTTGTTATAAATTTCTATAAAACAAAGTCGAATAATTAAGTAAAAATTTGCTTTTGTCCAAAGTTTTGATGAAATCTGGTGGCAAAATTTAGATATACCCCGAGATGATGAGTTTGGAAAGGGCAAGCATATCTTTGTCATTTTGCATTATAGACAGGTTATAATTTATAAGGACCGCATCGTCATCTCATGCCTAAATAAATAGAATTTCATTTGGGAGGAGGGTAGCTAATGATTCTCATTTACAAATTCATCAAGGTTTTAATGCTTTCCCTTCATGCATTGTATCCTAAATTTTCATCTATATATTTCCATCATGTGCCATTTTTCCTATTTATCCATCTGTGCCATTTTTACATAAATTTGTCAGAAGTACAAATAGACAATACTATGCGATTTTTTGTTTGCTTACTTTTGAATTGACAATTTTTATCACTTTCTACTGTTGTTTCTGACATTTTTAATTCAAAATTAATTTTCTGTAGGTGAGAAACGTAAGAACGAAAATTGAAAGTTGCAAAATTGAATTTTCATTAAAAAAACATGTTATCTACTTAATTTTTGTGGTTCTTTATGGTTAGAGTACAGTGGTAATTTTTTAAAATGTTTTTTTTAAGCAAAAACAATATTACTTAATTCTTATCTCAAAAATAATATATCCAAAAATTACAAAATTTGATCAATATACGTAAAAATTATTATTACAAAAAATGACATATTTCGCCATTGCCAATTATAGTTGGAAAATGATCAAAAACAGGGAAAATTGAATTATTTCACCTTATATTTGGAGCCCGAGATGGGTTTGTTTTATAATTCACAGAGATACGAAAAAGTGGTCAAAAATTCAAATAAATATTTGATAGCAAATAAATGTTATCAAAAAGGAAAGATAAGTTTCTCTTTTACTGAGGTCATAATCTTATAAAATATTTGAAGTCTTGAAAATGACTTAAAAATAAAAACTTATACAAAATACAATATATGCCATAGAATATATCTTGGGCAGGTTGCTAACAGTATTTTATATAATTTAATTTGGAAGTCATTTTCAAGACTTCAGATATTTTGGTATCAATTTATGGTCATTTTTCTTGTTCTCATGTAATGCTGTTTTTTGAACCAAATGTTTTAAAGTGAGTAAAACCACTAAAAAACTTCTCTAGATAGGTAGAACAGTAACTTATCTGCAATGTTAATGGCAGTCATCAGTTCTTACCAGAATATCTATGCATTTTTTTTAAAAACTAATAGATGTTCTACTCTATCAAATTTCATAATTTTTTAATATATTACTATTTTCAAGATGACAATTAAGTAATATTGCTTTTGCTTAAAAGGACACATTTAAAAAAATACTGCTGTAGTTTAACCATAAACAAGCAATAATTTTTACTTGGTTTCTTCCTTAACATTTTCTTTTAAAATGACAACTTTTCCAAGTTTTCGGGTATGCTGAAAACGAATATCGCATTTAAATTTTCTGTAAATCAGTAATTTTCCAGATATTAAACAATGTAATTTCTTAGGCTATCGCTAGTGGCCCTCTTAGTACATGCAAACGCATGATCATGCATGTAACCGCAACTCCAAGAAACTATGCATAAATGCAAGCGTAGTTTTGACACGCGTACATGTAAACAAAACCATGACTGATAAATTTAATTTCACAATTTTATTTGTTTTCCGCATACCTGAAAAACTTATCAAAGTGGCCATTGTAAAGGAAAATGTTAAGGTGGAAACCAAGTAAAAATTTACTTTCTTTTTGTTTAAGATTTGCCTTGAAAAGGTTTCACCGTTAAATATTACTAAATTATTTCCTGATACTTTTAAGGCTGTTAACATTAACCGTTAAATATTACTAAATTATTTCCTGATACTTTTAAGGCTGCTAACATTAACCGTTAAATATTACTAAATTATTTCCTGATATTTTTAAGGCTGTTAACATAAAAAAAACTAAGATGGACCTGTACAATGCACACTCTCTCCTTGTATTTGTTTTTCTTTTCTTCTTTTTTCAATTTTTCACTTTCAATCGGACACTACTCTACCCATATTAAAAAAAAAATTCAATATTTGTAAGAGGTACTCAGTTTCTAATATAATGGTCTGGTAAATCGATCCCCCATATTGGAAACAATTGATGAGAACACACACCCTTCTTATATAAAAGAATTTTCATTTAAGGGTAATGATATTATCCAGTGTATTCCATATTATTTTTACTGGTGGCCATCTTTGTTTTTGCACGCATTCAATTTTTAAACATGTGGTTCTAATATGGGGTATCGATTTATTAGACTGTTGTATTAGAAACTGAGCAACCTTTACAAATATTGAATTTTTTTTTCGATAATCCAAAAAATAAAATAAAAATAAAATTAATAAATAAATAAAATAATTTTTTAAATTACATGGACAGGGTGCATTGTATAGATCCATTTAATTAAATTCTATATTTATATTCTATCCTTATTTTATTTTTCCATGACGTCCCCCTCATAAAAAAAAAAGCAAAAATTAAATTAAATTATATATGAGGGCAAAAAAGACAGATTTGAATCCTCCAGCCTTAAAAAAAGGAGAGAAATGCCCCCTCCCCAAATATAAAAATAAATTCAACTTCCCTGTCGCGGATGGAACTCTTCAATTTCTTTCCCACCCTCCCCCCCAAAAATTGTAAAACACAATTCATTAGTCAAGGTTTCACGCATATTACGCATAGTTTCTCCGGGCTGTATTTACACACTCGAGCGCTTGAGAGATGACCAAGATGGCCACCAGCAATAACATAAGAAATTACATTGCCACTGTCCCACATGAGCGATTTCTTACACAACTGAGTACCTTTGAGATCCGAGGCTATACCTACAGTGGGTTTGTAGTTTCGTCACACACCGCAAACAAAGAGTTAATGGAGCTTGCTCTGATTTGGCAAATGTGACTAGTGGTGTGCCACAGGGTTCTGTTCTTGGCCCACGACTCTTCATGCTCTTCGTTGCTGATATCCCAGAGAAGCTGGAAAGTTTTCTTCTCATGTTTGCCAACGATACCAAGATCTTTCGAGCCATTGCCAACCCACAGGTTACTCAACACTCCAGTCTGCAGAGTGACTTGGATCATATCCAATCCTGGGCAAACAACATGTGCATGTAATTCCATCCCGACAAATGTACTACAATGTATCTAGGTAATAACAATCCCAAACATCCATACACCATGAGATACAGTGATGGTAGCAGTTGCACTATGAACGAGACCAATGAGGAGAAGGATCTAGATGTGATCATTGACCAAAAGCTGTCCTTCACTAAGCATGTTGAAACTCAAGTCAGTAAGGCCAATAGGGTTCTTGGAACCATCAAACACACTTTTACAGATCTGGGCAAAATATCTTTCTTGCGTCTCTACAAGAAGCCCACACTTGGAATACGCCTCTGTTGTCTGGTACCCGAAACTGAAAAGAGAAAAGGATGCCCTGGAACGGGTCCAGCGTAGAGCAACAAAACTTATACAGGGCATTTCCAATTTGTCCTACTCAAAACGCCTTGCTTACCTCAATCTCCCTACTCTTGAATTCTGTAGAAACCGCTCCGACATAATAAAGGCCTACAAGATAATAAGGGGTTTCGACAGCGTCTATAATAAACCTTGCACCAAATGTGGCAATAGCTTGTTCCTCCAGCCTTCAATCCATCCACCAGGAGACACAATCTAAAGATGCAGATACAACTTCATCCTGGCTCTCGTAGACAGTTCTTCTCTAGCAGAGTTACTCCTGTTTGGAATGGGCTAAGTTTTCACAATCTTAATGCTCCTTCAGTTATTGACTTTAAGTCTTACCTTGCAACGAAATGGAAGAACCATCAGGACCCATTCCACTACCCATTTTCCTACTGAATCAGTGACTCTGCCCTCCCATGTATATATATATGTGTGTGTGTGTGTGTGTGTGTGTGTGGGTGTATATGAACATAACTAATACCATTTGACACTCTTCGAAGGAAGATGGATCAAACCTTGACATATGGTCTCACTACCCTTGTCGGGTAATCAATGACCTTGACTTAAGATAATTGCGTAATATCCAGAAAAATACTTATTTGCGGAAAATTTGGTAAATATAGCGATACGCTACAACAGAACACCGACCACTCTAATTTTTTTTTTTAGGGGAGGGGGGGGGGGTAATTGAGGTCGCTGACAACAAATCTGACAATCAAACCTGTCGCAAATTTACCGTTTGTATGGTATTAACCCCTGAACCCAGGGACTATTTTCCGCCATTTTACAGCTTCCGTTTACGTTATGCGGTAATATAAACGACGGCTGTTGAATGTGCCTTCACATAGCAAACTGCCTTTTCACATGGCGTACGAATCTTTTGTGGAACATTTAAAATTTTTGTCTTACGTAGTTTTTAATGCATTTTAAAGTTTTCACAAGCGGTTTACAAAAAGCATAAGCACCAAACATTTTTAGGTTTTTTGTTGTTTTTTTTTTGGGGGGGGGTTCAATTTTAACCGTTTTTCCGTAAATAACGCACCGGCATTTACCGATTAGAATACCATTTAACATTTTTAGGAGATTTTACTGTTTTCTATTTACACTAAACTATTTCATTAATAAACTATTTTCTACTTTAACATTTTTCGGAATTTTGGGATATTTACTAATTTCGCATGACAATTAAGTGGATACCATTGGTTTCAATTGAAATTAAATACTTCGATCATTGTTCTTATTGCAAATAAGCAGCAATTATTCTATAGAAAAAAAAAATTAATTAAAAATAATAAAAAATTTTTTATTTATTTGTGGAGGAAGTTAGTTCCTAAAAAGGCCTGACGATCCCCACAAGCGCTAGGCTAATCAAACTCCCAAAAATTCAATTTAAAAAAAATAATGATGAATAAGTAACTAATCAGAAAATAAAAAGTCACCCCGCTCTCTTAACATCACCTTAAAAATTCCTAAAAACATAACAGAAAAAAAAAAAAAAAAAAAAATTAAATAAATAAAATGAAAAGTTGAGTTAGCGTTTCAACATTTGAACAACGCTCTGCTCGGCTGACACCGATGATTGCCAGTCTCGCCCGATCCATGCTTGACGATCAAATTATGCAAAAGTACCTTCTTTTTTTTTTATCGCACAATTATCATATAAAACAGACGAAATAATTTCTTTGGTCGTTAATTGGTCGAATTTGCAATTTCCGAATTAAAATAGATCGAACTAGTACCACAAATGTTTAAATCATGGCAATGTTCATTCCAAGTTCATAAGAATATTATTCGAAATATTTTGTGATGCTAAAAATAAAAATATCTTCAGATAATAAAATAAATCGCAATTAGATTGATAGAAAAAAGAAAGCCCTTTTTAAAAATTAAGTCACGTGATATAACGCAAGCAGACATTTTCAATGTTTACTTTTTAAATGTAAAACAAAAAAGTTTGTTTTTCAGTTTTGATCGAGGAAGAAAAGTTAGTCACGATTGTCTGCGTTTTTTTTTTTTACTTCCGATTTCTGCTTCGAGACGACGATGATATTGATACGCCAGATATGGCCCCCTTCTGATTAATTATCTTCCTGTCAGATAACGTAAACTTACCCCCTCTCTTTCCTCATGCTAACAAATGGTTTTCTTGCCGCTTCTTGGCCATATTTATTTGGCCAAATGGAGAAAAAAAAAAAAAAAAAACACGGAAGAAAAGACGAAAAACAAAGTTAACAGCTTTAGCGCGAGCCATCGCACTTTTCGGACGATAAAAGGCGTTGTTCGCTTAATGACATTCTAAGAATGTCATTCTTTTAATTAATGTAACATGTTTATTCAGCTCTAAAAGCATACAGTGTTTACTGATGTGTAGGAAAATTCAAAATGGCGGTCGACTCTCCCTCGGAGACGGTAAGTTTGGGAAAAGGAGTTATAAATAATAAAAA
Organism: Euprymna scolopes; assembly: GCF_053919585.1. Lineage (NCBI taxonomy): Eukaryota > Metazoa > Mollusca > Cephalopoda > Sepiida > Sepiolidae > Euprymna > Euprymna scolopes. Next base: position 84,325,411 of record NC_136486.1, read on the forward strand.
AAAAAACAGTCAAAATACTGTTAAAAACCCGCCGAATATACGTCAGCCTATGTAACATATATTGAGCGAGTTTCTAACAGTATTTTCTCTAGTTTTTTATTTATAACTCATTTTCCCAAACTTAACCCTCAAAGAGAGAGAGTCGGCTGCCATTTTAAATTTTCCAATACATCGGTAAACACTATGTTTTTCGAGCTGAATAAACATGTTACATTAAATATAAACACTAAAAACATATCCAGTTAGGTAGAAAAGTAACTTATCTTGCCTTTGATAACATTTATTTGTTCTATATTTGTTTTGTGACAACTTTTCCGTGTACAGTAAAACAAACCCAAAATGAATTATCCAATTATCTAAGCAAGAAAAAAAAGGAAATACGTTTAAATTTATTTTTTAAAATAATCGGTACTTGTATAGTTTAATCAAGACAAATGAAAATATCGTAAAAAAAGAAGAGTTAAATTGTACGTGTCCGTTATGGAATGAAGTTCTCCGAAAAAATTTTTTTTCAACTTAATTTAACTTATCAAGTATTTTTTTTTTTTTTTTTTTTTTTTTGACAGCGAAAAAAACAATTTGTTATGATACCGATCGAAAGGCAGTCATGTTTCGATTTCTAAGAAAAGTTATTATTTAAGCTGGGAGAGGGATGTCGGCACTTTAGACTGAGTTATCTTCCCGTGGCGTGTTCTAAAAATTCAAACATGGCGACTTTCAACGCGCTGTATAAAGACGTGTTTTTCCATTGTAAAAAGGGGGGGGGGAGAAACTACTTGATCAAATTAAGTAATTTTTTTTCTCGGAAAACTTCAGTCCAAAAGTTAATTACAACTTTAATTCAATAAAAAAAAATTTAATATTAATACGTGTGCTATTGTCTGTTGTAAATCTTCAGTATAAACTTCAACTTTACATGCATCCAGACATTAGCTAATTTCCACTATATGGACCGACCTGAGGAACCTCATCCTTACAATTAGAACAAAACCGCTCCCCTAAGGTATCTTGATGATCAACTCCTACGCAGCTAAAATGGTACCAGCTGTCACAAGAATCACAGCACACCATTGGGGATGTTCCATCATTCGGAATAGAACAGGTCGGACAGAAAAAGGGACCTCCTTCTTCTATGAACTCAGTTGATGCAATATCATCATTACCCTTAATTTCCAAGGGCAGAAGGTTTTTTAAGTAATGGACCTGTTCGCACCCATCCTTAAGAACAACCACGGAACGAACATTGTCATTTCCAGTAATTAATTTGATTATTTTACCAAGACTCCAGAATTGTCTGGTCTTGTTGGGAATCTTAATAAGTACTATCTCTCCAACAGATAACTTGGGGGCACAATTGCTCCCGATTTTGGCATAGACTTCTCTTAATGACAAGAGGTAATCATTATGCCAGATACGATTGAATTTTTCAACAAATTTATTCCTCATTTTGAGGAAATGTAATAAAGCAGTCCTATTTGGGGGGGGGTAAGGACATAATTCAGCATCATAATTGTTAATAATCAAACGAGGTTGATATCCTGTTTGAAGAAAATAATTCAGAGTTAAAATACTAAAGTCTTTGTCGGCAAAAGCAATATAAGTGAGGGGTCTGTCATTGCCTTTTGCACATCAGAAAGTGCAGTCAGAAATTCTTAATAATCCAACTTTTTTCTGCCCAACAGTTTCCTCAAACATTGTTTGACTGTTTTAATAAGTTTCTCACAGGCTCCCCCCTGCCAGGTAGAGTAAAGGGGAATTGTTTGATGGACAATTTGTATGGATTTAAATTGTTCCTTCAACTCGTCCGATTCGAGCACGTTTGATAGCAAATTTCCGGACACAACAAAAGATTTTGCGTTATCGGAATATACATGCATAGGGATACCAAATAAGTGATAAACCTCACAAAGGCCAGCATAAAAGAGCGGGTGCTCATATCCGACAATAATTCTAAGTGAATTGCACGCAAACTCATGCATGTAAAGAGTAATATGTACATTTTAACTTCTACCCCTCCAACCTTAATAGAAAATTGACCGGTGAAATCCACACCGATTTGTTTGAATGGGCGAACAAAGTTCACCCTATGAGCAGGTAATATTGATTCTGCAGGTGCCTTACAAGGCAGAGTATTTATTTTTTGTACATACGGTGCAAGTACGCACGAAGGCTTTTACGGCTTGTCTCCCCTGAGGGATCAAAACTCCAGATAGCCTTAACTTACTGAGGGTTGAATTAACCCCCATGTGGCAACAGTTAAGATGAGCTCCCTTAATTGCCAGTTTTGATAAATAATGATAGTTTCCCAACAAAACGGGAAACTTGACCTCAAAGGGTAGAATATCAGAATTCTGTATCCTACCTCTGGTTCTAATTAACCCGTCTTTATCAAGGAATGACCCTAAGGCAGTAACTCTAGGGGGAGGCACTTTCCCGGATGGTTCTTTCAAGTAACCTAATTCCAGAGGGAAAGTCTCTATTTGCATATTAGCAAATAGCAATAATTTGGCCCTATTAAAATTGTCAGAACTACGGTGATGTACAAATCATAAAATTTCGACACCTTTTCCAAGACGCTGATTGCCTTGTAATATTCAACGGAAAGGTATTTTCAGAAGGACGTGTCTCCTGAGAGTACAAACACGATACAATTTTTTTATTAGTTTCGTTTAGACAAGGCAAGGATGAGATTGGCCAATCGGTGCCATCTCTATTTAGCCATTCCGGGCCATACATCCAGAAATTTAATAACTGCGAAAATTTAGATTTTCTGATGAAGAAACATATTTTAATTTCAGTAGAACTGTGACCTTGACACGTGTGACCTTACACGTCCTTGACCCTCTGATCGCGGCCCAGCTATGATCTGCACCCTGGTCGGTGCAGTTATGATATGTCGACTGGGCAACCAGGTCTGCCAACCGTTAGTACGTCGCGTCACCCAGTGAGTTCTTCGTTAAGGCGTTGGGGATTCTTCTCGGATGCTCGGTCCTCAAGGCCTGTTCTCCGTGGATCGTCTAGTTATCCTGGGTGTTCGTTGACGGATACGGTGTCACAAATGGCAAATAAAGAATGTACATATATACGGATCAACGCACATCAGCAACAAAACTCCGGAGGTTAGTTAATATAATATATATTTCGGAAATTCATAAAAGAAGTATTTACAGCATGTACATATAGTTGACAATTAATTCAAGCAAGCAGTTAGTTCTACAACTGAGCTTCTGTTGTTGAAATACCTGGTCGGTATCGCGGACTTTGCGTAATTCTCGTTAAGTGATCGACACATTATAAGCGTTGAGTTAACAGGCAACAAGCGAAGGGGAGAGAGAGAGAGAGAGAGAGAGAGAGAGGTGATTCTGCCGAGACTTATCTCTCTTCTTCTGTTCTTCTGTTCTCTCTTACTCTTTTCCTTCTCTGACTTAATCTTTGATTTTTCACTTCTTTTATAATACAATTATGGAATGATGACGACACCCATGTTCGTCATCGACCAATCAAATTGCTTGATTATAATTCGACGGGGCCTTTTCTCATTGGTTGATTATACTTCGACAGGGCCCTTTTTCATTGGTCCATTTCCAAAATTGGATTGACTCCTCCCTTAATTAACGCCCAACTTACACGTTGTATTAATTAACTCCTCCCTGGCTTACTAATGGAATTTCCCCCTATCCAGGAAAATTATTTTTCCTTTGACTTAAAGCAAATCACGCGATTTTATTTGTTTTAAAATTATCTATTGATCTCACTTTTCGCTTTGATAATTCAAAGGGATTTTAGTTTATCTTTGAATTAAGTTCTGGTTGTCGGCCATTTTATTATATCAGACATTTTGTTTACGTCAAAAGACCAAGAATGCATTTGTCGCTTTGAACTTATCGGACAACACATTTTCCCATCCGAGCAAAAATATTTCATAACTCAATTTTCGGTCGACCTGATTCACCAAATGACAATTCTCGATACGTTATCTTATTGTTTTGAAATTTCGGACAATTCATTTTTCTTCCTCTTCTTTGTTCTAAACATAATGCCGAGTCACTGCGTGTGTTTCTCTTAGATCAAAAACAACCCGACTTTTCAACTTGTCAAATTCACAGGTCAACTTTGGCTCATAGTTTTGCCAATTGCGGGTGTGAAATCCCCACCCCTCCGGCTACTGTACCACTATGATTCCGGCCATCGTAGATCAAAAATATTTTATGCATTCTTTTTCGCTTTTGAAGTCTAGAATGTGATTAACCTCTCGCTACAAAGGCACTCTTGTCACTGCCATTTCAACAACAGACTTAGCTCAGAATTTATTCACAAATAAAAATTAATAATAATTTTTATTACTTCAACCCGATCATCGTCCGGGAACAAAAAATTACTTTTAACCAAAATAAACGTCACATCAACCCTACAGGTCTGATGTGGCCTCTCTTTAGTGTTACAGAACGCCAAATATAATATTAATATCTTCTGAAAAGTTTTTGATCACTGCGATCCTGTTTTCAATGAATATATTTTTCTTGGATCCTTTACCGTTGAGGATCCATGAGAGGGCAACTTGGGAATCAGACATCAGGAAAAAATTATCAATATTAAGGGGCCCCAGAGCACCCAAAACTTGAGGGGCTACCTTAAGAGCCAAATACATGGCCAATAGTTCCAATGTGGGAAGTGACTTCCCTTCAATTAGGGCCATTTTGGCCTTTGCGAACAACAGAGAACAATTCGCTCTCTGTTTCGCATACAGGATGAATCCGTACGCGTTTTTCGACGTGTCACAGAAACAGATAAATTTGACAGACTGATTTTCTGACAATACACGCCTGGGAAATCCAAACATCCCCAAGTCATTTAAGTCCTTGGCATGGGTTTGCCACAGCTTAATGAGTTCTTCGGATATCCGCTCATCCCACGATAACTTGCTTTTCCAGATCGAACTGATAATGATCTTCCCCTGTATCGTGACGGGGAGTAGCATAGACAAAGGGTCATACACTCCTGATATTTGCGAAAGAATTCCCCGTTTGGTATTGACCTCGGGGTCCACTAAAGTGGGAGAGAGTTTGAACGTGTCCTGAACAGGATCATATAAGTAATCCAATACCTTCTCAAAGGCTGGGAAGGGAGAAGAAATAGTTTCATCCTCCAACATTTTTTCTTGTATCTCAGAACAGTTGGAATTGTAGGATCATAAATCGAAGCCTGCCTCTGACAGTCTGCTACGAACATTGTTATAAATAGCAAGTAGGGACTCTCTGTCACAACTGGTAGTGACAAGATTATTCACATAAAAATTGTTGGAAATAGCATGCGATGCTGCATCCTTTGCGTATTTTTCCGCATGGAATTTCAAAATGAAGTTCAGAATGAAGGGGCTAGCGTTGAACTCAAATATAATTTTGTACCTGTAAGTACACAATTTGTAACCTTTTTTAAGGAAAAAACAAAATCTGTATCTATCCTCTTCTGACTTAAGGTGAATTTGTAAAAAGGAAAGACATATTTATTTTTCCTGAATCCCAGCAATAAATCCAATAAATTAGCAGATAAGTTCATGCCCATATAGGCAGCGTCATTAATTGACATCCCGTCTCGACATTTTAGGGATGAATTTTTGTCATCACTCCAGTTCCCTCCTTAATAACGGGTCTATGTGGAACCCAAATATAATCTTCATACTTCCCAGGCGGGACGAAAAACTGCTCCACATTCCACATAATCCTCAAACACTTGGTGGTACTCATTATACATTCCTTTCCTTTCTAAGGACTCTGCCACTCTGTCCATTACCTTCAAGAAAGTCACAAAGTTACTGTTTACCAGTGAGATCCTATCATGATACCACGGTAAGTCTATGTGATATTTTCCCCCCTCCCATACGATAGAGTTTTTGAACTTTTCTATTTTTTCTTGTCCACAGCCAACAACTTAGCATCTTCTTCAATACCTAATGAATAGAGACTGAGCAGTGTCTCAACCCCACGCTCGACCATGGACTCGGAAAAGAAAGGCTTAAAACTGTCCTCATAAGAGAGTGTCGGATTTAGCACCGAATCAATCAAATAACTGTTGGATTGAGGAAGTGATTTTACTAAAATGAAGGGAGGCGAATCTACCTCATTCAAATCTTTTTTTAAAAAATGTCGGCTCTTGCCAAACGGAATTATGAATTTTCCATGTCGCCATGCATTTCCATTAAGACACTTAACTAGCTTGAGATCATTTAACTTGCTCAGAAGGTCCAATCCAATAATTCCCACAAGGTGGGTTCCATTCAAATTCTCATATCCGGGATATAGCCGGAGATCTTCCTAAGATAAGTTAACAACTTTATTGAAGTTATCTACTTCAAATTTTAAATTTAATTTTTGGGAGAATAAGCCGCAAATTTAAAGGGGTTTTATTCCCCAATTTGATCGATATGTAGCACTCCTTCAATCTTAAGGAGTCACTCCCAATAAGCGTGTTCACCCCCATATTAACCTTCTTGTGGTTTATGGGTTTTTCAGAACGCAATTTACTGAGAATTTCCTGGGCGATAAACGAATGTTGTGACCCAGTATCTATTAAACAGAAGAAATATACCGGTCGTCTGTGTGCCTTCATAGATATTCTGATAACGGGAAGAACACTATTCCGTGATTCAGAATATATTGTTTGGCCCACAAAGGATTTATTTCCTTTGGGACACGTGACGGTAAAATGGGTTCTCAACCCACATATTGCACACGGGTAAGGAAAACCCTTACTACCACAACAAAATGCCTCTGCATGCTCACCCAAACACCGAGTACATAAATTTAACTGTTTAGCCCTTCGACACTTTGCTTCGAAGGTGCAAAACTTACTACAGTTCTTGATTGAATGATCTGTAGCTTGGCACAGTTTACAAGATAAAGTGCACCCCCCTTCATGACGCCATCTTGGGTGAAGAAGGCGCCATTTTTGGCGCACAAATTTTCCAGCCGAACATCGAGCGGGGCGGCTAATAGGTATTCCATTACTTCAAATACATGCGACATAATATTATTTAATGAAGGGTATCTTTCCCCATTTCTATTCATCAACTCTCTTCTAATGGCATTAGGACACTTAGCAAATATTATGTGAGCGAACACTGCTCCTGAGGCGCTACTCTCAGTAAAACAATCAGTCCTATAGGACTTGTCGAGCTCAGTCAAATTTCTCTTAATTTTTTCGAGAAACGACTTCAAAATTTTAAAATACGTTATAACAGACGGAGCAGGAATGATTTCCTCAAATATCTGATTTTTAATCAAATCAGGATTCAAATATTTTTCCCTTAACAATTTTAGGGCTATATCATAATTATCTGCGGTTATATCTAGACTGGAGATTACATCAAACGCATCACCCTCTAGTTTTGATTACGTCAAACGCATCACCCTCTAGTTTTGATTTCAACACTAATAATTTGTCCGCTTTATTTAAACTTTCCGTGCAAAATTCGAATTTGTTCAGAAATGTTCTGAACAAAAATCTATCATCTGTGGACATGCCGACAAATTTTAGACAATCCAATTCCATCTTGACCGACATAGCCCTCGAAGCATGCATAACTTGAGGCGTATTTAATTTCAAATTTAAAGAAAGCAATTTTTCTTCTATTTCCGAAGAAAACCTTTCTGAAGCCTCGCAAATTTGAAGTTTCTCTTCTTCGGGGGTTTTGAGAAGAATTTGGTCAATTAATACATCGAGGTCACTTAACCATCCTCTAATTACCACTTTTCAGGATTTGAAAAGGTCTGAAGAAGGGCCATTACTTTCCAACCACTTTACCGCACTATTAATGCAAAATCTTTTAGCATCACATTTTGACATTAGCTCCTTTTGGGCCATCTTTTATGCCTCAAGCAAAATTAATAAAATAACAGATGTAATTATCTGCAAAATTAATGTGGCAAGGTGCTAATATTATTCCGAACGGAATTATGTATAAAACGGGGTGAGGGAAGCGAGATAATGCTCTTTACTCCTGTTAAATTTATTATCAAAATAACAGATATTGTTATTTCCAAAGCCGCTAGCGAGATCGCCAATATTCCAAACGGAATTATTTAATCATAAATAACATGTTGATGAACATGGCCGCCAGTGATTAAAGAGCTCACTTTAGGCTAAGCTCTACAAATAATCGGGTTATATAATTATAGCCAAATTCGAAATTCTCGAGCTACTAAATGATGCCTAACATATAGGGGGGTGGAGGATAATCCCTTCCCTTAAGATTTTTTTTTCATAAATTTTTAATTCACATTCATTTGAAAAATGACAACAATGTACACACCATTAATACATTAAAAATTGGCATCAAAAATACAAATCAAATATTAGCAATCTCAAATTAATCAATTAATTTAATTAGTCAATATAACACAACATTTAAATTGCGAAAGAACCATTAACGGCTAAATACTGTGAATTTTTTTTTTTTACGTCTACAGAATTTGAACCAAAATTTTTTTTTTGTTGTTGTTATAAGACATACACAATTTTCTTGGGATCTTAAATTCGGAAAAAAATGCAATTAAGATACGCTAGCAATCTATGACCAAATATAAGGTCGAATTAAATTATTATCTAATGTTACTTAAAACGTGAGAAGAATTTCAAAATTTTTTCTTATTTATTTTTTAGAAGTGTATTGCAACAAATATCACTGACTTATAGATTTTGAGACATAAGTTATTTGAACAAAATAATTACATTTGATTTGCGCGAGCCTTTTTTAGTCTCACACAAAAACATGCGTTCACATTTCAAGCTATATTACTTGTCATATACATACGCGCACACAAACATACGCGCCCACGTCCACACACGTACATATATTCACGTTCGTGTACATACACTCACATTCACGTGTATATACACACACACTAACGTACACACATGTACTCACATACACGCACGCATGGACAACGTCACTTCCCCTTTCAAAGGAAATCCACACATGCGCAAAAGACACACCGGAAACACCTATAAAAGGAAAAGACAAGCTGTTTCCAACCCTTTCTTTTCAGACCAGCTTCTTAGCTGGGCGGTCTACAGACCGACAGCGTGCCTTTTCGGCATGCACGCGCGTACCTCACACCACTTGCTACTATGTGGGACAAAAAGCTATCAGACTGTACGTACACTTTATACGCTTTCTCTCTCCATGGTCTGGATTGACTTTTTCTCATTCTCACTCTTTCTCTCTCTATCTACTACTCGTGCCAGAGAACACCACCGCGTAGCTGACGGCTAACATGGCGCACAGTTTAACTGATGTCAATCCTCTATCCTTTGTCTACACGCTGGGCTATCATTCTCATTTCTACTACTCACTTCTCTTCCCATGCGTGAACAAACGATAGTGAGATGAACACACATTTCCTTTTCTTTCTACAAAACTAGTCCCGTAACAAACGATGGTTACACCCGTGCAGACATGAACACGTGTTATATCTAAAACATTCATTCTTTCAACAGTAAATAAACGACACGTTTATCTTATCCATCAATTGAGTCTTTGTTTCCTTCATTCCATTCGTTTCATTATTTTCTTTTGTAACGGGATTAGGATTTATATATCCTGGTCCGCAACAGAAAGATGGTGACCCCATTATTTTAAAATGAAATGGATGAGTTTGAACGAAACACTCATACACACAGACTCTCTCTCTCTCTCTCTACAACAATAAACTTTCCCTCTCACCAGCTAACAACGAGAGACGCACGCCAAACTAAACACATGTAATACCGTTTTCTTTCATTTGTTTCTTCACGGGATAAATCCTAGTTCGTTTAATTCAATTTAACACATACTTCGTCTCTTTCTCAAGTCAATTCATTAGTCCTCTACAGATTTAACGAAAAAAGAAAAATATTTACCATTAATCTCTTCCAATTAAGAAAAAAAATTTCTGCTCGTCTTAAATCAAGAATTTATAAATATATTTTTTTTTTACTAGCACTTAAAATGATTCTAGATATTTGCAATAAAAACGAGAATCTAACCTAGAGTGTTTTTGCAAAAAAAAATGGGATGTAAGAAATTTCTTCCCTACACACCCAATTTCCTCCCTGCAGATAGCAAATGAAATTCCACAAACAAAAGCCATACCTTTAAAACTCAAATTTTATTCAAGATGTATCAGTAAATGAAAGTTCTTTGGTTCACAGTAAATTCCTTGCAAAAACAGTGTCTGAATTTGCTATCCATACGCAATGGAGCCTTTAGTTATGATTCCTCTGTGGGAATGTTAGTTCAGGTTTCCTTTTAGAAGGATCCATGTTGTACATGGTGAACACGGTGTGAATGTTGTTGCCCAATATGGCATATTTTAGGACCTCGTGGTCTCTGGAAGAAGTAGGAATAATTTCCCATAATCAAATATATCAAGCCGAACTCTGTAGAATATCCTCATTGGGTAAAATAAGTTCAGCAATTATGTTGTGTCTGTATTTAGAGAAATGTCCTTCGTCCACCCACTGCATGGTGTCCAATGAAGGTAAAATCCTAGCACTCTATAATGGAGCACCGCTGTTTTAGGTGTATTAGAACTTTTGTAGGAATTTTTGACACCCTTAACATGAAACTGTGAATAAAGTATAAAAAACTCGTAATTTCTCTTTTAAAAGTGGGTTGTTTATTTTCTTTATGGATTATACTTTCAAAATAAACTATTAATGTTGTATAAAAAGTCATAGAAATATTTTTTTTATTTTTTAAAAAACAGTAATGAAATTAATTGAATTTTACGAGTTCAGTATTTTTCAATTTTTAAACTTTAAAAATCTATCAAAGTTTTTCTATTGATTCTATTTTTACGATATTTTCAGGGTCAATGTGAAATGTTATGCTCTTACCAATAAACCGAATATAATATTTTAGACAAACGTTTTTTTTTTAAATTCACGCCCCCCCTATTTTGAAATGTCTATTAAAAAGTAAATAATTAATTTATGTGCCAAAGTTTTGTATATCACAAATTGAAGATAAAAGATCAATAAATAATATATTCTAATTTAAAATGAAAAAAAAAAGAGTTTTTTGGAAATTAACCTGTAAAGTTCGAAGTTTAAAACCTTTTTTTTTTTTTAAAAACAACATTGTTTGTATTTTTTGTTTGTTTTTTTTTTTTTTAATGAAACCTTGGTCCTTGCCCCTTTAATTGAAAAAAAAATTAGGGTTTGAATTACATTTTTCAAGTAGTTATAAGCTTGGAAAGACAGGGAGTCGAATTAATTCGCCCCCCCCCATTTTGAAATGTCTATTAAAAAGTAAATAATTTATATGTCAAAGTTTTATGTATCACAAATTGAAGATAAAAGATCAATAAATAATATATTCAAATTTAAAACAAAAAAAAGAACAGTTTTTTGGAAAGTTTAAAACCTTTTTTTTTTTTTTAAAAAACCCACGTTGTTTGTATTTATTTATTTATTTATTTTTAAATGAAACCTTGGTCCTTGCTCTTTTAATTGAAAAACAAATTAGGGTTTGAATTACATTTTTCGAGTAGTTATAAGCTTGGAAAGACAGGGGGTCGAATTATTCAATATTTTTCACAAAGTTTCTGACACACCTACCGCTGTTTGAGTCTTTACTGTTCCGTGTTCATTGTTCAGACTGAAACATAACGCACATGTAATACAAATTGGTGCCAAACTGGCGCATTCAAATTGAACCAATCAAAGACCGTCTAGCAAATCCTGTTAGGCGGGCAAACAAAATGTCGTTGGTTATGGAATTTCTCACACCACTTAGTTTGTTTTTTTTCACAACCGGGAAATTAGTAATGTGCATGCGCGTAAAACAAAACAATTATGACTTTTTCACTTCCTTGAGTAATTTCATGTTAAGAACGGCTTTCGGAACAGAAACCTCCAATCTCCCCATGTTACTTAAGAACGGCTTTCAGAATAGACATCTGCAACCTCCTCATTATTGTATAAATTTTTGGTAAATATGCCCTTGCCCTGGTAGCCCAACACACAATCTACCTTTAAAAACTTCTTTTTTCGGTTTTCGGGCATGCTGAAAACGAATATCGCAGCGGGCAGCACAACTCATAGCTTCTCTATATCTCACTCCCTATCACAAATTGTTACGTTTCCAACACGTTTCCCTGACCAGGAAGAACAACATGCATCACTTCTAGATCTGTTTTTGACCACAGTTCCCGATGATTGTATAACGAATGTCAACAGCCCACTTGGGAACGCTGATCATGCAGTGATATTGGTTGAAATCGCCCTAAAGTCTAGAGCTCAAACTGAAGAGCCAGTGCTCAAAACAACGAGATATTATAAGAAGGCTGACTGGGAAGCCATCAGAGATCTTATCAGAGATGCCCTATGGGGAAATATTTTTTCTCTTCCTGTTGAACAGTGCGCAAACGAGACAACTGAACGGTTCAAAACTGCAATCGAAGCGCATGTTCCCATGCGGAAATTTTATAGCAAGCCCCACTCTCCCCAATGGTTTACTTCTACTTGCGCAACTGCCATTGCTCAAAGGCAACATGCATACAGCAGATTTAACCGACATAAGTCCAGTTCAAACAGACAGAAGTACATAGAAGCTAGAAGTAACGTTAAGAAAGAAATAGCGACAGCTAAGAGAGAATTTATGGAAACCACTAAAAAACGCATCGAAGCACAAAAACTAGGAACTCGTGACTTCTGGAAAATCTACAACAGTGTAGTAAATAATGGGCAATCAACAATTCCCCCACTAACCAAAAATCATGAGGTTGTTTGCTCAGCAACCGAGAAGGCTAACATGCTTGCCAGTCAGTTTGCCTCAAACTCCATACTGGACCCTTCCAACCACCCCCTACCTGAATTTCCTATGCGGACAGACACCAGGCTAGACGATCTGAAAATCACCCCTGCTCAGGTGCATGCTATCATAAAAAACCTTGACACTTTAAAAGCATGTGGACCTGATCTCATTCCAGCTGTGCTATTAAAAAAGTGCTCAGCCGAAGTAGCTCCAGTTCTCTCCAAACTCTACAACAAATGCCTTAATGAATCTTGCTTTCCGGGCTGTTGGAAAACTGCTTCTGTGGTACCAGTATTCAAGAATTCTGGCGAAAGAACTGACCCATTAAATTATCGCCCCATAAGCCTCCTCCCACTTTTTGCCAAAATATTTGAGACCTTAATTAACCATACTCTAGTCCATCACCTTACAGATGCTAAACTTCTGACTGACCAACAATATGGATTTAGACAAGTCTGTTCCACAGCAGACATCCTAACTGTAATTTCTGAAGATATATACCATTCACTGGACAAAGCAGGGAAGGGCAGAGCGGTAGCTCAAGATATATCTAAGGCTTTTGATAGGGTATGAGGGTCTTCTCAGGAAAATTAGATCATACGGTATCACTGGTAGAATGCTTAACATAATTAAATCCTTCTTAGATAAGAGAAAAATCGAGGTTATCCTCAACGGTCGAACATCTAAACAATATGATATAAATGCGGGAGTACCCCAGGGGTCTATCCTTGGACCTCTACTGTTCCTGATATTCATAAATGACCTCCCCGACAAAATTGCCTCTGAGATGGGTATATATGCTGATGACACTACACTCTATAACAGGCACGACAGGAAAGCAAATGAACACATATCTAAAGAAATGGCAGAAACACTAGAGGGTGACCTCCAATCTGTAGTGGAATGGGGACAAAAATGAATGGTCACATTCAATGCCGCCAAGACTAAACTAGTTACATTCAATAATTACAAGAAACCTTCTCTACCACCTATAGGAATGGCCAACGACTGTTTATCTGAGAGTATATCTTTCAAACTGCTTGGCCTAACGTTCACAGGAAACATGAGTTGGAACAATTACATTGAAGGCATTGCCAGGGCCGCTGCAAGGAAGTTGGGCTCTCTCTACCGTGCTAGAAAATTACTAACACCCGAAAGTATCCTGTACCTCTATAAGGCTACCATTCACCCATGTATGGAGTATTGCTGTCATATTTGGGCTGGTGCATCTGCTACTAGTCTCTCGCTCCTTGACCAGGTTCAAAAGAGAGTCGCAAATCTGATAGGCCCTGAACTGACATCTAAGCTTCAGCCTCTGTCCCATCGACGAAATGTTGCATCCCTTTGCCTGTTCTACAGGTATTTTAATGGTAAATGCTCTGATGAACTGCAAGCACTTGTGCCCCCACGACGTGAACACCCTCGACAAACCCGACAGACTGCTAAATCCCACCCCCACACTGTAGAGGTCCCTAGATGTAAAAGATCTTTCTACTACAGTAGTTTCCTCCCCAGAACCACTAGACTTTGGAATTCCATTCCAGGTCCCTGCTTCCCCAACTGTACTGATGTGCAGAAGTTCAAATGTAATGTGAACCAACATCTTGCTGCCCAAATCCCTACATAGTACCCCAGTAGTTGTTGCCCCTGATAGTAGCCCCCTACACCAAAGTGGCAATTTGCCTTGTTTGGGGTGAAAATGTAATAAAAAAAAAAAAAATAAATAAATAAATAAATTAAAAAAAATTTAAATTTGAGGTCGGCAACTAGTTTTCACGAACTCGCAAAAACTTTTCCGCATGTTTCATGTAATAATGTGAGGTGGTGGCCATATTTGTTTATGCAGCGCGCAGAAACGGGAATGGCGGGAAACGGCGTAATGAAATTACAAGATAATGAGTCAATCTTATTATTAAAAATAACCGAAAATATAGGGAAAAAAAGGGTAAAATTTTACATTAAGGCCCACAAAATGGCCACCCGTGATAACATATAGAATTACATGGTTTAATATTTGGAAAACTACTTGTTTTTTGTCTAATTTTAATTTTTCGCCAATACTACACTGTGACAAGGCAGTTTGGTACGCGAGTGCACATTTAACAGCCTTTGTTTATGCTCGCGCGTAGCGTAAACGAAGGCTAAGCTGTGAAATGGAAAATAGTCCCAGAGTTCAGGGGTTAATACCATGCAAAAGAAGTCAAACAAAAAATTTTTTAGTCAATAAACACACAAAAAATGCCCCCTCTCTCAGGTGACCAGAAAGTGGGTGCTTATTTTAAGTTAAATTTACATGGAAAAGTGATCACCCACTTTTCAAAAAAGTAATTTCTTCCTATCATGAAAACTTTTTTTTTGACGGAAACGGTTTTCATATTCGTTTTTAGCACACCGAAATCTACAAATATATATATATATATATATATATATATATATATATATATATATATATATATATATATACGGACGTGACTGAGACGGGCCTTAAAGTAAAATAATACCAAAATAAATAATTTTTTTTTTTTTTTTTTTTGCTGGAAGGAAAGAATAAAATAAATGGATATTTGTGGCCTGGTAGATCCACACAAAATCTACCTAAAAATCTTGTTTACACGGGGGTTTCGGGTGTGTGTGCTGAAAACAAATATCGCATTTAAAGCTTGCCGCAAATAAGTAGTTTTCCGAATATTAAGCAACGTAATTCCTTATGTTATACGTGGTGGGCATTGTTGTACGCGCAAGCGCGCATATTTTCTTTGCAATGCGCATGCGGGGGAGAGAATTATATTTGAAACAAACGATAAATTTAATTTAAATTTTTTGTTGGGGGGGGGGGATTAAATTTGAAACAAACACAATAAATTTAATTTTTTTGAGGGGGGGGGGTCAAATTCTTTTTTATGAGGCCACTTTCACCTGACAATTTCATAAACAAAAGCGTCCCAAAGTCCCAAAATATGACAAATTCATTTGTTGGGGGGGGGGGAGAATTACATTAGAAACATAAAATGACGATAAATTTAATTAAAAAATTTTTGAAATTAATGTTTGGTCTCTGCAAAATTTAAATGAGATTTTCTTCAGCATAGTCGAAAAAGACCTATAAAAGTCATTTTAAAGAATATTGTGGAGGTGGACTTTGTGTAAAGATTTACTAAAATGCGAATAAAGACAAGATTAAAAGCAAATAAAATTGAAGTCCGGGAGGTAATATGTAAAATAAACGAATCATTTAAAAAGGGGAGAAGGTCTGCAATTTATATTCTACATGACCTTTTATAGCTCAATTTTTCTAATTTATTTTCTAGCTGTTAAATTACATGTGCTTTTGTGCATCTCTGTTACCGTGCTGAAATAATTACGTTATTATTTAGAAATCGTTTCTTAACATAGGCAGGAGGAGTGTTTTGTATTTTTCACCTAACAATTTAATAAACAAAAATATCGAAAAACTGAATTTAACTTGAAAATACTATATAGCAAAAAAAAAAAAAAAAAAAAAAAAAAAAAAAAAAAAAAAAATAGCGCAGTAACCGTTTTTTTTTTTTTTTACCGATCCCTAAAAATATTTGTCAAGTTTTCATATTTTTATCCTGGACTTTGGGTTAGCGTCACTGTTCAAATGAAGGGCAAAGACATGTTTTATTTTTCAGCAAAAGAAAAGATAAAAACAAACATGTTTATTGCTTTTCCTTAGCCCAAAGCAAAAGCACTGACACTAAGTCCGGGAGGGGTAAAATATTAGTTTTCGGTGAAATTTTAACAGGAAGGACCGTTAAAAATCAAGGTCAATGTGCACTGGTTCTCCAACCGGCAAAAGGTGTTTATTCCGAAAGCCGTTTTTAACATGGGAGGGTTTATTCCGAAAGCCGTTCTTACATGGTGATGTTGGGGGTGTTTATTCCAAAAGGCATTTTATTTTCAACCATCATGTTAAGAACGGCTTTCGGAATAAACATCCTTTGCAGGTTGGACAACCAGTGTATATTGGCCAAAATAGTAAAATAAATAATAAAACACAAGCAAAACAACTCATTTTCGAAATTTTGTGCTTTGAAAATCTAAGCCGCAATAAATTTTGTTTACACACACGTTTCTAAGGCGGAGACCCGAAAAAAGCAAAAACAAAACAAATCGACAATATTATTTAAATGAGAAAAAAAACAAAAACAGAAACTCACCATAATAGAAAGGATCCGTGTTATTCGTAGGTCGTTTTCGTATGTGAAAATACGGTATAAGCGTAACCAGAAGTAAACAAAGTACACCAACTAAAAGTATCACCAATGGTTCGCGGAGAGAGAACAAGTTGTTCATAAAATAAGAGATGGGGATCGCCAGTAAGGATGTTAGGAAAACGATTGTGGTCATTTTGGACAGATTTATTCGTACCTTCTCCTGGCCGTTAAGTAATGTCTTTGCGCCAAATAAAATGTGGTTAACAGAGAAGGACAAATCAGTTGGTTTCTATGACTGAGTAAGAAAACAAAAAGCGCATGTCATGATTTTTAGCTTCATGTTTTCGTCGTTAACGAAATGTATAAAAACAAATTTCGCAAAAGGCGTCCATCGGTACAAGAAGGAAGTAAATTTGTAAAAAATCGTCGCTTTTAAAATTCTTATCACTCAATGGCGCACTTTTTTTTTTTTTAATTTGGTCAGTTAAAAAAGACATAAATAATGCTAGTTTTTTGCTTTTGTTTTTCGTAATTTTTTGTTGCTCGTTTGTTTAGAAGCAGCAACTGATTAAAAGAAAGAAAGAGATGAAGGAGAAGAAAATAGAGTATGTGGGAGGAGGAAGTTAAATTCTGGAGGAAGTTAAAAAAAATTAAACAGGTTTGTTTAAAAAAAATAAAATAAAAATGAATGGCCCCAAAATTATTTCAGCGTTATCGAAAAGTACAAGCTGGCTCTTCAAATGAAGCTTTCAATTTAGAAAAAAAAACACAAAAAAAACACACACACAAAGTTCCGTGTCATTAGTGTTCACATGTTCACACAAGTAACACTCCCTTCTTACGTAGGACATCGATGAATTGATAAAGAAACACAGACGGAGTAGGGGGGGGGGATCTGATATCTTGCCAAAAAATAAAAAATCCGATCAAAGAAATCAGCGGCGGATTTATTTCGAACTGATATTGATTCGGATACAGCAATGACGAAATTATGCGGTATTCCCACTAATAGGTGTTGTCCATGTTTACAAATTAAAAAGAAAAAAATATAAGCTCTTTAAAACTAACTGCTAGTTTTGAATAAAATATTAAAGATTAGATTTCGGAACATTCGAAGTCTCAATAAACTGTATTTAACATTGCCAACGTGTATTTCTATATTTATTTAATAATTAGTCAGCCGATATTAACCTAAGGTACTACCGGTTCCGCAACTCGTTAGTGTGTGTGTGTGTGTGGTTTTTCTTTCTTTTTTGCCATGGAATGAAGTTTTCATTTTAAGGACAGGTAGGACAAAATCCACCGGATAAAAAGGCTCACCTTAAAAAAATGTAGAATCAATAGGAAAAAGGTACATCTTTTTAAACACGATGTAAATAGATATTCAAAATTAAATTCGGTACTTATGAAGAATGCGAATCTTGCTAAAATAACATTAAAACCCCATTCTTAACATGGGGAAGGAAGGACGTTTTGTAACTACTCTGTACTGTACTTTCACCTAATGATTCAATAAACAAATGGTATTGTAAAAATTGAAAAATAAAATATATTGAAAAAAAAAAAATCATTAACGACACAAGAAAAATAAATTGTACATTTATAAAGAGAAAACGTTAAACTTTGTTTACATTCAAATTTTATCAAAATATCCCCAAAAATAAACGAGATTTTTCAAGTTGAAATTGAGAATTTTACTATATTTATCAGTTTTTGCACTCTTGTCTGTTATGTCCATTATAAAGTATAGATATTTGATATTGAACTTGATCATTTAGAGTTGCACACGTGCAGAAAATATGGAATTATTTTCTGTGTTCATGGGACAGTATTAAACTTTGATGTATGCTGACACTATCAACAAATATATGATGGAGCAAAAATCTTACTAGATAGTTGGATGGCAATAACATTCATGTCTATAATAACATAAATGATAAAATCTCTAGTAGCATTGTCCACCAAACTCAAGCCTCTGTCCAATCATTGCAATGTTTCAATCACTGTGTTTGTTTTACAAGTATTTTTACAGATTGTGCTCCAATGAAATTACTGCACTTGTACCCGTCAGTATAAATACTTCCGACAAACCTGAATAAGAGCAATATTTTACCTCTTCACTGGAGAGATGTCCAGATGCGGGAAAACTTTCTAATTCTAATAACTTCTTTCCTTGGATCACTTGCCTTGGGAATTCCTTTTTTGCTTTTCGTTTGTCTGATTATATCAACATGCAGAAATTTAAATGTAATGTGAATGAACATCTTGTTAAACAACTCATTCTTTAGAATATCCTCTATAAATCTGACCACTAGTAGCCCTTTACGTTTCAGGGGTAATATGACTTGTTTGAAATGAATAAAAAATTTTTTTTAATGTAATATGCAAAAAGTACACAAAGGAATAACTCAGAAATGAATTTTAAACAAAGAGTACAATTATTCCTATTATAAGTTAAGACAAGAAATTGGAGCAAGTAAAAATGCACGGAATATACAAATTTTACTTTAGAAAAAATTTAAAAAAACGGCAACGTACCACATAAATATTATTTTAAGACACTGCCTGATTTATTGAGTCAGGTTACTTGATAAGAATAAATAAGCTAACAGACATAAGCCTGCTCAAATATCAAGTTGAGCTGAACTTATTTAACCAATCTGCAAATCACACCGAATATGACGGAGACTCTTGTTTTGACTTATTCATTTGACGGATAGAACAAGATTACAAACTTTTATGGAAAAGTAGCCTCTTGTGTTAAAACTAAATACACACACACACACACACACACACACACACACACACACACACACACACACACACACACACACACACACACACACACACACACACACACATATCCAAATGAAAATAATCTGACTTAATAATGATACGTTAAAAAGTTTTAACGTTCAATTACAACAAGATTGTATATTAACATGCCTGTTTTGTTAGTGAATATTTGTCTAAACTGTATACATGAGTTCTGTTATCAGCATATATATGTTGTCAGTATGTTTAGTGGTTCTTCAATATTTCTTTGTGCTGTGAAATAATTGAAATAAACTACTGATTTGAGCTTTTGTCAAATCGATAACTACTATGTTAAAACAACATTTACTGTATTTGCTGCTTCTAACATTGTAAATTATTTTCCGTGTGGTGTGTCACTATTGTTGAGATTATCAATCAACTCTCAGATTAATACAGTTGAGAAACATCACTTATAATAATTAGTTTTAGAGTAATAAGCATCTTAACAGATGTGGCAGCCATATTGAAAAATAAACAATGAAAACATTAGGATTATGTTATTTCTCACTGCATGAAAACTATTTTGATTCTGAAAAAATCAACTTGTTAACAATTTATTTAAAATGCCAATGTTTCTCATACTGTTAGACGTTTGGCATAAATTAACCTACAAGACTTCTCTTTTAATTTGTGTCAGTAAACAGATCAAAATATGCTCATTAACTTAGTGTCTTTCAGCTAATAGTTTTTTCCATCATTAATTTTGTCTCAATTGGGAGTCGGATCAGGACTATTATATGAGTCCCAAGTATCCTACAGTCCATAAAAGAATGTATCCGTTTGGTAATTATCTTACTCAAATGATTGAATTGATCTGGTAGGTTGGAGTGATGCACAGCAGAAGATGTTATCAGAAACAAGTAAAAATGATGACATGGACAAAAACGTATAGGAGCCTATCTTAGCATGGACTGTAAGAAAATCTCCTATAACATTTTATATAATAAAATAGTTGTCAAATGAAAACAAATACAAATAAAAGGAAGTACAAATATGAATGTTATATTTGCAGCAGTTATATGACATAAAATCTATTTTCTCTTATATGCATACACAATCATTTGTATAATAAGTTGAGATTTGGTTGATGGAAAACAGTCATATCTAAATTCATGCATTCATACACAGATGATTACTGCATCATTGCACATGCACAATACTGGATGCACACCAAATACAATAGTTCGAGTCAAGGTCAATGTAGACAGATGCAGCATTTTCTCTCACCTTTCATTATCATTGTTGTTTTAGTTTAAATTACCCTTACCACAGGAGGAAATAAATATTTCTGACTGCTACAGAGGTAAAATTCTAAGAAAAATTAAATAAAAGGAATGCATATGCAAATAAAACAAGCATGCTTCAGTTGCCATGTAAGAAATAATGGCAGGAATTTACACAGAAGGGGATACATTAGCACCTGTCTAAATTCACATTGGATTACAATTTTTTCTTTGGGAAGTCTATTCCAAGGTTCAGGATCCTGATTAAGAAAGCATTCTTCCTCTGGTTCAACCGAAATCAGTAGGGAGACAGTTTCTTGTGGTGTCTGCGTAGACCTCTTTCTAAGACAAGAGTAAATAATACATAAATAAATATAAATAATACATGTATATCGTTATGATAATTGAAGAGATCACCACATAATCGTTAGTTTTTTCAGTAAATTTTTAGTTCTTTGATTGTATAAGCTATTTTGTCATTCATTTTTATTTTAAAATTATTACAGAGAAAAGAGCGTACAGATGGACATATTTTATTACAGCTCATTTAAATTTTTTTTTCTCAATATTCGCCCCTCCCCCAACATAGTAGCACATACACGTGAAAGTAATAAGCCCCTGCGAAGTTGGAAACTTCTATAAAGTGAGAAGACAGGCAGCCAAAATGAGACTTTGTCAACCGCACCTGCAACAAGAAATCTGAAGGTCTACCCAACACTTCAACCCAGCCTTTGGCTGTGACGGCAAGGTGAAAGAACCTAAAGACCCACATACTAGCTTCATTTTGTACACATATACACACACACACACACACCACAAAAACGCCTTTAACTTCCTTTAACACTCACACATACACATACATAATTTCATGCTGCCAAATATTCAAATATGAACATAATTCACTCAATGAACATTTTGACTATGAACATTTACTAACAAAAGAAATAACTTTTATATTCTTTTCTTGTATACAGATGTTTTCCCATAAACTTTTATATTTATACATTTTCCATTCTGTTTATAGTTTAGGTAACATGTAGTGGATCGGTTGAATGTTGTCTATCATGTCGAAAAAGTAATATTTATAGATGAACCACAAATAAAGAAATAATGCTCACTAATTGTAAATTACTAACCATGTGAATTTATTATGGGCAACTGTTACAAAACATGCTTATAAGAAAGTCAGGAATAGTGTGTTTTTTTTAACATGTCTGTTCAGGATAGCATCCCAAGTGTAAGAGAGAGAGAGAGAGAGAGAGAGAGAGAGAGAGAGAGAGAGAGAGAGAGAGAGAGAGAAAGGAAAACGAAGTTGATATCACCACCTAAGAGTTGAAACATGAAAATAAGGGGCGATAACCATATATGCCTCGAACTGAAAGTGTTGTGCATTGTGTCTGTGTGTGCACTGTATGCAAACAATGGTTGGATAGCAGTTTACCAACACGTCTCTATAAACATAATGTTTATGAAGCACATACATCAAATCTGTTGCCAAGATCGCTGGAAAATGGTTGGATCACTACTGCTCGAGTGGGTATCTCACCGCTAATGCAATCCTCTATCTGTATAAGAGCCAGGTATACCATAAAATGGAATACTATTGCCACATCTCGGCAGTAGCTGCTCGGCACACTCTATCCAGCCTTGATAAAGTTCAAAACCGACTTCAAAACCTAGTAGGTGATGCCCTTTTCTCTTCCCTGCAACCTCTCATCCACAGAAGAAACGTTGTGAGCCTGTCTCTGCTCTATTGTTATTTTCATGGCAAGTTCTCGACTGAACTCCAATCTATGATTCCCTCTTGTCAAAATTTTACAAAAAACACTTTAGTTACAATCACTATATGCGATTTTCCCCACTCTCTAACTGTGCCTAAATCTAAACACAGATTCTAGGAATAGAACTGCCCGCCTGTGGAATACTGTTCCGCTGGCCTGCTTCCCAGTTGAATACAATATGGTAGCCTTGAAATCCAATGTAAATAAGGTCTTGTTGAACTGTCTCCTGAAATAATCAAATTCAACTCAATTTACACCATTTATGATTATTACACTGCCACCTTACATTCACTGACCCTTCATCTCGAGTGGCTGGTGAGCCTTGATAAGTGAGTTTTATTATTTCAATATTCCATTTTATTTTCATTTTATCATGTATGTCTGCTTATATATATATATATATATATATATATATATATATATATATATATATATATATATATATATTAGTTCATTTTCTTACTTTGAAACAATAACTTTTATTAAGTGCCAGTGTGATTTTTGGCTGTCTTTGAAAATGCCCCCAAATGGCTTCTTGGTCTAGGGACCATGTCACATATTGGTCACCTCTGACATTCGATACATATGCCATAATCTCTCACCAAAAAATCATTCATTTTTTATTCTACCCCTTCTCTCTCTCTCTCTCTCTCTCTCTCTCTCTCTCTCTCTCTCTCTCTCTCTCTAAAGTATTATCATTCGCCTTTTATTTACATTATTCTCCTTTTGTGATGTCATTCAATGTGCACCATGGCAAGACTCACAAGTAGTATATATAGATAGATTAATGTGGTATTATTTTGTTGCTGTGTGAGTTTTCACAATTTAATAATATTAAAATGTAATTCTGTCCCATCTACATTAAAAAACTGATCTTCATCTAACTCTGCTCTCGTGGAGAGGCAAGTAACTATTTACTTGCCTCTCCACGAGAGCAGAGTTAGATGAAGATCAGTTTTTTAATGTAGGTAAAATCCAGCTCTCCAAAAATCAGAACAGATACTACACTTTTACTCCTAGCTAAGAGGCCACATATGATTCGTTCAAATGCAAGGTTGGGGATCAAATTTTACATGCAAATTCATGTTATTGTGAACTATAGGTACCTCCAAATTCTTGTGTAAAATTGCCAACGTCTTAAGCAATATCAACGACATCATCATTCTGTGTCTAACTTAAATTGTGTGGTAAACTTTACAGATGGCCAAAGATGTTAAAATTAATAATGGAAGCAACATTTTTTTGCTATTGTTTATTGTGTTAATTTTATTAATTAGAGGTTTCGATACCTTTTTTGAAAATAGACGCTAAAATCAAGTTCACCTCCTCCAGAAGTATAAATCTTTTAACAATTAGAATAATTTCAAGTTGTAGTTTAATTTGCTATTTTAAAATTGCCAATAGTCATTTTTATATGAAAAAATATATTTTTTTAAATTGGAAACTCTTAAAAATCTATGTTTAAAACTTCATATCACGGAATATTGAAATTTAATATCATTTAAATCTTTTAGAAATTAATTAATTTTTAGAATTCTGTTTGTTTTTTTTTTCATTATAATTCAACTAATTATATTATGCAATATTAAAAAAAATCGTTAATTTTTTTTTTTTTTAGATCTAATAATATTGATTTTATGTCCATTTTTATTTACAGCTTTAAATTTCTGTAATAATGAGATAAAACATGTAATTACAGATTTAAATATAGTAAATAATCCTAAATTAAGAAAACTACTTAGTAAGTGTCCAAATTATAGAGAACCTAAATGCCTAAATTACACTAAATGCGTTAAAGAAGTAACTAAAGCACTAGAAGGTTTTATTATGTCTATGGTAAAGAAATATAAATTAGCACAGTCTACGTTTGATGCATGGAAAAATAGTATACTTGAATGCGTAAATGAAAAGGTTAAACATATAAAACAATTTAAACACCCTAGAAAAACCAATCCTCTTTTAAAAAATTCAGAAATACGGGAGGAACTTAAAATACTTCAAGAAAAGTTTGTAATAGTTCCGATTGATAAAGCGGCAAACAATATAGCTTTTATATGTAAAAAATATTATATACAACGTTTATTGATAGAAGTAGGACTTATAGGAAACGTTTCGGATACTTATAAAATAAGTAATAGTAATTTAGATAGCATTATTTTGAATAATAGTATTATTAGTGAAAAAGTAGGATTAAAGTTAGAAGACAAACACAAAAATCTTCCAGGTATGTATTGGATACCTAAAATGCATAAAAATCCAGTTGGTGCTAGATTTATTGTAGGTTTAAAGACGTGCATCACTAAACCTTTAAGTAAAGTTATATCTAAAATATTTAAATTAATTATAAATCAAATAAATAATTTTCACCTGAAAAGTAAATTCTATAGTAATATAAATCTATTTTGGGTAGTAAATAATTCCCAACCAGTGAAAGAAAAATTAGAAAAAATAAATTCCAGAATAAAAGCAAAATCTATAGCTACTTATGATTTTAGTACGCTATATACTAAAATTCCGCACGAAAAACTTATAAAAGAATTAAATGATACTGTAGATTTGGCTTTTGAAGGTGGAAAAGGTAAATATATAGACTTTTCAAACTCTAAAGCTTTCTGGTGTAAAAATAAAAATATCAAAACTAGTGGTTCTAAAGGTATTTTAAAAATATTTGTAAGTCATCTTATTAAAGAATGCTATTTTCAAATAGGAAATCTATCTATCTATATATATATATATATATATATATATATATATATATATATATATATATATATATATATATATATATATAAAATCACTATTAAAAAGATATATCTAAAACATATAACTTTCATGGGTGTAGGAGATTTATAGATGACCTTATATGTATAAACGATAATGATGAATTCGAAAAAAAAATAAACATCTTATATATCCAAACGAATTAAAATTGAATTGTGAACATAGAGGACAACAGGCTACATTTCTGGATTTAGATATAAAAATTGAGGATGGGATTTTTCTTTATAAAATATTTGATAAAAGAAACGCTTTCCCCTTTATTTTAAAGGGGAAAGCGTTTCTTTAGTACGTATGCCCCATAAAGATAGCACCTGCCCTGTTTTTGTGTTTTATGGAACCATTATGTCAGAGTTTTTGAGAATAGCTCGCGTTACTTTAAAATTAACAGATTTTATACCACCAGTTTCTAGCTTAGTAATAAGGATGATAAAACAAGGTGGGGATAAAAATAAAATATTTAAACAGTTAAATAAAGCATTTGTTCGTTATCCTGATGCTTTTGAATCGTTTAAGATAAACCAGACTATATTAATAAAGGAAACCCAAAACTATATTAGCAATGTATAAAATGTATTTATAATTACATATAATAAATTTATATATTAAAAAAAGAAATGTATATATGTAAAAATATTTTTAACCTTTATATATCTAATTTTAAATAAATAAGAATGTAAATATACTAAATACTAATCATAGTGGGGGTGATAAGTAGTTAAATGGATTAATCCTAATCTTATAAATACAAGATTGATAAATTAAAAAATTAAAAAATGTATCCATTTTAAATGGATAGTACCAGTCAAGGATCCGTCACTTGACAATCAGCCCAACAGGTGAGGGGCCGGAGACCGGCCCAGCACCTGTTGGACTGAGGTACACCGCCTGGGTAATACCTAGGAGGTCCACCCTCCCAGGCCTTGCCACCGGGCTTTCCGGTGGGGCAAGTTTATTGCTTGTTGCCTGAGGCGCCCCGACCGGGGAATGCCGACGGGGTTACTCAGGCAATTTTTAAAATTGCAGGAGTGCCCCTCCTTTAGGGGAGCCTGCTAGGTTACCACTTTCCGGCCTTGTGCCACATTTTGCTGAGTGGACAGCAAATAAATATAATCCATTTTAAATGTGGAAAGTGATGAATCGCACAGGTAAGAAATTCATTTTTATAGTATGAAAAGGTTAGTAATTGCAATTAAGAATAGGAAATTGGATCAAATGTTTGTAACATGTCTTCTTCCTAAGATTAAGAGTGGTGGTGTTTG
This sequence comes from Euprymna scolopes, assembly GCF_053919585.1. NCBI lineage: Eukaryota > Metazoa > Mollusca > Cephalopoda > Sepiida > Sepiolidae > Euprymna > Euprymna scolopes. Next base: position 84,352,246 of record NC_136486.1, read on the forward strand.
ATCAACACTGCTGAGGAGCCATGATGTAACATACTGGTTTGTTTTTAAATCCCCAAAACAGTGTTTCATGGTAAACAACTGATGATCCCTTGAAAAATAAATTATTGGTATTATAGTAAATTCGAGAGCGAGTTGATGCAGTGATTGCAGGTGATTAAAGGAGTTACTGACTAGATGGTTTTCTAACGAATGATAAAAAATATTTTTTTGTATAGTTTTAAAGGTTAAAAACTTCAAAGACTATATATATATATATATATATATATATATATATATATATATATATATATATATATATATATATACACACGTGAAAGAAATAAAAAAAAAAAAATTATTTAAACCCATTAGTTTCATAAAATGTTGCAATTTTTATAAACCTAAATTTATTTTGTTTATTTTTTTCGTAATATAAAATGTGGGGGAGGGGCAGGAGGGGCACCTAAAAATATTTCTCTTCATATATTTAACGAAAACTGCTTTTAGAATATTTAATTTAAAAATGAATCAGTATCGAAAATTTCATGAAAATCTGAGCATTTTTGCTTGATTTTTAAACACGGGCATGTTTACGTCTTCGAAATGGTCATTACATAGGAACGTCGTTTTAAGGCGTCGATAATGTAAACACGATTTTCAGCTAGCATTTTCATTATTTTCGTACGTTGAAAATTTAAAAAAAATGTTACTAGTTTATTTTAAGCTCCTTCTTTTAAACGGTACAAAAGTTATGGTCATAATATTAAATTAGATTACAGTTACATCGTGTAACATATGGAGGGAGGGGGGTATAAATCTGTGGCGCGTTATTACTTTTACTGAACTTGAACTAGTCACGTGTATAATAAATGCCGGCATTGGTGGAGGAGGCGATTTTGATTGTTGCTTAGCAACGGATACCATTAACTTACAAATGAAAGAAAATGCCGATCTTAGTGAAAGACTACACCTGGCAAGAAACAGAGAATCTGATGAACGTGACTGTACCACTTAAAGGGGTACATAGAAAAAAATTAGACGTTTTCTTAACTAATGAATATCTCAAGGTAGGTTATACTATTTTCTGGAATGTTGTTGTCAGAAAGAGAGACACGCTAACATAGCTCGTCATGTTGTGAAGTCCATTCTCTCACTCTCTCCCTCTTTTTTTTACTTTTCTTTCTTTTCCTATCACAAAGAAAATACTTTGAAAATCGGATTTCTGCTTTTATTTAATCAATATCGAATGAAAACTTCAAATTAACTTATTTTACTCAAATCCAAATAATAGTTATCGCATTCATCGTATTTTAACAAAAAATAAAAACGATATTCTACTTTTAGGCGATTAAACAAACTGAAAACAGATCGCAAAAAAAAAAGAAAAGAATTTTAAAAATTAGGAGAATAACTTTTCTATCTAAATTTAACGTTGTCAATGGTAAAACTAAGCAGTTATAAAAACATCTCTCTCTCTCTCTCTCTCTCTCTCTCTTATATATATATATATATATATATATATATATATATATATATATATATATATATATATATTTTTTTTTTTTTTTTTTTATTATTTTTTTTTTATTCAATTTTCACCCCAAACAAGGCACAGTGCCACTTTGAAGCAGGGGGCTACTATTAGGGAATTAATTAGCGGGGTCATTATGAAGGGAGAAGAGTAGAAAGATGTTTGTTAACATTACACTTGAACTTCTGCATATCATTGCAGTTGGGAAAGCAGAATCCCGGAAGGGAGTTCCAAAGACCCGCAGTTCTGGGGAAGAAACTATTGGAGTAAAAGGCTTTCTTGCACCTAGGGATCTCTACTGTAAAGGGATGAGACTTAGTAGCTTGTCGGGTTTGTCGGGGGTAGTTACGTCGGGGAGGTACAAGAGTTTGCAGTTCGTCAGAGCATTCACCATTAAAGTATTTGTAGAACAGGCAGAGGGATGCAACATCTCGTTGATGGGACAGAGGTTGAAGCCTAGATGACAGTTCAGGACCTATCAGGTTGGCGACTCTTTTTTGAACCCTGTCCAGGAGCGAGAGACAAGCAGCAGATGCACCAGCCCAGATGTGACAACAGTACTCCATACATGGGCGAATGGTTGCCTTATAGAGGTATAGGATACTGGCAGGCGTAAGTAGTTTTCTAGCACGGTAGAGGGAGCCAACCTTCCTTGCAGCAGCCTTGGCAATGCTCTCAATGTATCTATTCCAGTTCATATTCCCTGTAAACGTTAGGCCGAGGAGTTTAAAAGAAGCACTTTCAGGCAATGTGTTCTTGGCCATTGCTATTGGTGGTAGAGAAGGTTTCTTGTAGTTATTGAAGGAAACAAGCTTAGTCTTAGCAGCATTGAATGTGACCAACCATTTATGTCCCCATTCCACTACGGATTGGAGGTCATCCTCTAGTGTTTCTGCCATTTTCTTGGATATGTGTTCATTTGTTTTCCCCTCATATCTGTTATAGAGAGTGGTGTCATCGGCAAATATACCCATCTTCGAAACAATATTATCAGGGAGGTCGTTTATGAATATCAGGAATAATAGAGGTCCAAGGATAGACCCCTGAGGTACTCCCGCATTTATGTCATATTGTTTGGATGTATGTCCGTCGAGGACAACTTTAATTTTTCTATTACTTAAGAAGGATTTAATTACATTATGAATTCTTCCAGTGATTCCATATGATCTAATTTTCCTTAGAAGACCATCATGCCATACCCTGTCAAAAGCCTTAGATATATCAAGGGCCACCGCTCTACCCTCCCCTGTTTTATCCAATGAACGGTATATACGTTCAGAAACTACAGTTAAGATATCTGCTGTTGAACGGGCTTGCCTGAATCCATATTGTTTGTCAGTCAGAATTCTTGAAGACTGGTACCACAGAGGCGGTTTTCCAGCAGTCGGGAAAACAAGATTCGTTAAGGCATTTATTGTAAAGTTTGGACAGAACTGGAGCAACCTCGGCAGAGCATTTTTTTAATAGCACAGCCGGGATGAGATCTGGTCCACATGCTTTTGAGGTGTCTAGGTTTTTTATGATAGCATGTACCTGAGAAGGGGTGATATATATATATATATATATATATATATATATATATATATATATATATATATATAAAAATAAAGAATGCAGTTTAAATTCCCGGATGGGAAAAATATATTAACTTTAACCCATCGCAGACCTAGCACCTACATAATCCGACTTTTAAAATGTTTATAATGACCAAAGAGAATTTATATAAGGATGAAGAAAAAAAAAAAAGAAAGCCTTTACTAAAATTGTTAAATAGAAATAGGCTTAGCACTTGCATAAGCCGATTTCGCAAAAGTCTTCAATTTTAAAACAGAATTTAACTACATAAGGATGAAAAGAGAAAATCTTAACTAAAATTTTGTAAATAGAAAACGGGGATCATCAGTTGCTTACCATGTAGCTGTTTCGGAGATTTAAAAACAGGACAGTTGTTTAATACATGGCTCTGCAGTGGATAATACCACTTCCCCAATAAAAAAATGTAAAATAATACGGTTACTATTTTTACTAATATATGAAAAAAATATTTTAGATAAATTAAATAATAAAATAGAAAAAGAAAAACTATTAATAAGTAAGTTTAGGATTACAAGATCCATTCTGCGACATGTCAACTAGCATAATAATGCTATGAGAATAAAAATGCATAAAAGCTTAAGTACCTTAGGTACCAGAAAGGCTAATGGATAAGAGGAAGGAAACCTAGCCATACATACCTAAAAACCCATTATATAGTCTCAAAAAGCTTTTCTATAATTTGCATTCTTTATTTTTATTTTTGCATTTTTTTAAAATGCAAAAATAATTTTTTTTTTTAATGAAAAAATAAAAATAAAGAATGCAGTTTAAATTCCCGGATGGAAAAAATATATTAACTTTAATCCATCGCAGACCTAGCACCTACATAATCCGACTTCAAAAAAAAAAAATTTATATATATATTGATTGAGATTGTCGGACTGACTTCCTCATCTTGGTTGTTATTGTCACAACGTTTCGGCCGTTTTGCCCTCCAGCCTTCGTCAGGTGAACGGTTTGTTAGGAGTCTCGAACCCAACCCTTTATTATTATTACAGGGGTACCGTGTTCGGACTCCAGCTAGGCTTTGGGACATAGTTGCTGATTCTCTGTTTTTCAATGTTACTTTTTTCACTGCCTTCGTTCAGGATTGAACTCAGCACCTTTGGGTAACTGTAAACTTTGATACAACGTCTAGGACCACTCGGCCATATGTCACTAGGACAATTCTTAGTTGTTTTTTTTTTGTTAATGTTAAACCTATGTTGTTATTCAAGGTTTTCTCTCTCTATCAGAGGTGTCCAAATTGCATTCAGCTCTATGCTTGGTTTGCTCAGTAGGTTGTTATGTCCGAGCATGTGAGCTGTTTCTTTAAGTTTTCTCACTTTCCAGTGGGTCTCTCTGTTTATTATTTTTACTTCATCCCATAGGGGGCGATGATCCCCCCTCTCCATCCAGACATGGTTGGCTATACCCGATTTTTCCGTCTCCCCTTTAGTTACCGCTTTTCGGTGTTCTTCCACCCTTACTTTAAGGGGGCGGCATGTTTCACCCTTGTAAACCTTTCTGCAACTGCATGGGATGGAGTATATGCAGTTTTTGGTCATGTTCTCATCCATGCGGGGCTTCACTCGTACCAGGTGTCGTCTGAGTGTTGACTCGCTTTTGAATACCGTCCTGATGTTGTAGGGGGCACATATTCTCTGAATCTTTTCGGAGATGCCTCGTATGTATGGTAGGCAGACCGTTGGAGGTTTTTGGGTTTCATTCTCCTCTCTTATACTATTAACACGTCTGGTGGATAGTATGCTATCGGGGTAGTTGTTACGACGGAGGGTATTCTTCAACCTGACCATTTCTTGGTGGTATGTAATGGTGTCGCTACTTATTGTCTCTGCTCGATGTTGTAAGCAGCGTGCGATTCCATGTTTGATACTGTATGGGTGATGGGAGTTGAAGTTTAGGTATTGTCCGGTGAAGGTAGGCTTGCGATATACGGATGTCTTAAACCCATGCTCTGTGCGTGATATGAGTATATCAAGGAAGGCCAGTTGGTTATCTTTTTCTTTCTCCATTGTGAACTGTATTGATGGTCTTATTGAGTTCACATGATCTAGGAGAGCCTGGATGTCTTCCTGATGGGGCCAGAGTATGAAGGTGTCATCAACGTATCTTAGCCACATGGTGGGCTTTAAGGGAGCTGAACCTAAGGCCATGTCTTCGAAGTATTCCATGTATATGTTCGCCATCACTGGTGATAATGGCGAGCCCATAGTTAGTCCCTCCTCTTGTCGATATAGGTCAGTACCCATTCTGAAGTAGGTTGTTTCTATGCAGAATGTCAGCATTTCCATTAAGTTTGGCAATGGTACACATGTGCGCTCTTCTATGGAGAGGTCCGCAGCTAGTTTGTCTGGAATTACTGCTAGTGCCTCACTAGTTGGGACTTTAGTGAACAGGCTAACCACATCTAGGCTTACCATTTGGTTTGTACTGATGGGTGCTCCCTTGATCAGTTCCGTGAAGTGGGCAGAATTCTTTACATGTGTTGCTGACTTGCCTGCTAATGGGTTTATTATATCCACAAGGTACCTGCTCAGTGGGTGGCATGCTGAGCCTCGGCAGCTCACTATGGGTCTGAGTGGAATACCGTCTTTGTGTATCTTGGGGAGACCGTACATATGTGGTAGCTTACTGTAATGCTGGACCAGCTGTCTATATCTCATTGGAGCGATGTGTTCCTTGTTTTTCGTAAGGATTTGTAACAGCTTTCTTTCGGTTTTCAAAGTTGGGTCCTTCTTTATTTTACCGTAGCTACCATCTGCGATTAGGCCTGCCATTTTTTCAGAGTATTCCGACATGTCCATCACCACAGTAGCATTGCCTTTGTCTGCTGGCAGAATTATTATACTGCTGTCACCCTGTAGGTTTCTTATAGCCAGCCTATCTTCCCGAGAGATGTTTGATTTAGGAGGCTTGGCTTTCTCGAGTACTTGTCTCACTTTCCATCTTATTTCATCACCTTGGGTTGATGGGATTCTCATGGCTATATCTTCCATGTGTGTTATGATATCTAAGAATGGAACGCGTTTGGTTGTTGTTGCGAAGTTGAGACCTTTATTTAGTACTGCTTCCTCTGAGTGACTCAGTTGGCGGCTGCTGAGGTTGATGACATGGAATACTTCGAAGACATGGCCTTAGGTTCAGCTCCCTTAAAGCCCACCATGTGGCTAAGATACGTTGATGACACCTTCATACTCTGGCCCCATCAGGAAGACATCCAGGCTCTCCTAGATCATGTGAACTCAATAAGACCATCAATACAGTTCACAATGGAGAAAGAAAAAGATAACCAACTGGCCTTCCTTGATATACTCATATCACGCACAGAGCATGGGTTTAAGACATCCGTATATCGCAAGCCTACCTTCACCGGACAATACCTAAACTTCAACTCCCATCACCCATACAGTATCAAACATGGAATCGCACGCTGCTTACAACATCGAGCAGAGACAATAAGTAGCGACACCATTACATACCACCAAGAAATGGTCAGGTTGAAGAATACCCTCCGTCGTAACAACTACCCCGATAGCATATTATCCACCAGACGTGTTAATAGTATAAGAGAGGAGAATGAAACCCAAAAACCTCCAACGGTCTGCCTACCATACATACGAGGCATCTCCGAAAAGATTCAGAGAATATGTGCCCCCTACAACATCAGGACGGTATTCAAAAGCGAGTCAACACTCAGACGACACCTGGTACGAGTGAAGCCCCGCATGGATGAGAACATGACCAAAAACTGCATATACTCCATCCCATGCAGTTGCAGAAAGGTTTACAAGGGTGAAACATGCCGCCCCCTTAAAGTAAGGGTGGAAGAACACCGAAAAGCGGTAACTAAAGGGGAGACGGAAAAATCGGGTATAGCCAACCATGTCTGGATGGAGAGGGGGGATCATCGCCCCCTATGGGATGAAGTAAAAATAATAAACAGAGAGACCCACTGGAAAGTGAGAAAACTTAAAGAAACAGCTCACATGCTCGGACATAACAACCTACTGAGCAAACCAAGCATAGAGCTGAATGCAATTTGGACACCTCTGATAGAGAGAGAAAACCTTGAATAACAACATAGGTTTAACATTAACACAAAAAAAAAAAAAAAAAAAAAAAAAACCAACTAAGAATTGTCCTAGTGACATATGGCCGAGTGGTCCTAGACGTTGTATCAAAGTTTACAGTTACCCAAAGGTGCTGAGTTCAATCCTGAACGAAGGCAGTGAAAAAAGTAACATTGAAAAACAGAGAATCAGCAACTATGTCCCAAAGCCTAGCTGGAGTCCGAACACGGTACCCCCGTAATAATAATAAAGGGTTGGGTTCGAGACTCCTAACAAACCGTTCACCTGACGAAGGCCGGAGGGCAAAACGGCCGAAACGTTGTGACAATAACAACCAAGATGAGGAAGTCAGTCCGACAATCTCAATCAATGAAAACAACTCATCTCAAAAATACAGACAATTACTATATATATATATATATCCCTAGAAACAGTTAAACTACGCTGATGAGAGGTAAAAACCTTGAAACACGCGTGTACGTAGATTACTGTTTTAAAAATAATAAATAAATAAAAATGTTATATACGTCCAAATTAAAAAAGGGCGACTTTCTAAGTAAATAAAAAAATGAGCTCCAAGGCGGCGCCAATATTAACCGTATGTATCGCTTGAAAAATAACAACAATAACAATATATATATATATATATATATATAATTTAAAGGAGATTAGAACAATAGTCTAAAGAGCAAAGTGTATTTTAATGTAATAGTAAAATTACTAGTTTAATTAAAATACAGGGAAAGAAAAAGTGCTCGTTGTAATTTAGATATATAATAAGCTCGATAGGTAAATATCCTAGAGCTAATTTAATGTTTAGTAATGTGATTGATAATTTAAAAATCAAATTATAATTAAATTAAAAATCCGTTTCATAAGAAGGAACAACAACAAAATCAATTATTTGTACGATCGTTTCGGAAAACAATGTTTTTATTGTGGTAGACATCAAGTTACGGACAATAATTATATTATACGGAGAAATCATTGGTGAACGAGACAGCGTATCGATTCCCGTTTAAATCTGCCGGGTTTATAGGGCCGGCTAAGTCCGAGTGAACTAGATGTAGTATGCTGGTTGCTCGTTCGTCCGGGTGTTTGTTTCTGCTTTGAGGGAATTTTCTTTGAATGCAAATATTGCAATTTCTATTGTTTGCGTTTTTTGGTTTTATTTTCATCCCACAAACTACAGCGGGTAGTTTCGTTACATCGTCATAGTTACAGTGGCCGAGTATTTTATGCCATGTGTCGACGTCATAGCATTAATGGCAGCTGTCTTTGGTGCTTTCATTCTGTGTAGTCGTTAAATAGTACCGTCTTTTATGTACATATATTTTGAACCTTCTGCCGTTTTTATGTACAAGTTCATTTTTATTTTCTTTAAAAATGACTGTTGCTCCGTTTTTAGTAGCAGTTTTTACGGAGAAAATGTCTTGTGGGTAGGAAGGTATCAATAACGCCATTTTTAAAGTAACTGTGACGCAGTTTCCATTTCCGTCTACTAAGTGTATTTCTGCGTCTCCTCTTTTTAATGCAACGCCGCTGGTTTTTGTTCCGTCCGCTAACTCCATGTAGTGGTTTTCTGGCTGGAATGTTTGGTCGAAATTTTTTAATTTCTTCTCATCTCTAATGATGTGAGAAGTGGCACCAGCATCAACAAGCAAACCCGTGGGTGACGTCGTCTTCCGCATGTGGTAGTCCTCCATTTTGAATGTGAACGTATATTCTTCTTCAATGTCCGCTGCCTTTTTCATAGTGTCCCTACGTTTGTAGCAGCAAGACTCTCTTTTATGAGTGGTGGCTTTGCAGTAGTTGCACCACATTTTTCGTTTGTTGTTGGCACAGTCTGTAGATATATGCCCTTTTCTGCCGCACATGTAGCATGTAGTGTGTCGCTCGTCGCGGTCGTTGTTACTTACAGCAATTCTCGAAAAGGAGGAAGTTAGTTTCATCACGTCGTCGCTGCTAGACTCGTTTTTGTGCTTCAGAAATACTGAGAACGTTAGTTCTTTGTTGCTGTGAGTCACATATATAGAAAATGAGTCGAACTGGCTAGGTAATCCCTTAATATCATCGCGATGATTAAAGCATCGTCCACTGTCTGTCCGGCATTTCTGAGGGCTGTTAGAACGGTTTCTGTTCTTATAACGTAGTCCGTGACACTTTCATCGCTATTCTTTTTGAGAGACATTAGTTGGGTGTATAAAGAAATGACTCTAGGCTTCCCTTTTCCTGCGTAATGTTCGTGTAATATTTTTAGAGCTTTTCTTCCATTATCTCCAGCTTCTCTCATTATCAGGGATAAGTTTTTATCATTTAGAAACTGTACCAGTTCGGCATACGCTTCCTCATTTCTTTCATCGTCGTGTTCATTTGTAGAGTTTACGCCTAAGATGGTGTCTTTTAGACCAAGCGTACATAAATGGCCTAAGAATTTTACTTCCCAAATTTTGTATTTGGCTTCATCTCCGTTGAAAGATAATCTGCTCCATCTGTTTCCATTATACTTCTGGACCCATAACCTATTGAGTGGGGCATTTTAGTGGCATAGAGATAAAAATGAACAGGAATTCAAAGGAGGAAAATAGACACACGTGTTGACTGATGAGAAGAACTCTTTATTAAGGGAAAGAACAAAAAAGGATTATGCGATATGTACAGGGAAAGAGAGGTAATAGAGATACAAGAGTTATCGGACTTTAAACACCATAATACCATATCTTGTTTTAATCTTTTGTTTTCAGGAATTCCTCTTTTGATCTGTCATTTCTGGCTTATATTTGTCACATATGTTTCTAAGTTTGCTTTCTGCTTCCATAAAATTTAGTTGCTTCCTCAAAGTTTGCAGTTTGTTACTAATTTGGCTATGGATACTTATTCGTGTATAGGGAGTGGTGCGATACTGAAATAAAACATTCCTTACTTTGAATTTCCTACTTTTCTTTTTTACTTTTATAGTCTTAATAGTTTTAATAATTCTTTTGTTAAATCACTTCTCTGTTGGACTGAGGCCAGTATGGTATGCTTTAAGTTTGGACAATATCAAAAAGTTTTAGATATCTCTGAATGCAAAGGGTTATTATTACTTCCTTTGGGTGTATAAAACGATAATAAACACCTAAAATAGTTGGGGTTTTTTTTCCTTGAATTTTTGCTGATTCATAAGTACATTGGCCAGGGAAAGATAATTCTTGTGTTCCCCATCGTCATATTTATGTCAATGGACAGTTGTAAGATGAGTGAAACTTGCAGCCACATTTATAATATACACTAATGTTGCCTTGAGGTCTTAACAGATATATATATTATGTTAATGTTTTGATATTATTGTCATCTTCCATTATGGTTTACTAGCGGGGGTACCCGGCGTTGCCCGGGTGTTTAGAGGTGTGTGTGCTCGGGCGGTGGGGGGGGGGGTGTAACTTAAAAAAATCGGAAAAAAAAACTAACATAAGGTAAACGAACGATGTTAAAATTTCTTAAAATCGGAAAAACAAAAACAAAAAAAGAAAACGCAAATGTGATCGAAAAAACCCCAGAAAAACGAACGTTAAAACTTCTTTTGAAAAATCTGAAAATTAAAAACAAAAAAAAACATAGAACGTGAAAAATAGCTTAAATAACCCTGTTTCAATATTAAACCTTTAAAAATCAAAAAAAAAAAAAAAAGAAAGACATCTCACACCCCGATTCGAACTCACAACCTTTAGATAAAGTGTGCAAAACACCTGACACGTTACCCGCTCGGCCAACAAAGAGCAACTGAAACACGTTTGAATTTATTTATTTACGTGCCCGCAATAAAAGTTAACTCTGCTACTTCTATTTGACCTCATTAATGAGGTCAAATAGAAGTAGCGGAGTTAACTTTTGCTGCGGGACAGCTTTTGGGTTTGTTTACCCAACTTTGGCTGGTTGTTTCCCCAAGATGTTGGGGAGGGGGAAACCAGCTCCCCATTGTCCAGATTGAATAGCAATTGTCTGATATAAGGAGTTTGGCCCCACATTGATCTAAGCTGATTGCTTCTGGACGTTTCTTGGTGCAATTGCCGGGTACGGGGCATTAGCTTTGAATTAGTTTCGGTTTTATACAAAAAAGCTGAACGAACACAAGACGGGCTGAAATAGCAATAATGTTGTAAAAATTGACGTAAATAAATCTAGACGCAAATCGTAGATATTATGATCTAGGGGCTATATAAACAGTTCTAAGCGATAGTACCCCCCCCCCCCGGGACCGTCGGCGAAAAAAACCTTTTCGAGACATACAAAAAATGCGTGCGCATTTGCTGTTTATATATAAATAGATTTTTCCATGCTGACTATTAAAATTCAAATCATGTTAGTGCTAGCTAGGACTCGACTTGTTTCGCATAGACAATAATATCTTTGTTTTTTACTAGAATGGCTATTAATAGATGAAACGTTAGAAGACTGTCTTTATTATCTTCCTTGACTGTCCTGATATGGAATTTAGTGTCAATTTGCCAACAGTGACCTTGACTAATCTTTAATTTCCTGAGGTAAGAGCGGCACCCTTTAATGCCTTGAAGACAAATACCGGTTCAGGGAGGACGGTGTTAAACTCTTTCAATTTGGCAACATGTCAGCCAAAGTTAATCAGAACAACTTTCATTGTCTCTGCTCTACTTTAAAAGTCTTATAGGCCAAAAAAGCAAACTGGTTTATATCTTTTAAAATAAGTGTCTCCAGTTTTTTGTATAATTTTGTCATTCCATTCTCAGAATTAAAAGTTGTAACATCCAATTACAAAACAACTTTACTGAGTTTTCATTCCAGAGAAAGAAATATAATGAGGACACATTTCGTTTTATCAAGTGACGTGGCCATTTCTCAGAATTACATTTCTTTCTTCCATGTGCTGCATTTATTTTTGATTAAGATGAGCAGTTAAATGTATTTTGAAGCTGTAACTATGTTTAATTTCCATATCAATGTTAATACGAAAATGAAAGATTGTTAATATATAATAAGAATGTTAACACGTAAATAAAGGACTTTGATAAAGTTTACAAAAAGAATATTTTATTTGTGCTCATCTACAAACTACAGAGTAAACAATAATGTCAGCCTCACAATTTATGGCTTGAAATCGCTGCATCATCCAGGAGAGTATTAAGGGGAGATCACTCTAATGAATTGACAAACACGATACATAATGTTGTATCTTTGTTTTGTTAGGAGAAACATATATACCCCCCTCCTTATATCATAATGGATATATAGATATGAGCCAGACAGATCTCCCCTTCCCCCTTCCTAAGTTGAACAGCGAACAATAGAACGACACAACCCCTTCCTCCCTCACTGATCAACTATAAGCAGCAGTCAAACACCCACGCAAACATAGGTAACCATAACAACCGACATCACGCGATCGTGACATTAAGCGCGGAAAGAAAACACGCGAAAAAGTTTAGTTTCAAGCTGACAACCGTTGTGAAATGACGGCAATATTTTCTGCTCCCCAAAAAGCAAGAATATGCACCCGCGTGGACGACGCATGGTGACCGAAAAATGATCAGCTCAACTCAACTTGGCGGACGGCCATGAGACCAAAAAGGGAACTTTACTCCAACATGGAATTACCTTGGTCAACATAATCTAACGAAAGCCATTCTACCCGAGAACTTTGTCAGGACAAACCGCATATCGAAGATGACGAGGAAAGAAAAAGAAGTGATAAAGAAAAACTAAGGACATTATCACGTCATCGTAATGCGCTCGTCAGGGGAGAAATTCCCACCAAAAAAGCTAAGTATCGTTCGATATCCATTCCCTCATATTTCATCCCCCCTCAGCCCGCTCAATGACAGTCGAGTTCTTTCCGTGAAATAATTTCTTTCCTCACCAAGCATAAAGGTGAAAGAATTGGAAAAAGAAAAGAAGAGCGAAAGAGAGAAAGAACATGGTTACCTAACTTTCATTTTGATTGTTCTAATGTTTGTTTCAACTGTGACTTTATACGTTATCAAAAGAAAAGAGAAATCATAACCCCATCCCAACCTGATATTGTCTGCGACCCGACTTTCATTTTGATTATCCTGATATCTTGTTTTATCTGTGTCCTTATGTTTTGCCAAAGTTTGTGACCCGACTTTCATTTTGAATATTCTAATATTTTGTTTTAACTGTGACTCTGTGTTTTATCAAAAAAAAAAAAAGAAAAGAAAGAGAAGGAGAGAAAAGGAAGAGAAAAAATAATATATCTCCACCAATGACCCCCCCCATCCTGATCTGATGTTGTCTGTGACTGGACTCTCATTATGACTGTTTTATTATTTTTATTTCCTTCATTTGTTTTTTTGTTTGAATAATAAATTTATGTATTTTAACATTATTCATTTGGTGTCCGACCTTTTTCATTCCCTGCCATCTTTATTATTAAACATGAATGTTATCGGGTAGTCCATGATGATTCCACTAATTTGAAACTTGGGAAATGCCATGCGGTTGTGATATTATTACGGCTGGCAAAATTTCACACTTTTTCTTTTTCTTACGATGTGTATTTGGGTATAGAATTTCTTGCGAAATTCCTAACCCCTAAGCTAGACCCGGAACACGTCACAGTTTACAAGTGTTTATTTAGACTATATTCGAGAATATCATATTGATAAAATAATGTGATTTTATTGTGTAGGAGGATAATCACTATGAAGAGGCTGGAGATGAAAGAGTGATGTTCTGTAGGAGTCATGAGATAGAAAGATAAAGCATTGGAGTATTTGAGATATGTATTTATTCACAGAGAAACCATTACAGGAAGTGCCCGGGGAATAGCAAGTCTACAACAAATATTTTTTTTTTAAACACACACACACACACACACATATAACATACCCTCCCAAGTCCTTTGATATTGAAAAGTTTTTTTGTTTTTTTTTACTCACCTTCACCCCAAACAAGTCACATTGCCACTTGGACGTAAGGGCTACTAATTGGGACCATGCTTAAGAAAAATTAAGATTTTTGGTTTATGTTGCATTTGAACTTCTGCATATCAGTACAGTTTGGGAAGCAGGCAGCAGGAAGAGAATTCCAAAGTCTAGCTGTTCTGTGGAAGAAGCTATTTAAGTAGAAAACTTTCTGACAATTAGGGACCTCAACAGTGAAGGGGTGTGATTTTTTTACTAAGCAGGTTTGTCGGGAATATGTACATTGAGGGGGTGCACGTGCAATGAGTTCATCAGAGCACATTCCATTAAAATATTTGTAAAACAGGCACAGGGATGCAACATTGTGGCGATGGGACAGGGGTTGGTGCCTAGTTGACAAAGTGGGACCTATTAGATTGGACACCCTTTTTGGACCCTATTCAAGAGGGAGAGATTAGTGATAGATACACTAGCCTAGATGTGGCAGCAATACTCTAAACATGGGCGACTGATGGCTTTATAGAAGTACAGGATACTCTCAGGTATGAGCAGTTTTCTAGCATGAAAGAGGGAGCCCACTTTCCTTGCAGCAGTTTTTGTAATGTTCTCAATGTATTTATTCCAGTTTATATTTCCTGTGAATGTTAAGCCGAGGAGTTTGAAGGAAGAATTCTCAGGTAGGATGTCATGGACATCGGTGGTTGGAGAGGTTTCTTTAAGGTGTGTAATCTTGCATTCATCTTGGTTGATGTATTAGATGTTGTGATCTTGATCTGACTCCTAGTTCTGGGGTTGTTGGATGTGATGCTTCTGAATTTGGTTGATGAAGCTGCTTGAGTAAACTGAATATTGTGTCATGGTAAGGTTGTGATGCTGGTATCTTTGGAGAAGCTACTGGCAGTAAATGTCAACATTTCTGATGTATGCTTTAACCATTATCAGTTAGCACCAAATATGACCTGGCTTGGGAACAATGTTCTATCATTCTGCCTGTACTGGACCAAGTTTTTCCATTATGTACTTGGACCTGCTCCCCAATCTTCACTGGAATTAGCTCTAGCTGGTTACTATTATGCTGTTTCACTTTCAGTCTAATGCTTGAGGTAGAGAACAAATCATGATCATAATTTCTCATGATTTGTTCTTAGATGACGGTTTATCAGTTTGATTGCTGGGAAAGGAGAGTTGCATTTGCCAGGTGTTGTACACAAGATTAGCAATGCAAGATGTGAATCATTCTCCATTCCATATGTGTAATATTTTCTTCACTGTTTTAATTGTTCTTTTTCCCTAGGTCATTAGATTATGGATATTGTGGACTGCTTCTTACATGGGAGAAATCCCATTTTGTTGCAAATTATTTGGGACTTAAATTGGAAGCCATTATTGGAGATTACCAGTTTAGATATTTTGTGATTAGAGAAAAAGTGTTTTATTTGGCTTATCTTTGTCTGTGCAGTTGTTTTGGTAAGTTGACTGAATTAAAAAAACATTTGAATAGGAATCCACTACCATGAGATAATCTTTCCTCTGCAGTCAGAAGAAATTTGTGCCAACCTAAGTTAGGTCTGATATATCATGTAATATCAGTGGCCCTGGATTTTGTTGATTGCTACAATGCTGACATTAATCACAGTTTTTTTGTTTTTTTTGCCTGTTTTCTATTTCTTTTTTCATGTTCAGCCAAAAAAGGGCCTGCCTGGCGTTGAATTTAGTTTTTACAATTCCCACATGTTCCCGATGCAAAATCCTATGCATGTCTACTTACATGTTGGTTGGTACAACAATTTGCTTGCTTTTGCTGGTGTGTTATATTAAAGTAATTGACGTTGAGGTTATGCTAGTGATCTGGCAATCTGACTATAATTTGATGTTGCAATGTTTCATCATTGGCTGTCTAAGTTGTCAGCTGCTGCATTAAATTGTATTAAAGACATTAGGAGAGCACAAAGTAGTTAATTTCTGGTAAATTGTGCTTTTGTGCCACATAGCTGCATTAATTTACCTTGAGTATATTCGATTTAAAATATTACTTCTATAAATGGATTAAGAAGTGTTTTACCGTGAGTGGGGTTTTCACAATTGGTTTTGTGACAATGGTTTTGAGAGGTTTCTGATCATCGTTTATTAAAAAGTGTTGTCCATATAGGAATTCATGAAAATAGACAGCATTTCGAGTTCAAAGGGGCAATAGTTAATCTCAGCAGATGGAAGAGAATGGCTATCAGATACCACTGGAGTCTAATCATTATTGCGTTTTGCTCCAACCTGGCTCCAAGTTCCAGCATTTATACATCTGAAGAAACTCTAATAGGAAGCACTGGGTTAAAGTATTTTAATGTTGGACTCCAAGTAACTAAATTTTTAAGTTGTTGAATTACTCCTTTTTTTAGTTTGTCAAAGGACCACATTATCTTTTTTAACAAGAGACAAAAAGGTGCCATTTCATTTGATAAGTTAGGAATGAAAGTATTTTGGGTTTTTTCGGTGTGCGAATGATTTGATATGTAAATGGTTATCTCTCTACTTCTGGTGAAGGAGGTTCTGAGAAAGTGCCTCCTGATGATCTGTCAGGATTTGAAATTTATATCCGAAAAGATACAGGTTAAACTTTTTGCTTCTTGGGTTTCTTGTCTAAATTGAGAGCTTCCTGCTATATTAGACTGACTTCCAAATTTGTTTGCTTGTTGCAATTAGATGCATGGGCTGAGCTTCACTTATGATTCTAGTAATTTATAGTTGAAGTCTATCATGCTTATTTCTTTTGCTTACTCAAACATACATTCTTCATTGCTCACATTTCTTGTTTTATCAGGTTCCATCTTGAATAAGTCATTTTGAATAACAAACATTTTAGAGTGAGAGGGCAACATGTTGCATTTGAATTTTAATCCTTAAAAACACTCACTGGCATAATCTTTAACTAAAGAAAATTCATTCCCGTTATTTTGAAGTGAATTTTTAATTATCTGTATGAAGTAATAATTTTAATTCAGAATAGATTCTGATTAATCAAATACCTATTTTTTCGTATTAAATTACCAATTGTAATTAAAAATAATTTTACCTATTTTTATATTTTAGTTCAAATTTCAATTTTTTTTTCGATCACTGAATCCAGTACATTTATCCGCTTTATGGGTAATTATTATTTTGGAATTGATAATAAGAATTTACAATAAAATTGTATTTTCTTCCTTTTTTTCTGATTGCTGATTCAGCCCTCCCAAGATCTCCTACATTTTTTTTTTCGTAAAATATTTTCAAGCCATGAAAAAAAAAAATCAACAAAATGAAAATGATTGTTTAAAAAAACATCTACATATCGAAGTATGGAAGTAAGAATTATAAGCAGCATGCAAGGTGAGTCTAATATAATATGTTAGGTATGAATTGTGAATTGTTAGTATGGGTCGAAGAATTGCCAGAGGCAGGAGATCACCATTTTGTTGAGTCAGTACAATGTCTGTATTTATATGCCTGAGCCAGCTTGAAATGGAAAAGAAAATAAGGTTATGAGGTTCCAAATAAAATTACCAACAGTTTCACTATAATAAAACAATTTTATTTAGCGTTTCATGAAAACAGGCTTAGGCTAAAGACAGAATACTCAGTTCTAAAGTTTCATTCCATCTTGTTATTACTTAATAAAGAACTAAAACATGTTTTTAGCAAATTAGTGTCTTCTTCAGGAACTGAATTGTAATCTCCCCTGTTAATGGAGTGGACGAAAATAGCTAAAGCTAAAAGTGCCATGCATGCATTTCTAAACGAGTTTTTACCTGTTTTCACCAACAAATAATTACATAAGAGATTATGTGCTCATACAAAAGAAAGTTATGTAATTGTTACAACCGCTATAGATTTTCATATTTAACCATGTAATCCCTTCTAATGATCATGGATTGAATTTAGCCAAATACATTACTTTCTGATTTCGCCTCTTATCAGACAACATCAAGTAACATTTAAAATTTGTTTGAACAAAAGAAAATAAACTTTGAAAATGAAATAAGGTTTGTCCCTTTCTCTCTGTAAACCACGTTTATATGAAATTATATTTGCTATTGCCCAACAAAGGCCAACATATAAAACAGATGTCAAACTATTACTAAGGCTACTGTTGCTATTGCTGCTGTTGTTGTTGAGCATCATTCATTCATTCCAAATGAATCAGTAGATGATTGTTGGCATTCGTTTTCCCAATATCTTTTTAAATTTTTTGTAGAAAGACATTAGGTACTTACGAGAAGAACCACATGAAGGTTGCCAACATCCCTAAGTGAAAGTGTTTCTGTAGAACAAACTGGATTTGAACTTGACACATCCAGGTCGTCGTTAACCACTTAGCCATCATCATCTCCCTGCTGCTGCTGTTCCTGCTGAGAGTGGGGAAACATTCCTTTGAATTCAATAATTTGTTAATGTTTATTAATAAAATCTAAAAAATACATTTATAAGAAAATTTCCACAAAACATCTTACTCTGTGCTTTGTTTTTCTCTCAGCTTATAGACATCTGGATCTACTTCTGCTTAATAGTTTCTCTATTTTAGAAACGATAAAACTTTTTGAAAACTAAGACATTGAAATATATTTATTTCTTATGTTAAACATTTATGACAGAATAACCTCACTTTATTGTAAATGCTAAAAAAACATCTGTAAAAATTGCATGTTTCATTTCTATTTAGGTAAATTATGCCCCATTTTTCTTTGAGTGCTTTCTACGGAACTCAATCGATCATAAGAAAAGTGTGGCTCATGTTTGTGATGGTGAAGTGATTTTTCAACTACATAAAGAAACTGCAGGACTTTGGAACAAACTTGAATCAGAAATCACAGGTAAAATTTACTTTATCATTTATACAAAATTAAACCATTTTGATTTTCTTCTTTTTTTTCTTTTTAATCAAGGACCATTTTATAATACACTATCTTTTGTTATTCATTTCCTTGAATACAATAAATTTTAGAAATTATAAATATGCACTAAATATGGGATATAACACTTTCTCAAATAGGGGTATGACTAGTTAAAATTATTCTTTTTTTGTGCCTTTTTGAAAACCTTTGTCGCTGGAATATACAATTATAAAATATGTGTTCCCCAAACCTCTTAATGGCAAATATAAAGTTATAGTTTAAGGCATGTGAAACATTTCTTCAGCTTTATATCTTTCTGGCAAGATTTTGATTAAATTGACCTTTACATATTTTTTGATTGACCTTTACATATTTTGGGGTCTTATTCACATTTAATAACCTTTGTTAATATCTAAAATTGACGCAACTTCTTTTTTTATGATTGAAAAGAGAGAGAGGGGGTATGACCAATGACAAGGCTGTTCACCAGACATGATTTGTGGATTCTTTCCCCCCCCCCCGTTCTCCAGAAACTAGGCATCTTGGATTTTACTTTCTGATCCATTTGAGATGTAGAAAACACAATAAGTTAAGTGAGATTTGAAGAGTTCTTTTCAGATCAGGATGAACTTTGACACAGCTGTCCAATTGGAATCAGAAAACAGAAAACAGTAACAGATTGAGAGGTGGGAGTTGTGTTATAATTAAAATGCAACAGCAGCAGTGAATATTGTTTAAAGTATTGTTTCTTGATGAGAAAAAAAATCTTCACCATCAGCAGGTTTCGTCCTATTACAGGCGCAAAAGTATTTACCTCTGACTTTTACACATAATATAAAACACAACACCAGCATTTTTTCTCTCTTTTCTATTTTTCAAATTCATCACACGTGAGCATCTCCTTAAATCCAGCCTAAGCCCCTGGTCCAAAGGCATTTGGCAGATGCAACAAGAACATTTACAACCTACTAAACAACACACATATACACTGCTTACTGAACTCACAGATACACAAATTAATGCACATACTTTCACAATGACTAAAGTAAAGACAAGCAAAAACAATCCAGTATGTGTATATTTATACACATACCGTATACAATGACTATTAAACTTACATATACTGTCACACAATGTGGCAGCTGGAATAAACATATCTACTTTCACAGACTAAAGTTTACTTCTCCTCACTTGGAACGCTCCAAAACTCTCTGAACTTTCATTCATTACTAACTCTATTTTTAACAAGTTGTCCATATTAAATAATTATATCCTTGTATGGATAAACGTTGTCATTTTTTTCTTTGATATTGTCTTTTCCTCTACAAGATGCTAAATGTATTTGAATAGTTTTGCACAATCAATTTTTTAATTACTTTTTATGCTAATCGTACAGTTGTTTACCAATAGAAGAAGAAAACACTGTTTTGCAATATTTACAGATAACCAAAGCAGTACCTCTTTTGTAACCAACACTTGTTTGTAGCTGTGTTATTAGAAATAATTAGAGAAATCACTAAAACGTACACTAAAACGTACTCATCATCTAACACACACAGGTATCTTGTGATAGTTAAAAAAAATGAACTTAAATAACATTTAAGCTGACATATCAAACTTTGATTCTGACTAGCCAATTTTTATTTAATATTACTGTCACGTTATAATAACATAATTCACTACAGCTTATTTAAAAAATTATATTTATTCCAACCTGGACAACTGGTAATATAGAAACATTTTTCAATTATGATTGAAAATAAAAAAATCAGTCAGGGAAGAAAAACATATAGTTTTAATCTTCTATATAAATAAAACAGTAGACGTATGTGTGTGTGTGTAAATATCTAACAGGTAAACTTATAAACTACTGGTCACATAGCATTGAAATTTTCAGGAAATAATATTCATGCACCTAGGGTGGTTTATAGCGAATAATATCTTTGCTTACATGCATGTATATTGCATACAGACATCGGCAAATTTACATGTAAAATGTTCATTAAGCATTAGCTGACATTTTTTTTTTTTTTTTGTGCGCATGCGTGCACATTTGTTTTTTTCTCAGGCTGGAACACTCGGTTCTTTTTAATTTCAATTCTAACTGATGACACCAACTCATTTTTTTATGTTTTTGTATTTAAAAAACAAAAACAAAACAAAAACAAAATCATACGTAAATTTTACTCGCGGTTTGAAATTTGTAAATATGCAAACAAACCTATACATCTTTTTTTACAATCTCATGTTTACTTTATTTCATACATATGTTTAAGACGGAGAGGGCGGGATGACACACGGAATACAGACCATGCTGAAATAATAACGTTCTTATTTAGAAAGCCATTCTTAATATGGAGAGGGGAAGGTATTATTTGAACTATTCTGTACTTTCACCTAACAATTTATTAAATAAGAAACTGACATGTATTAATCTCTATTTTTGTTTAGTATTAAGTATCTGTTTCTCAATCCAATTTATTGTAAAGCAAGTGTTGCCTAATCACTAACTGCACTTTGAAATATTTATTTTTTGAGTAACATGAATTTTAAATAAGGTGCTTCTACAGTGTAATACCCATATTAAATACAAACAATTTATAATGAAATCATGTATTTCGAAAAACTGCTGAGTTATTTTCTGGAAGTAACGTCATGTGTTGATGGTGGGAGGGGGGGGGGACAAGCACGATTATGTTGCTTTAAAAAGTACTCTGGAGGCACCCAGGGATTACAAAACCTTCTTTTTTGAGGTGAGGTTGGGGTGTGGTGAATTAGTGCCTGTTCATTCTCCGAAGTATTACCACCACTTTTCTGTTTATGGAGAGGAGGCCAGTAGATGATTTCGCTGAAATGCTGCATCAGAACAGATACTACACTTTGATCCTAGCCAAAAGGACAAGTAAGCGTAATATAGTTTTCTACCAGGCATTACCCCCTTCTAAAAAAATATACAAAATAACCAACACAGCATATATTTTAAGAAGTGGAGAGGGGAATATGGAGTAAGTCCCAGAAATGGCTGAAGCAGTTTATAATCTCAAAAATACTTGATTTCATATATATTTTTAAAAGAAGTGGGGATATGGAGTCAGGCCTGGAAATGGTTGAAGCAGTTTACGATCTCAAAATTACTTTATCTAATATATAAAACCTGAAACAGTCTACAAACAGTCTACATTACATTATTTTATGTATGTTTTTAACAGTGGGGTGGGGGATATGAAATCAGCCCAGGAAATGGCCAAAACCGTTTACGAGTTAAACATTACTATATTTCATTCATATTTTTAACACTGGGGTTGGGAAGATAGTGTCAGTCCTGGAAATGGCTGCAACATTTACATTTTAGACATTAATTTATTTAATGTATATTTTTAACAGTGGGGTAAGGGATAAGAAGTCAGTGCCAGAAATGGCTGAAACAGTTTACGATTTAAACATTACTTTATTTCATGAATATTTTTAATAGACATTATTACATAGTTATTATTTTCGTAAGGGGGGGCGATAATGTGGGTTGAAATTATGAAAAATGTGAGTTAATTGATTGGTGTTTTCTTTAATGAAATAATCAACCCAGACAATATATCAAAGTTATTACTTTCGTAAGGGGAGGGGGTGCAATAATAGGGGTTAAAATTATGTAAACTTATTGTCAAAATTAGTAACATATCCAAGAATTATGAAAAATGATAAAATGTGAGATAATTAATTGGCGTGTTTGTAATGAAATAATCGGCCTAGACAATATATCAAAGTTATTATTTTCGTAAGGGGTAT
This sequence comes from Euprymna scolopes, assembly GCF_053919585.1. Lineage (NCBI taxonomy): Eukaryota > Metazoa > Mollusca > Cephalopoda > Sepiida > Sepiolidae > Euprymna > Euprymna scolopes. The sequence goes on from NC_136486.1 coordinate 84,374,972, forward strand.
GGTGATAATGTGGGTTACAATTTGAAAAATGATTGTCGAAAATTAGTAACATATCAAAGAATCATGAAAAATGATGAAATGTGAATAAATCAATTTATCTGTTTGTAATGAAATAAACAACCCAGACAATATATCAAAGTTATTATTATTGTTAGGAGGAAGTTATAATGTAGGTTAAAATTATGAAAAATGATTGTCGAAATTAGTAGCATATCCAAAAATTATGAAAAATGATGAAATGTTACTTAATTTATTGGTGCGTTTGTAATGAAATAATCGGCCCAGACAATATATCAAAGTTATTATTTTCGTAAGGGGTGTGGTGATAATGCAGGTTACAATTTGAAAAATGATTGTCGAAAATTAGTGACATATCAAAGAATCGTGAAAAAATGATGAAATGTGAATAAATCAATTTATCTGTTTGTAATGAAATAAACAACCCAGACAATATATCAAAGTTATTATTTTAGGAGGGAGTGATAATGTAGGTTAAAATTATAAAAAATGATTGTCGAAATTAGTAGCATATCCAAAAATTATGAAAATGATGAAATGTTAATAAATCGATTGGTGTGTTTGTAATGAAATAAACAATCCAGATAATATAGCAAAGTTATTTTTGTAAGGGGGAGGGTGCGATAATGCCGGTTAAAATTATGAAAAATGAAATGTGTGTTAATTGATCGGTGTTTTTATAATGAATTCATTGGCCCAGACAATATATCAAAGTTATTATTTTCGTAAGGATGGGGGGGCTATAATGTGGGTTAAAATTATGAAAAATGATTGTCAAAATTAGTTACATATCCAAGAATTATGAAAAATGATGAAATGTGAATTAATCAATTAGTGTGTTTGTAATGAAATAATCATACTAAACAATATATCAAAGTTATTATTTTCGTAAGTGGGGGAGGGGCTATAATGTGGGTTAAAATTATGAAAAATGATTGTCAAAATTAGTAACATTTTCAGGAATTATGAAAAATGATGAAATGTGAGTTAATTGATTGGTGTTTTTTGTTAATGAAATAATTGGCCCCTACAATATATCAAAGTTATTATTTTCGTAAGTGGGAGAAGAGCTATAATGTGGGTTAAAATTATGAAAAATGATTGTCGAAATTAGTAACATATCCAAGAATTATGAAAAATGATGAAATATGAGTTAATTGATTTGTGTGTTTGTAATGAAATAATAAACCCAGACAATATATAAAAGTTATTATTTTCGTAAGGGGGAGGGGGCTATGATTGCCGAAATTAGTAACATATCCAAGAATTATCAAAAATGATTAAATGTGAGTTGATTGATTGGTGTGTTTGTAATGAAATAATAAGCCCAGACAATTTATCAGTTTCTGTAGGTGGTCAACAATATTTTTCTGAATTTTCAATGTTAACTTCGGAGAATGACGTCACAGTTGTAGTGGTGAGTAGAAAGACACATGATTATGTTGCTTTTTAACGTGCTCTGGAGTTCTCTATGAATTAATAAACCTTCACTATTGGGGTGGGGCTGGAGAGAGTAGTGCCCATTTTGGGGTCACTATGCAATCTCCCACAATGTCATATTCCAAAAATATGGAATAACTATGGAATCATATTCCGAAAATTACATCATTTCTTACTAATGTGTTGTTGGTGATTGTGGTAGTAAGGGGAGGAGAAATATATTAATATTGAAAATTGTGGTAAAGTAAAAGTTGCCTAATCATCATTCGCGTCAATGCATTTATGTAATTATTTGGAAAACCTGCTCTGTTATGGTCAAGAAATGATATCATTTCACTTAAAATGATGGTGTCAGTAGTAGGAAGGGAAAGAACACACTAATGTAGAATTTTGTAGTGAAGCAAAAGTTGCCTAATCACAAAGCTTCTCAACATATTTGTTTATTTGTTTATAAAGCCGGCTGAGTAATATTCCGAAAATGACGTCTTTTTTCAAAAAAATTTTGTTGTCGGTAGTAAAAAATGAAACAGAGTAATGTGGAATTTGATAATGAAGCAAAGGTTGTCTAATCACTTAACTGTGCCAATGTATTTATGCATTAATTTTAAAATCCTGCTGAAACATCTTCCAAAAATGGCATAATTTTTCTTACAATAATAGTACCGATAGTGAGGAAGGAAGGAACGCAGTAATGTTGAAATTTATGGTGAAGCAAGGGTTGCGAACTCATTAACCAACACAATGTATTAATTTGGAAATCTTAATGATCCATATTCTAAAAATGATTTCAATTTTCTTAAAATCATGGTAGCCTTGGTGGGAAGAGAAATTATTTCATATACGTTGTACAATACCTGTTGAGAGTATGTTAAATTGTTTCATATATGTATATAAATTACTCGTTCAAAGGTAGGTAAACATATTTTAAATATGTGTTGTAAATTACCCGTCTCAAAAAGGTAAAACTATTTCATATACATTCTGTAAATTACCTGTCCTAGGGAAGGTACAATTATTTCATACGTGTGTAATAGCCGTCCTAGGGTAGGTAAAATATTCTTTTGCTCGAAATAGTAAATGATACATAGACATTAAAAATTCCTCTCTCCAAAGAATAACAATTATATTCAAAATCAACTTCAATTTTCTCATTGTTTATATGGCCCTGAGCAATGCTGGGTAGCCCCGCGAGTTAAAAAATATAAAAAGAGTTGTTTCCCTTATAATTAAAACTTTTATTTCTTTTTCTGTATAAGTTTTAAAATGTGTAAATAAAATTTTTTTTTAAAATGACTTCTTCATTCCAGTCACAGTTAGAAACACATAAAAGAGTTTATATTTCTCTCATTAGATGGATTCTTAATCATAAACAAAAACTTCAAAAGTTCTGAACTTTTATAAAATACTTAAATTGTCTACTGAAAAAGTGCTATCGTTGTTTGGTACAATATATTTTCATTTATGTTGACATTATCTATAAATCATCTTTCCAACTCTTTCTTATATTTGGCTCTTATTCTTTACTTATCAGTAATAAACGACTAAATCTTATGAAATGACGGGTAGTCTTCTTATATTTTTCATAAGTAAATGACCTGAATAAAGGAAGGCATATTGCACAGGGTTAAGACATTTTTAAAAACAGTATCATATTTAATTTCTAGTCAGATGAATGATTTTTAGTTATCCCTCATTTATCAATATAAAGACTGTTATTTTCAAGACAAATATTAAATTAACAAAAGTAGTGTAATGATGTGAAAATGGTAGTATTTTATCGTACTCTTGGATTTAAAATTCTTTTATTCGAAGTATACTGCCACTATGTTTACTTTAACATGGATATAAAAAAAGAGGTGATTCACACAATATGTAAATGAGGAAAGTTCTGTTTAATTTAAGGTCCTATAAAAACAATTAAAAAATATCAGATTAATTTTTTTAAATTGATTTTTTATTATTACTGTTAATAATTTGTTCATACAAGGTTAAAAAATTTCCCAAGCATTTTTTTGGAGGCAATCTTTGATTTTTTGTGTAATGTGAGATAAACAACAAGTGATGACTCTTTTTCTGTTTGTTAATATGAGAATTATTTTTTGTAAATCTGATGTTAAATATCTTAGCTGTTAACAATAGACTTTGGCAGTTATTTAGCAGCTCATCAAAAATTATTACATGCATTTCTCGCATGCTATGCTGGATCT